>NC_064636.1:38418721-38744971 GCF_023864275.1 Schistocerca cancellata | reverse complement strand
TTCAGCTGTAAATTACTTTATTTTCACACGAGCGGTTTCGTACTGTTATACGCCCATCCTCAGGTGTCGTACTGGAAATAGGAAAAAACGGGAGATAATTTACACTCGCCGCAACACACATAAAAACAAAAAACAAATTTTTCCAAAAACTTTTAAAAAACATTTCGAAACCGCCGGTCGGGCTAGGTGCTATGAAACCTATGACAATGTGCAAGTGGCACGAGACAGTAGTACGGACAACTGCTCGAGGGAAACATTCCTCACACACAAAGAAAGAAAATATGTTAAGTGGACATGTGTCCGGAAACGCTTACTTTTCATGTTAGAGCTCATTTATTACTTCTCTTCAAATCACATTAATCATGGAATGGAAACACACAGCAACAGAACGTACCAGCGTGACTTCAAACACTTTTTTACAGGAAATGTTCAAAATGTCCTCCGTTAGCGAGGATACGTGCATCCACCCTCCGTCGCACGGAATCCCTGATGCGTTGATACAGCCCTGGAGAATGGCGTATTGTATCACAGCCGTCCACAATACGAGCACGAACAGTCTCTACATTTGGTACCGGGGTTGCGTAGACGAGAGCTTTCAAATGCCTCCATAAATGAAAGTCAAGAGGGTTGAGGTCAGCAGAGCGTGGAGGCCACGGAATTGGTCCGCCTCTACCAATCCGTCGGTCACCGAATCTGTTGTTGGGAAGCGTACGAACACTTCGACTGAAATGTGCAGGAGCTCCATCGTGCATGAACCACATGTTGTGTTGTCCTTGTAAAGGCACATGTTCTAGCAGCACAGGTAGAGTATCCCGTATGAAATCATGATAACGTGCTCCATTGAGCGTAGGTGGACGAAACTAAAATGAGCTCTAACATGGAAATTAAGCGTTTCCGGACACATATCCACATAACATCTTTTCTTTATTTGTGTGTGAGGAATGTTTCCTGAAAGTTTGGCCGTACCTTTTTGTAACACCCTGTAGAAGTCAATCGGAAAGAGTTGTTTTCCATCATTAGGTTGCCGCGAACCTCGCGGATACATGCAGTGATTTTTCTATCGTAAATGCACCGAATGAAATACGTTTTGTGAATGAATACAGTGCCCTTCCGTAAGTAACATATGACGAGTACTGTATGTAGTTTGTAGTAATTCGCTCTTCTGTTTATGCTCTAGTAACTAGTTATTGTTTGTTGTGTCTTTTGAGATTCGAACCCAGGTTCTTCGAGACCCTGCCAGTTACCTTGGCCGTTGCGCTATTTTTTTCTTTTTTTTATTGTTCTTGTTTTGTTCAATCCACTTGTTCGGTGCGGATGTCCCATGACACCCGTTCAAGTTTTAGTGTTGAGCCGTTAACTCAGTTTTTTATTAGAGAGGGCAGCTAACCCTCTCTTTTTTTTAAATCTCATTTTGTTCGTTTTCGTTCGTTTCATCTGCTCAATGCGGACGTTGTAAGACGCCCGTTTCAGTTCTTTGTTTGATCCATAAACTCAGTTTTTTTTATCACAGAGGGCAGCCAACCCTCTGACCGAACACACTGAGTTACCGTGCCGGCGACTACCGCTGCTGTCGGCGAAAAGCGTTTACCATGTTGGTACAGAAGCGGCAGTTATATAAGTTTCTTTCCTCGATTTCTGGAAAAGTATGAGTTTCAGACCCCATACCTGATGATGAAAAATGCTCTACTTACAACTATCTATCGATCCCTCCAATTTTCAGTCGATTGCTCTTCACAACCTTCAGGGGTGATTTTCTCAAAATCGCGGGGGTGTTGACCCAAAATAACTTAGATTCCTTCGTTTTAGGTTGTGCACAAGCGACCTGCCAAATTTGAGTCGAATCTGTTGGCCGTGTCTGAGGCCTTCTCCTTGTGAGTACCGTCCTCAAAACGTTGCAAGGATCAGTCGTGTTCAGAACATTGTAGTTGTGAATGTGATATGTCGGAGCTAAATGAATTCGAACGTTGCAAAATTGTTGGCGCTCGTATAGTGAGTGCTTCTGTAACGAAGGTAGTCGTAGTGTTTCAAGATGCACCATATTTATACCACATAAGGGGAAGTGGGAATACATCATGCACTAAGTCACAACAAAGACGAAACTGTGTGTTGAGTGATTGTGGCGGACGGACATTGCAGAGGATTGTGGGGAAAAGTTAGAGGAGGACAGTTGCAAAAGTCAGTGGAGAACTGAATATCGCGCTCGGGAACACTTTCAGCAACAAAACAATACGAAGGGGGGTGGTATTCCAAAACCACTTACAATGATGCTAATGGCCGTAATACAAAATTTAGTGCTGAAACAACAAAACCTGGACAATGGAGCAACAGAAGCAACTCATTTGGCTGTAAGCGAGTTGTTTCACACTATTTCCAAATTCTGGCCGATTTTACCTTCCAAGAGTGAAACTTGGCGGAGCTTAGATGATCATTTCGGTATTTCACAAGTTCTATGGTTAGGAATAAAAACTTTGAAGTTTGCCGATGACATTGTAATTCTGTCAGAGACAGCAAAGGACTTGGAAGAGCAGTTGAACGGAATGGACAGTGTCTTGAGAGGAGGGTATAAGATGAACATCAACAAAAGCAAAACGAGGATAATGGAATGTAGTGGAATTAAGTCGGGTGATGCTGAGGGAATTAGATTAGGAAGTGAGACACTTAAAGTAGTATAGGAGTTTTGCTATTTGGGGAGCAAAATAACTGATGATGGTCGAAGTAGAGATGATATAAAATGTAAACTGGCAATGGCAAGGAAATTTGTTAACATCGAATATAGATTTAAGTGTGAGGAAGTCGTTTCTGAAAGTATTTATATGTGGCCATGTATGGAAGTGAAACATGGACAATAAATAGTTTAGACAAGAAGAGAATAGAAGCTTTCGAAATGTGGTGCTATGGACGAATGCTGAAGATTAGATGGGTAGATCACATAACTAATGAGGAGGTATTGAATAGAATTGGGGAGAAGAGGAGTTTGTGGCACAACTTGACTAGAAGAAGGGATCGGTTGGCAGGACATGTTCTGAGGCATCAAGGGATCACCAATTTAGTACTGGAGGGCAGCATGGAGGGTAAAAATCGTAGAGGGAGACCAAGAGATGAATACACTAAGCAGATTCAGAAGGATGTAGGCTGCAGTAAGTACTGGTGGATGAAGAAGGTTGCACAGGATAGAGCAGCATGTAGAGCTGCATCAAACCAGTCTCAGGACTGAAGACCACAACAACAACAACATATATAAAATCTTTTTTAGCTGTGTGGGAATGCCAGACTGGTACGACTTTATCTGTAAACGAACCATCGCTGACTTTACAAGGCGGCAGATCGGCTGTTACTACAAGTCGGGGGGGGGGGGGGTGGCGCAATGGGGAAGTTAAGTCGCAGCGTACCATAGCCGCAACGGAAATAACTCCAGCAGTGAGGGATGGGGGGGGGGGGGAGGAGGTAAGCAACGATTCTATCGCGTGACTCTGGGGCGTCCGTCAAAAAAAGTGGGGGGAGTTCGGGGGCAGAGTGGGGCTGCTGGAGCTGGAAACTGTAATTTCTGTGATTGGCCGCGAGGTTTCGGCACGTGGAGCTTTCATTCCTTTTTTTCTTTTTTTACTCACTGTAGTCATTCGGCACGGATTAGGGCGCACAGCCGAGCCACTGAATTACGGTGATTTATGTCCATTCTCTGAAGCGTTATGGCATCATTAAGCACCGACGGCGTGTGCGAAATGCACGCTGCGAAATGGCAGCCACGCATAAGTAATGGTCATTCATGAGCCTCACGGTCGTCAGATCTGCGTTATAAATGTTCTAGCAAACTAATATGCAAATGAGATAACCAGTAAATTTCGCTATGGTAGAAAAAAAGAAAGAGCGAATAAAAATTGTGTGCTCAGTTCGGGTGCGTGCCATAGTTTTCCCGCGTTACCGTCGGGATTAAAATAACAAGCATTTCGTACTAATATACGAGGGTAATCCCAAAAGTAAGGTCTCCTATTTCTTTATAAGTACATAGACCTGTTCATTTCTACAATAGCTTACAGCTTGAACATTTATCTATTTTTCAACATAATCACCATTTCTGTCGATGCATTTATGTTGACTCCGTGGCAGTTTTTGTATGCCCATGTCATACCAGCTCGCCGCCATGCTGTTCAGAAAGTTATGAATCTCTTGTTTCACATCGTCGTCGGAGCTGAATCGCTGGGACCACAGTTAACGCTGACAGGTAATGCGAGACTGAAAAAACTGAAAAGGGCAATCCAGAACCGGAGAAGAGGAATGTTGAGCAAGGGCGTACACATTCTCCATGACAACGCTCGCCCACACATCGCTCGGCAAACCGTTGCTCTCCTGCAACAGTTTCAGTGCAACACGATCACCCACCCACCCTATAGTCCTGACTTGGCGCCCAGTGACTGTCACCTGTTCCCTAGGTTAAAGGAACATTTGGCCGGAAAGCGATTCAGCTCCGACGACGAGGTGGAAGAAGAGGTTCATAACTTTCTGAACAGCATGGCGGCGAGCTGGTATGACATGGGCATACAAAAACTGCCGCAGCGTCTACAAAAATGCACTGACAGAAATGGTGATGATGTCGACAAATAGCTAAATGTTCAAGCTGTAAACTGATGTAAACCATTGTAGAAATAAACAGGTCTATGTACTTATAAAAATAGGAGACCTTACTTTTGGGAGTACCGCCGCATAATTGACCAGGCTCTGTAATTTACTGGTTACAGAGATTAATAAGGAAGGGATCCAAATTTCGTCGCCTTGGCACGTTAGGACCTGTTTATTTCCTGAAAGGTTACGGAAAAGGCTATATACGAGGGTTGGAACTTACATAGTGGCAACTATTTATTCACAACCGATACAAAGGAGTTACATTTTTGCACCTGTTACTTTCCTTCAAAGTAGTCACCAGCGTTGTGTATAACCCGTTGCCAGCTATGTGAAACGCGAAGTATACCGTTAGCAGAGCCTGTTCTGTTGATGGTGCGAATGGAGCGGTCTACTGCCTGTCGAATCTTTGTAACAGTTCTGAAGCGAATGCCACGAAGTGGTTCCTCCATCTTCAGAATCAAATCAAAGTCACCAGGACTTAAGTTCCGGGAGGAAATGAGAGGCTTAAAGTAGTAAAGGAGTTTTGCTATTTTGAGAGCAAACTAACTGATGATGGTCGAATTAGAGAGGATATAAAATGTAGACTGGCAATGGTTAGGAAAGTGTTTCTGAAGAGAAATTTGCTAACATCGAGTATAGATTTAAGTGTTAGGAAGTCGTTTCTAAAAGTATTTGTATGGAGCGTAGCCATGTATGGAAGTGAAACGTGGACGATAAATAGTTTAGACAAGAAGAGAATAGAAGCTTTCGAAAAGTGGTGCTACAGAAGAATGCTGAAGATTAGATGGGTAGATCACATAACTAATGAGGAGGTAATTACTATTAAAAACAGTCTTGATCACAATTTATTTAACAAGGTGACCGGTTTCGACCACTACTGTGGTCATCTTCAGACCTATAAGTTGTATACAAAGCTCTAATTAGAGGGCTACATACATTAAACAAAATACATAATGTTATAAAGCTATAAAACGTTGAATTACCATTGACTAGGAACCTCTTTCTGTTGGAGAATCATTACTGGAGAAACCAGTGCACGTCTTACTATATATAATGGAGGCTCCACCCACTTCTGACTGCATGATGTCATTATTAACCAATGAGTTATAAGTCGAATTACAATTTAAAATTTCTTAGTTAAAAGAACATTGTCAAGAATTAGAAATAAATAGACACTAAACTTAGCTTATTAAACAGCTAATTGTCAATTAAGAAGCGTTAAAATATTTAAATATGTAGGAAAATGAACTTCGGTTTGGCAGTACATGGGTTGCCCTCTCAAGGCCTGTCAGTGAACCATTTGGAACCACTGGTTGCTATGATGAAGTTAGACGCCGTTGCAAAGATGAAGCAGCAGGCTTTTTTCACTGAAGTTGTTGTAAAGTCGATAGTCGAACTAGTGGTTGCCATGGTGAGGACAAACGCCAGTGCAAAGATGTGGCAGCAGGCTTCTTTCCAACGAAGTTGTTGCGAAGTAGAATGGCAAAGACTGTGGCGTCAGACGATGTATTATTGAGCAGGAACTTGTCTATATTGAAACGAAAAGAGTAAGCTACAATAATCTGTAGCTGACATGTATACTACATGCTGCCCAAATACGATACGAAGTAGTTGTCTGTATGTATGATATATTATCTATGAAGTTGATATGTAGATTACAGGAGCCTTTTTTTCATTTAAGGCATTGCTATTCCTCAAGTTATATGCCAGTCATATAATAGGATTGGGGAGAAGAGAAATTTGTGGCACAAATTGACCAGAAGAAGGGATCGGTTGGTAGGACATGTTCTGAGGCATCAAGGGATCACCAATTTAGTATTGGAGGGCAGAGTGGAGGGTAAAAATCGTAGAGGTAGACCAAGAGATGATCCAGAAGGATGTAGGTTGCAGTAGGTACTGGGAGATGAAGAAGCTTGCACAGGATAGAGTAGCGTGGAGAGCTGCATCAAACCAGTCTCTGGACTGAAGACCACAACAACAATACCTCTTGACTGACCTCACATTCGTCGACGACGTGGCCCCATTTTCCAGCAGTAAGGGGAAACTAGTGCCCACAAGCGACAACTTGGCGGCGGCAGTCAGTCTGGGTATCCGTGATGAGAGGGGCTGGCACCTGTTCGAGTGACCCACTTCAGCCATTGGCAGACGGAACCCGATCCTACAATGCGTTCACAGCATTAAATATCTCGATGTCCGCCCCAGGTGGCTGATTGGTCAGCGCGACAGAATGTCAATCCTAACGGCCTGGGTTCGATTCCCGGCTGGGTCGGAGATTTTCTCCGCTCAGGGACTGGATGTTGTGTTGTCCTTATCATCATCATTTCGTCCCCATCGACGCGCATTTCGTCGAAGAGGCGTCAACTCGAAAGACTTGCACCAGGCGAACGGTCTACCCGACGGGAGGCCCTAGCCACACGACATTTACAATATCTGGATGTGGTCTACATCTACATCTACATCCATACTCCGCAAGCCACCTGACGGTGTGTGTGGCGGAGGGTACCTTGAGTACCAATATCGGTTCTCCCTTCTATTCCAAAAATGGTTCAAATGGCTCTGAGCACTATGGGACTCAACTGACGTGGTCATAAGTCCCCTAGAACTTAGAACTACTTAAACCTAACTAACCTAAGGACATCACACACATCCATGCCCGAGGCAGGATTCGAACCTCCGACCGTAGCGGTCGTGCGGTTCCAGACTGAAGCGCCTTTAACCACTCGGCCACTCCGGCCGGCTTCCTTCTATTCCAGTCTCGTATTGTTCGTGGAAAGAAGGATTGTCGGTATGCTTTTGTGCGGGCTCTAATCTCTCTGATTTTATTCTCACGGTCTCTTCGCGAGATATACGTAGGAGGGAGAAATATACTGCTCGACTCCTCGGTGAAGGTATGTTCTCGAAACTTCAACAAAAGCGCGTACCGAGGTACTGAGCGTCTCTCCTGCAGAGTCTTCCACTGGAGTTTATCTATCATCTCCGTAACGCTTTCGCGATTACTAAATGATCCTGTAACGAAGCGCGCTGCTCTCCGTTGGATCTTGTTTATCTCTTCTATCAACCCTATCTGGTATGGATCCCACACTGCTGAGCAGTATTCGAGCAGTGGGTGAACAAGCGTACTGTAACCTACTTCCTTTGTTTTCGGATTGCATTTCCTTAGGATTCTTCCAATGACTCTCAGTCTGGCATCTGCTTTACCGACGATCATTTTTATATGATGAATCCATTTTAAATCACTCCTAATGCGTACTCCCAGATAACTTATGGAATTAACTGCTTCCAGTTGCTGACCTGCTGTATTGTCGCTAAATGATAAAGGATCTTTCTTTCTATGTATTCGCAGCACATTACACTTGTCTACATTGAGATTCAATTGCCGTTCCCTGCACCATTCGTCAATTCGTTGCAGATCCCCCTGCATTTCAGTACAATTTTCCATTGTTACAACCTATCGATATACTACAGCATCATTTGCAAAGAGCCTCAGTGAACTTCCGATGTTATCCACAAGCTCATTTATACATACTGTGAATAGCAACGGTCCTACGACACTCCCCTGCGGCACACCTGAAATCACTCTTACTTCGAAGACTTCTCTCCATTGAGAATGACATGCTGCGTTCTTTGCTGAGGAACGATACCCTGACGCGGAGATCGAAGTGGGGATCGAAACCGCCAACTGATCGTACTTCAGAGTGATTCACCGTTTTAAATCAAGCAGTCTCTCAAGGAGTTTCAAACGACAGCTGCGCAAAACACTGATCCAAGCCAGAAGGATATTATGGTTGCGAAACTCGGGGCGTCGAAAAAAAGACTTCGTTTTGGAGCCGAAGAGTGTTAAGTAAGGTGTATCGTACGATAAAAGATTAGATCCCTGGATAATGTGTACCGTCTACTGGACATCCTTCTAAAAACCGTTGTAAAGTGTTAGGATAACCACAAGTGAACTGTCAATTACGAACAAAACTATGTCTGTTTATGTGTGGAAGTGTGCTATCAGTGTTGGAATATAATTTTTGTACCAGAAGAACTTTCCACCTTTACGGGTTTTGAACATAAAAATATTTAATAATAAATATATTTCTGTGTAAAAATACTAAGAATAACAATGACTATGAGTATATCATGTCATGGAATTTCTGTATAATTGTGTGTTAAAGATTTGAGCGAATAAAATGATCTCTCTGGTGTCAGCTCCGGAACCTACTAGACGCTTCTGTACGAGGCTGCTCCTGAACGCACGATCTTATTAATTGTATATAAGTTTCTTTCAGAATATATATCTATAAAAAGTACTTGCCCTTGTAATCTCATTTCTTACCTCTCCCTTCATGTGAGTGCGATTGGGCAGAAATAACCAATTATCGCTGGAACTCAAGTTTTATCATTGGCCATCTGCCATTCTTTTGTCGCAATGGCGCATTCGCATTACGTTAAATACAATTAATCGCGTGATTTTCGGGTTTCACCCACAAGACAACAAGAAAAATACTCTAGATATTTTTGCTACCAGGAAAAGAAAATACAGGGTGATTCAAAAAGAATACCACAACTTTAAAAATGTGTATTTAACGAAAGAAACATAATATAACCTTCTGTTATACATCATTACAAAGAGTATTTAAAAAGGTTTTTTTTTCACTCAGAAACAAGTTCAGAGATGTTCAATATGGCCCCCTCCAGACACTCGAGCAATATCAACCCGATACTCCAATTTGTTCCACACTCTCTGTAGCATATCAGGCGTAACAGTTTGGATAGCTGCTGTTATTTCTCGTTTCAAATCATCAATGGTGGCCGAAACACCATATCCTTAACATACCCCATAAGAAAAAATCGCAGGGGGTAAGATCAGGGCTTCTTGGAGGCCAGTGATGAAGTGCTCTGTCACGGGCTGCCTGGCGGCCGATCCATCGCCTCGGGTAGTTGACGTTCAGGTTGTTACGGACAGATAAGTGCCAATGTGGTGGCGCTCCATCCTGCTGAAATATGAATTGTTGTGCTTCTTGTTCGAGCTGAGGGAACAGCCAATTCTCTGACATCTCCAGATACTGTAGTCCAGTTACAGTAGCACCTTCGAAGAAAAAGGAACCAAAAACTTTATTGGCTGAAATGGCACAGAAAACGTTCACCTTAGCGAACAAATGTACAGCTAAATGAAACTTTATAGCTCCCTTAATTCGCCGACAGATAGTGCTTAACTCTGCCTTTTGTCGTTGCAGAGTTTTAAATTCCTAAAGTTGTGGTATTCTTTTTGAATCACCCTTTTTGCAGAAAAGTTTTCATTGAATATGCACGACGAACGCAAAGATAATAATTAATAATACGAGGCTCAGTCTTGCTTATGAGTAAATTGTTGACTGAAAAATCTTGCTTTCACTGCCGCAAATATTACTCAAATCATAATTAACGCTATAAAACGTCAGTGTTTAGCAAAGAATTTACGTAACATTGAGAATAACATCGCAGCTAAATGCGTGTCTCTGCAACAATATTTACGAGGGGGGACCCAAAAGAAACCGGACTCCGAGGGCGCTGCCACTCGTAGACGTAGTGCAGGGTTTTCACGCTAGATGGTGTTAGTAGAGACCGTCTTGAAACAGCTGTGCAGACGGCGTCAGTGTAGAGCTGAACGTGCAAGTGTGGTGTTGTGTTTCTCTGACTATTGGCGGGTTACCTCTGCGAAGTCGTTATGGCAACTTTAAAAGAACAAAGAGTGTGTGTGAAATTTTGTTTCCTGCTAAAAAAACTGGAACGGGGACACACCAAATGCTTCAGTAAGCTTTCCAGGAGGACGCTATGCGCCGCACACAGGTTTTCGAGTGGTTTGGGCGCTTTAAACGTGGTGAGATGTGTGTTGATGACCGAGCCCGTTCTGGACGCCCTTCAACATCGCGAAATGAGGAGAACATTGAAAAGGTCCGCCCGAAGATCAACGAGGATCGTCGCCAAACGATCGACCAAATTTCAGCAGAGACAGGAATCAGTTGGAGCTCGTGCCAGCGGATTTTGAGTGAGGATTTGCACATGAGACGTGTTTGTGCTAAATTCGTTCCGCGCCTTCTCACACAGCAGCAAGAAACCATCAGCACGAATGTGGGTCAGGTCTTGAAAACAGAGACTGCACGTGATCCAAACTTCTTGAACAAAGTCATTACAGGGGATGAGAGTTGGTGTTACGGGTATGACCCAGAAACCGAGCAAGCGTCGAGCTAGTGGAGGACTCCCAACTCTCCCAGACCAAAAAAAGCGAGGCAAGTGAGGTCAAATGTGAAGACGATGATCATTGTTTTGATGTTCGTGGAAGTGTGCATCGGGAATTCGTACGCCCTGGCCAGCCTGTTAACCGGCACTTTCACTTGGATGTTTTAAGGCGTCTGCGAGAGGATGTGAGGAGGAAACGCCCGGAACTTTGGCGACCAGGTGACAGGTTTCTGCATCACGACAAAGCTCCAGCACACACGGCCTTACGAGTGACCCACTATTTGGCATCTCAGAGGTGGTCTGTCGTTCCCCACGCTCCGTATTCGCCGGACCTAGCCCCGTGCGACTTTTTCCTATTTCCACGAATGAAAAAAAACGCTAAAAGGGGTGCGTTATGACGATGTGGAGGCGGTAAAAACAGCTTCGCAAAGGGCACTGGACAGTATCAAACTTGAAGAGTTCCAGACATGCTTCCAACACTGGGAAAAGAAACTTGACATCGCATGTAATGGAGAGTATTTTGAAGGTGACTGAAGTAATTTTGTAAAAAGGTTCCTCAATAAATTTTTTATGACAAAATTCCGGTTTCTTTTGGGTCCCCCCTCGTATTTATTGGGCAATGAGTACTAGACTATTCAACAAACCACGCGTATTTTTGAGCTAGCCGTCTGGATTGACAATATAAGTTCAAAAAAATGTTCAAATGGCTCTGAGCGCTATGGGACTTAACATCTATGGTCATCAGTCCCCTAGAACTTCGAACTAATTAAATTTAACTAACCTAAGGACATCACACACATCCATGCCCGAGGCAGGATTCGAACCTGCGACCGTAGCAGTCGCGCGGCTCCGGACTGAGCGTCTAGAACCGCTAGACCACCGCGGCCGGCGACAATATAAGTAAATTGTCACAACCCAACCTAGTACTTTTACTCAGAATTGTTTCCCTGCGTAGCAATATTGATGGTTGTTAGCGTATATTTTACCTTCTATTTTGCACCGAGCGAGGTGGCGCAGTGGTTAGCACACTGGACTCGCATTCGGGAGGACGACCGTTCAATCCCGCGTCCGGCCATCCTGATTTAGGTTTTCCGTGATTTCCCTAAATCGCTCCAGGCAAATGCCGGGATGGTTCCTTTCAAAGGGCACGGCCGACTTCCTTCCCTGTCCTTCCCTAATCCGATGAGACCGATGACCTCGCTGTCTGGTCTCCTTATATATATATATATATATATATATATATATATATATATATTTTGGATGTGCGAAATATACGCGACGTCACGACTTACATATTCTGACAGCGACGATTACAAACGTAACAAACCGAGAAAAAAAGACTCCGTCCGAACACGCCATGAACGCGCATTAGTACACACCGGCCGCCGTGTTATTCTGAACCCACATGCATCACCGAATACGGATATGGAGGGGCACGTGGTCAGCACACCCGTCTCCCGGCCGTATTTTAGTTTACGAGACCGCAGCCGCTGCTTCTCAATCGACTAGCTCCTCAGTTTGCCTCACAAGGGCTGAGTGCATCCCGCTTGCCAACAGGGCTCGGCAGACCGGATGGTCACCCATCCAAGTGCTAGCCCAGCCCGACAGCGCTTAACTTCGATGATCTGACGGAAACCGGTGTTACCACTGCGGCGAGACCGTTCGCGTAAGAAACTGATATATATATATATATATATATATATATATATATATATATATATACATATATATATATATAACGAAAAAACTTCAAAGAACGAAACTCGTCTAGTTTGAATGGGGAAACCAGATGGCGCTATGGTTGGCCCGCTACATGGCGCTGCCGTACGTCAAACGGACATCAACTGCGTTTTGTTAAATAGAACCCCCTTTCTTTTTTACATATGCGCGTAGTACGTAAAGAAATATGATTTTTTTAGTTGGACCACTTTTTTCGCTTTGTGACAGATGGCGCTCTAATAGTCACAAACGTATAAGTACGTGGTATCACGTAACATTCCGCCAGTGCGCACGGTATTTGCTTCGTGATACATTACCCGTGTTAAAATGGACCGTTTACCAATTGCGGAAAAGGTCGATATCGTGTTGATGTATGGCTATTGTGATCAGAATGGCCAACGAGCGTGTGCTATGTATGCTGCTCGGTATCCTGGACGACTTCATCCAAGTGTCCGGACCGTTTGCCGGATAGTTACTTTACTTAAGGAAACGGGAAGTGTTCAGCCACATGTGAAACGTCAACCACGACCTGCAACAAATGATGATGCCCAAGTAGGTGTTTTAGCTGCTGTCACGGCTACTCCGCACATCAGTGGCAGACAAATTGCGCGAGAATCGGGAATCTCAAAAACGTCGGTGTTGAGAATGCTACATCAACATCGATTACACCCGTACCATATTTCTATGCACCAGGAATTGCATGGCGACGACTTTGAACGTCGTGTACAGTTCTGCCACTGGGCACAAGAGAAATTACGGGACGATGACAGATTTTTTTTCACGCCTTCTATTTAGCGACGAAGCGTCATTCACCAACAGCGGTAACGTAAACCAGCATAATATGCACTATTGGGCAACGGAAAATCCACGGTGGCTGCCACAAGTCGAACATCAGCGACCTTGGCGGGTTAATGTATGGTGCGGCATTATGGGAGGAAGGATAATTGGCCCCCATTTTATCATGGCAATCTAAATGGTGCAATGTATGCCGATTTCCTACGTAATGTTCTACCAATGTTACTACAAGACGTTTCACTGCAAGGCAGAATGGCGATGTACTTCCAACATGATGGATGTCCGGCACATAGCTTGCGTGCGGTTGAAGCGGTATTGAATAGCATATTTCATGACAGGTGGATTGGTCGTCGAAGCAACATACCGTGGCCCGCACGTTCACCGGATCTGACGTCCCCGGATTTCTTTCTTTGGGGAAAGTTGAAGGATATTTGCTATCGTGATCCACCGACAACGCCTGACAACATGCGTCAGCGCATTGTCAATGCATGTGCGAACATTACGGAAGGCGAACTACTCGCTGTTGAGAGGAATGTCGTTACACGTATTGCCAGATGCATTGAGGTTGACGGACATCATTTTGAGCATTTATTGCATTAATGTGGTATTTATAGGTAATCACGCTGTAGCAGCATGCGTTCTCAGAAATCATAAGATCACAAAGCTATATGTATCACATTGGAACAACCGAAATAAAATGTTCAAATGTACCTACGTTCTGTATTTTAATTTAAAAAACCTACCTGTTACCAACTGTTCGTCCAAATTGTGAGCCATACGTTTGTGACTATTACAGCGCCATCTATCACAAAGCGAGAACAGTGGTCCAACTAAAAAATTCATATTTCTTTACGTACTACACCGATATGTAATAAAAAATTGGGTTCCTATTTAAAAAAACGCAGTTGATATCCGTTTGACCTATGGCAGCGCTATCTAGCGGGTCAACCATAGCGCCATCTGGTTTCCCCCTTCAAGCTAAACAAGTTTCGTTTTTTGTAGTTTTTTAGTTTGACGCTTATATCGTGAGATATTTGGTCCGGTCACGATCGATGTACCATCCTGTATATATAAAAAAAGAAAGAGGCAGAGAGAGACGATATAAAAGTAGGGTTGGGTTGTTTGGGCCGGCCGGTGTGGCCGTGCGGTTCTAGGCGCTTCAGTCTGGAACCGCGTGATCGCTACAGTCGCAGGTTCGAATCCTGCCTCTGGCATGGATGTGTGTGATGTCCTTAGGTTAGTTTGGTCTAAGTAGTTCTGTTCTAGGGGACTGAAGACCGTAGATGTTAAGTCCCATAGTGTTCAGAGCCATTTGAACCATTTTTTGGGTTTTTTGGAGGGAGAAGACCAAACAGCGAGGTCATCGGTCTCATTGGATTAGGGAATGATGGGGAAGGAAGTCGGCAGTGCCCTTTCGAAGCAACCATCCCGGCATTTTCCTGGGGCGATTTAGGGAAATCATGGGAAAGCTAAATGAGGATGTGTGGACGCGGGATTGAAACGCCGTCGTCTCGGATGCAAATCCGGTGTACAAACGTAGGATTCGACGTAATTGTCAGCTGGGTGAGTTCTGCAGCAGACCAAATATTGTAGGCCAGATGAGACCTAACGGGTAGTATGGGCAGCACATGTCGCTCTGATGTACCGACAGGCTTTTAAATCCTTGGAGTTTACTCCCTCTGATAGAAGACCACTAACCAGACTAAAGAAAAGGTGGAGAGGTGTAATGCGTGACGACTTGCCGCAGATCGGCACAGAGAGTGATCGGATACGGCTGCAGCGGGGTCTCCAGAAAACGTCCCACCCACCTTTCGTTGAAGTTTTCTTCTCCTGTAGCACTCACGCCTGCCCCGTTAGAAAACCAATAATGTTTCCCGACTAGACAAGCTGTAGCAGAACCAGCTGTACGAAACGTATCTAAAGTGCATAACAAATGTTCTCCACTTCCAGGTTTTTACTAGCTGTTCAATGAGAGTAAGAAAATTCTGATAAACCGGGTGATCAAAAAGTCAGTATAAATTTGAAAACTTAATAAATCACGGAATAATGTAGATAGAGAGGTAAAAATTGACACACATGCTTGGAATGACATGGTGTTTTATTATCATCATTATCATCATCATCATCATCATCATTTAAGGCTGATTATGCCTTTCAGCGTTCAGTCTGGAGCATAGCCCCCCTTATACAGTTCCTCCATGATCCCCTATTCAGTGCTAACTTTGGTGCCTCTTCTGATGTTAAACTTATTACTTCAAAATCATTCTTAACCGAATCCAGGTACCTTCTCCTCGGTCTGCCCCGACTCCTCCTACCCTCTACTGCTGAACCCATGAGTCTCTTGGGTAACCTTGCTTCTCCCATGCGTGTCACATGACCCCACCATCTAAGCCTGTTCGCCCTGACTGCTACATCTATAGAGTTCATTCCCAGTTTTTCTTTGATTTCCTCATTGTGGACACCCTCCTGCCATTGTTCCCATCTACTAGTACCTGCAATCATCCTAGCTACTTTCATATCCGTAACCTCAACCTTGTTGATAAGGTAACCTGAATCCACCCAGCTTTCGCTCCCATACAACAAAGTTGGTCGAAAGATTGAACGGTGCACAGATAACTTAGTCTCGGTACTGACTTCCTTCTTGCAGAAGAGAGTAGATCGTAGCTGAGCGCTCACTGCATTAGCTTTGCTACACCTCGCCTCCAGTTCTTTCACTATGTTGCCATCCTGTGAGAATATGCGTCCTAAGTACTTGAAACCGTCCAGCTGTTCTAACTTTGTTCCTCCTATTTGGCACTCAATCCGTTTATATTTCTTTCCCACTGACATTACTTTCGTTTTGGAGATGCTAATCTTCATACCATAGTCCTTACATTTCTGATCTAGCTCTGAAATATTACTTTGCAAACTTTCAATAGAATCTGCCATCACAACTAAGTCATCCGCATATGCAAGACTGCTTATTTTGTGTTCACACATCTTAATATCACCCAGCCAGTCTATTGTTTTCAACATATGATCCATAAATAATATGAACAACAGTGGAGACAGGTTGCAGCCTTGTCTTACCCCTGAAACTACTCTGAACCATGAACTCAATTTACCGTCAACTCTAACTGCTGCCTGACTATCCATGTAAAGACTTTTAATTGCTTGCAAAAGTTTGCCTCCTATTCCATAATCTTGTAGAACAGACAATAACTTCCTCCTAGGAACCCGGTCATATGCCTTTTCTAGATCTATAAAGCATAGATACAATTCCCTGTTCCACTCATAACACTTCTCCATTATTTGCCGTAAGCTAAAGATCTGGTCCTGACAACCTCTAAGACGCCTAAACCCACACTGATTTTCATCCAATTGGTCCTCAACTAATACTCGCACTTTCCTTTCAACAATACCTGAGAAGATTTTACCCACAACGCTGATTAAAGAGATACCTCTGTAGTTGTTACAATCTTTTCTGTTTCCATGTTTAAAGATTGGTGTGATTACTGCTTTTGTCCAGTCTGATGGAACCTGTCCCGACTCCCAGGCCATTTCAATTATCCTGTGTAGCCATTTAAGACCTGACATTCCACTGTATTTGATGATTTCCGACTTAATTTCATCCACCCCAGCCGCTTTATTGCACTGCAATCTATTGACCATTTTTTCCACTTCCTCAAATGTGATCCTATTTCCATCATCATTCCTATCCCATTCTACCTCGAAATCTGAAACATTACTGATTGCATTTTCACCTACATAGAGCAACTCTTCAAAATACTCCCTCCATCTGCCCAAGGCATCCACAGGATTCACCAGCAGTTTTCCTGACCTGTCCAAAATACTTGTCATTTCCTTCTTACCTCCCTTTCGAAGACTGCTAATTACACTACAGAATGGTTTTCCAGCAGCTTGACCCATAGTCTCCAACCTGTTTCTGAAGTCTTCCCACGATTTCTTCTTGGATGCTGCAATTATCTGTTTGGCTTTTTTTCTTTCTTCAACATAACTTTCTCTGTCTACCTGGGTTCTGGTATGTAGCCATTTTTGATACGCCTTCTTTTTCCTTTTACAGGCTGCCTTGACTGTATCATTCCACCAAGCTGTTTGCTTCATCCTACTTTTACACACTACTGTTCCAAGACATTCTTTAGCCACTCCTAGTACTGTGTCCCTGTATCTTGTCCATTCCTTTTCCAATGACTGTAATTGACTACATTCAACTAACTGGTACCTTTCTGAGATCGCTGTTATGTACTTGTGTCTGATTTCCTTATCCTGAAGTTTCTCCACTCTTATCCCCCTACATATGGACCTGACCTCCTGCACTTTCGGCCTCACAATCCCAATTTCACTGCAGATTAAATAATGATCAGTGTCATCAAAGAATCCCCTGAATACAAGTGTGTCCCTCACAGCCTTCCTGAATTCCTGATCTGTTATTATATAGTCAATGACAGATCTGGTTCCCCTGCCTTCCCAAGTATACCGGTGAATGTTCTTATGTTTAAAAAAGGAGTTTGTGATTACTAAGCCCATACTGGCACAGAAATCCAAGAGTTGTTTCCCGTTCCTGTTGGCCTCCATATCCTCTCCAAATTTACCCAAAACCTTTTCATACCCTTCTGTTCGATTTCCAATCCTGGCGTTAAAATCACCCATGAGCAGAACACTGTCCTTGTCCTTTACTCTAACAACTACATCACTGAGTGCCTCATAAAAACTATCCATCTTATCTTGATCTGTCCCTTCACAATTCGAATATACTGACACAATCCTAATTTTCTTGCTAGACAGTGTCAGATTTATCCACATGAGTCGTTCGTTTACATACCTTATTGCAACTACGCTGGGTTCCATTTCTTTCCTTATGTAAAGCCCTACACCCCATTGTGCTATTCCTGACAGGTAGACCTTGTATTCTCCCACTTCCTCTTCTTTCTCACCCCTTACCCGAATGTCACTAACAGCTAAAACGTCCAGCCCCATCTTACTTGCAGCCTCTGCCAGCTCTACCTTCTTCCCAGAGTAGCCCCCATTGATATTAATAGCTCCCCATCTCATTACCATTTGTTTGCCAAGTCGTATCTTAGGAGTCCCTAGTTTGTCAATTAGAGGTGGGACTCCGTCACCTCCAAAGGTCCGAGGCATTTTGCTCTGACTGTTGCCAGCATCATATTTAAAGTACCAGGGAAGCAGGTTGCTAGCGTTACTTGCCCCGAGTCCCATTGGGTTTTACTCCTAACGGCCGAGGGACTAACGGGTGGATTTGGTAGTCTTTGCCGTATGAGCACAAAGGTGACCACGACTGAGAATATGTCTGAGATGCCCAGCCTTATTCCAAAGTAACTGGTATCCCGACTGTCGGGACCACTTACTTGGCCACTCATACGTTGCCCGTGGTTCATGAACTAGGACATGACTACAGGAACCCACATCATGAACCATTTTATTAGAACAAAAAAAAAGTATTGCTAGTATGATCGTGTGCTCAGCCGCCACTTTCGTCATGCTTGGCCTCCCAGACCTCAGTCTGCGCGATTATTGGCTTTGGGGTTACCTGAAGTCGCAAGTGTATCGTGATCGACCGACATCTCTAGGGATGCTGAAAGACGACATTCGACGCCAATGCCTCACCATAACTTCGGACATGCTTTACAGTGCTGTTCACAACATCATTCCTCGACTACAGCTATTGTAGAGGAATGAAGGTGGACATATTGAGCATTTCCTGTAAAGGACATCATCTTTGCTTTGTCTTACTTTGTTATGCTAATTATTTCTATTCCGATCAGATGAAGCGCCATCTGTCGGACATTTTCTGAACGTTTGTATTTTTTTGGTTCTAATAAAACCCCACGTCATTCGAAGCTTGTGTGTCAATTTGTACCTTTCTATCTAAATTATTCCGTGATTTATTCAGTTTTCGTATTTATACTTTTTGATCACCCGGTATTTCCTGCCAAACCCGAATCTAATCTTGAGTTACACTTTTTATATTCACATACAGTCAC
Source organism: Schistocerca cancellata (assembly GCF_023864275.1). Lineage (NCBI taxonomy): Eukaryota > Metazoa > Arthropoda > Insecta > Orthoptera > Acrididae > Schistocerca > Schistocerca cancellata. The sequence goes on along the minus strand of NC_064636.1, from coordinate 38,725,634 downwards.
AATCACTCTGACTACCCAGCTTGTGGTGCCCACCTTAAACCTGTCACAGGGATAGTTAACAAATGTGTTGTCAGTGACAAAGAATGGTCACTCAGTATTACACAAGTCCGATACTTTGAAGTATCAGTTCTCGGCCCCAGTCTGCACAATACGCCACGACGATGTTTCTGATCCAAAAGGTCACAGCTGGCCGCGGTGGCCGAGCGGTTCTAGGCGCTTCAGTCCGGAACCACGCGGCTGCTACAGTCGCAGGTTCGAATCCTGCCTCGGCCACGGATGTGTGTGATGTCCCTAGGTTGGTTAGGTTTAAGTAGTTCTGAGTTCTAGGGGACTGATGACCTCAGCTGTTAAGTCCCATAGAGCTTGGAGCCATTTGAACCATCTGAACCAAAAGTTCACAGTTCACACAAAAAGATCTGGAATTCGCACCTCTGTCTTTATCCTTTCCACGTAAACACTTTCCGACATCCGACGATCAGTTCTAGACCATAATTTCGCAAAATTAAAGCATCTCTTCAGAGCTCCATGAATACGATCGTGTTGATAGCTGAGCTTTAGATCTCTTCTACACTCCACAAAGCAATTCTCTTAGCCCGCAAAATGCGCGTAAATGCTCTCTCTTCTAGCAGATCTAATGTTCATTATCCAGCGCCCCGTTTCAACCAATTACAGCATAGTATCTCTCCAGATTAATTTATAAATAATTTCAGAGAACCCATGAATAACAAAATTATGCCTTCTTTACATAACTAAAGTTTCTGAATATTATTTGCCGTTTCTCCAGTACCACAAATTGGTGAATTACACTTTAGGAACTTCCCACTCGCTCACCTTGGCCAGATACAATTCTCAAGGTACTATATACTCATTTAATATACAGTATTCACGTATCGTATTCGTTCTCATTTACACATTCATGCACTCTACTAAAGGCGCATCGTAGGCGCGCGGTCTAGAGCGCCTTGCCAGTTTTGGCGCGGCTCCCCCTATCAGAGGTTCGAGTCCTCCCTCGGGCATGGGTGTGTGTGTTGTCCTTAATGTAAGTTAGTTTATGTTAGATTAAGTAGTGTGTTAGCCTAGGGACCGATGACCTCATCAGTTTGTCCCATAGAAAATAACCACAAATTTCCAAATTAATTCTCTTTTTATTATCTACGATAATGATCGAAGCTGACGAAATGAATTAAAATTTGTGCTGCGGCCGGTACTCGAACCCGGGTCTTCTCGCTTGCTATGCAGAAATGCTAACCATTACGGTGTGCGGTGGAGTAACAGTTGGCATTTCTGCCTAACAAGCGAGAAGACCCGGGTTCGAGTACCGGCCGCATTACAAATTTTAATTCATTTCGTCAGCTTCGATCACTATCGTAGATAACAAAAAAATACAGAGCGAGTCAAAACTCCTTGGACACCTTCATGAGTTGGAAGATTAAAGGGAAAATTGAAATGTGATGATGGGAACATAGGTTTGACGTGGGGCGGCAACTTTTGGAGTGAATGCCATTCATGGCCGCCATCTTGAAATCCACCATTTTGGATTCAAGTCATTTTTTGATTTTATCCATACTAGATGAGAGGTCGTGGTTGTGAATGTCCATTGTTGTTGTACCTTGGAAGACACGGCTGCAACAAGTGAAGTAGCCACGGTGTTTTAATTTCATTATCAATTTTATTGTGCCTGGTGCATGTTCCATTTTAGCGAGTTTTAACAGGTTCTTTTACTTTTTATTATTCTGATAAGTAAGCTTGACTTCCAAAACGCGTCAATCATAGTGTTTTACACTATAAACAAGTGGTTGAGCCGATATATTTTTTAACATCAACTCATTTTTTTTAACGGGAAGGGAGGTGTATGACACATCAAATAACACTCGCTTGAGCTCTGGAATAGAGTGCTGTAATTCGTCTTTGTCTATCCTGTACAGTTTAGAAGTTATTAATGTTCAAAGGTACCTTGTTACCGACTCATCTCTCTCTTTGTTCCAAGTGATCTAAAATGTGTATGAAGGTAATTTCCCAACTTTGAACATTAATAACCTCTAAACTGTACAGGATAGACAAAAAACAAATTACACCACTAAATTCCAGAGCTCAGGCGAGTGTTATTTGATGTGTCATACACCCCCCTTCCCATTTTTTTTAATGGGAAGGGGGGTGTCTTTTTTAAGACTTAAATTCAAAATGGCGGATTTCAAGATGGCAGCCATAAATGGCATTCACTCCAAAGTTGCGGCCCCACATCAAATCTATGTTGCCATCATCAGATTTCAATTTTCCCTTTAATCTTCCAACTTATGAAGGTGTCCAAGGACTTTTGACTCGCCCTGTATTTTCCACTCTACTAATTAAATACATAAAATTAACAGTAATTAACGGAAGACATAATATTCAAAACAGGTAAAATTATTTACGACAAATACATGATTTTGTCTGCTTATCATCTCATTGCCTGTACAATAGCGACAGCTCTCAGCCGGAACCGTAATTACTAGCAAATAGCTGTCTTGCCTGAATATCTTTTGTAAAGGATGTATGACTCGTCACTACCTGTATGAAGCTCGTTGATATCGTCAAGACTTCTATAGGAGATGCGTATGGTGCTACGCCACATGGCGACACAAAACAGGAAATAGAATCCAGTGCCTGGGGAAACCTATAGTTGTGTGCAGTCCTCTGGGACAGCTCGCGTAAAGTAAGTAGTATCTATCGATTTAGGACTGTAAGCATTTTACGAGGGGTGTTCAATAAGTACTGCAACAATTTTTTTCCCCCGGCTAATTTCTGTTGAAAAAATGCAGAATTTGTTGTGGGACGTCGTGGAATATTCCTACTTCAGCCTCATCCTGATTTAAGGGGAGGTTTACTGTCTTTTGGTTCAAACAACGATTTTTTTAATTTGAATTTTTGGATCCATAAACGGAACGGAAATGTTTGTTATTCGCGGTTGAACAAACAAATGCACCTGCCTGAAATCGGCCTTTTTCATGCAAAAGTTTGTTTCTTTCGGAGGACGAGTTATTGTACCGGTGCTTGGGAGGAAACACTCAAAATTCGAATGAAAGTTTGAACGCGTGTGTTTCGAAGTTAGCCCCCAAGCATTTGCATTCTGTTGCGAAGACTGTGGAGATTGCGACTTTCCTGGCAGTGAGCAGCTTCAGCGGAGGCTATTCAGTAACTCTGAAGACCACGACAACGATGGACGTCACCCTGGGACTCTATTCGACGCAGTTCGCCGAGCATTCGGACGACCGCCGGATTCGAGCGGCCGAAAACCGCTTGTCACGGGCCGTACGAGCGGCTCTGGAGCAGCGCAGGATGGCCCAGATCGAGCAGAACGCCCTCTACGAGGAAGAGGAAGGACTGGTTTACGGACCCGGAATAGCAGATTGAACGTACGTTGCATAATATTGCATTTATATGTAAACAAAAATTCAAACGCGTTTTTCTCGAAATAATTTTTTTTTTTTTAATCGCGCGGTAGGGTAACTTCAAATCTACTGAACCGATTTGCATGATTCTTTGTTTCCGACGGAGCTAACTAAATTGTCTAGGAGTTGTACCACTTTTATTCCTAGCCATCAACTACAAATATTTTTACTTGGCCGACGAAGTCGAAAAATCGATGAAAAGAACCCTATTTTTTTCAAATGGCCGCCATTTTGTTTCCTGAGGTCCAAATAACTTAAGAGAGGTAAAACTCCCAAAGAATCTTATATACTCCGCTAACGTCAACTCAGTTTTGGTTTGAGACGAGCCGGCTGACCTGTGACATACCGCGCGTGGAGGTCTACATCGAAATTTTGTTTCGTTTCGACGGCACTTCCGCCTTTGCTCTTCGACATTTTTCAGTCGAAAAAAATTCCAGTTTATAGAGTAAATATCAATAAATATTTTGACCAAATTTGACAGAAAAAAATTCTCAAAGAACATTCTTTCTTCGGGCCAAAGATGGTGAACCTCCCCTTAAGTTTTCCTTGATAGCATAATTAGCTTCAGGCAAATGCCGGGATGGTTCTTTTGAATGGGCACGGCCGACTTATTTGCCCATCCTTTCCTAATCCTATGGGATCGTGGACCTCGCCCCCAAATCTGCTAACCAACCCCTATAGTTCCATAAACGTTCGGTAGATACGACCCACCGAAATGGCTGCAACGGAGGTGCGGTCCAGGCAGGCATTTTTGCAGAAAACCAGAGAATCGCACATAATCACAGGCGCTTGCAGAATGTGTCAGTGAACAAAAGCACGGCGAGTCGCTGGGCGAAGCGTCTGTCTCCATCGCAACAAGGTCGCGCAAACCTGCACGATATCCCGCGTGCCGTTCGGCCGCACACTGCTATGAGTCCTACTGTGTTGGAACGTGCGGACACTCTCATTCGAGGTTATCGGCGATCCCAGTCAAACACCTCACTGCTCAACTGTCAGAGGATAGAAAAACAATTAAAATCACTCAAAAGAGGAAAGGCCGCACGACCTGATGGGATACCAGTTCGATTTTACTCAGAGTACGCCAAGGAACTTGTCCCCCTTCTTGCAGTGGTGTGCCGTAGGTCTCTAGAAGAGCGTAGCGTTCCAAAAGATTGGAAAAGGGCACAGGTCATTACCGAACAGATGTGCAGAACTATAGACCTATATCTCGAAAGTCGATCACTTGTAAAATTTTGGAGCACGTATTATGTTCGAGTATAATGACTCTTCTGGAGACTAGAAATCTACTCTGTAGTAATCAGCATGGGTTTCGAAAAAGACGATCGTGTGAAACCCAGCTCGCGCTATTCGTCCACGAGACTCAGAGGGCTATAGACACGGGTTCCCAGGTAGACGCCGTGTTTCTTGACTTCCGCAAGGCGTTTGATACAGTTCTCCACAGTCGTTTAATGAACAAGGTAAGAGCATATGGACTATCGGACCAATTGTGTGATTGGACTGAAGAGTTCCTAGATAACAGAACGCAGCATGTCATTCTCAATGGAGAGAAGTCTTCCGAAGTAAGGGTGATATCAGGCGTGCCACGGCACTTCTCCTCGGAAGGAAAAGTTCAAAGCCGCACCCTCGGGCAGTAAAGTTATCATGACGATCTTCTGGAACTCTGAGGGGTTAATCTGTTTGATGTCCTGCCTCACGGCGCAATCATCAACTCTGAAGTGTATTGTGCTACCCGCAGGAAATAGAAGAAAACAATTCAACCTGTTCGTCGCCAGAACTTGTCTCTCTCCGTGGCAACGCAAGGCCTCACAGAACTTCGTTGGACTCTTCTCCCTCATCCACCCTACAACCCGGTCCATTGATAGTGACCGGACCAAATATCTCACGAAATAAGCGTCGAACGAAAAAACTACAAAGAACCAAACTTGTCTAGCTTGAAGGGGGAAACCAGATGGCGCTATAGCTGGCCCGCTAGATGGCGCTGCCATAGGTCAAACGGATAAATCAACTGCGTTTTTTTTAAATAGGAACCCCCATTTTTTATTACATATGCGCGTAGTACGTAAAGAAATATGATTGTTTTAGTTGGACCACTTTTTTCGCTTTGTGACAGATGGCGCTGTAATAGTCACAAACGTATAAGTACGTGGTATCACGTAACATTCCGCCAGTGCGGACGGTATTTGCTTCGTGATACATTACCCGTGTTAAAATGGACCGTTTACCAATTCTGGATTGTCTTGATGTATGCCTATTGTGATCAAAATGTCCAACGGGCGTGTGCTATGTATGCTGCTCGGTATCCTGGACGACATCGTCCAAGTGTCCGGACCGTTCGTCGGATAATTACGTTATTTAAGGAAACAGGAAGTGTTCAGCCACATGTGAAACGTCAACTACGACCTGCAACAAATGATGATGTCCAAGCAGGTGTTTTTGCTGCTGTTGCGGCTACTCCGCACACCAGCAGCAGACAAATTGCGTCAGAATCGGTGTTCTCTAAAACGTCGATGTTGAGAATGCTACATCAACACCGACTGCACCCGTACCATATTTCTATGCACCAGGAATTGCATGGCGATGACTTTGAACGCCGTGTACAGTTCTGCCACTGGGCACAAGAGAAATTACGGGACGATGGCAGTTTTTTTGCACGCGTTCTATTTAGCGACGAAGCGTCATTCACCAACAGCGGTAACGTAAACCGGCATAATATGCACTATTGGGCAACGGAAAATCCACGATGCCTGCGACAAGTGGAACATCAGCGACCTTGGCGGGTTAATATATGATGCGGAAATATGGGAGGAAGGATAATGGGCCCCTATTTTATCGATGGCAAACTAAATGGTGCAATGTATGCTCCTTTCCTACGTAATGTTGTACCGATGTTACTACAAGATGTTTCACTGCATAACAGAATGGCGATGTACTTCCAACATGATGGATGTCCGGCACATAGCTCGCGTGCAGTTGAAGCGGTATTGAATAGAATGTTTCATGACAGGCGGATTTGTTGTCGAAGCACCATACTGTGGCCTGCACGTTCACCGGATCTGACGTCCCCGGATTTCTTTCTGTGGGGAAAGTTGAAGGATATTTGCTATCGAGATCCACCGACAACGCCTGACATTATGCGGCAGCGCATTGTCAATGGATGTGCGAACATTACGGAAGGCGAACTACTCGCTGTTGAGAGGAATGTCGTTACACGTATTGCCAAATTCATTGAGGTAGACGGACATTATTTTGAGCATTTATTGCACTAATGTGGTATTTAAAGGTAATCACGCTGTAACAGCATGTGTTCTCAGAAATGGTAAGTTCACAAAGGTACAAGTATCGCATTGCACCAACAGAAATAAAATGTTCAAACGTACCTACGTTCTCTATTTTAGACTGTTCGTCTAAAATTGTGAGCCATATGTTTGTGACTATCACAGAGCCATCTATCACAAAGCGAAAGAAGTGGTCCAACTGAAACATTCATATTCCTTTACGTACTACACGAATATGTAATAAAAAATTGGGTTTCTATTTAAAAAAAAAAACGCAGTTGATATCCGTTTGACCTATGGCAGCGCCATCTAGCGGGTCAACCATAGCGCCATCTGATTTCCCCCTTCAAGCTAGACAAGTTTCTTTCTTTGTAGTTTTTTCGTTTGACGGTTATTCGTGAGATATTTGGCCCGGTCACGCTCAATGGACCACCCTGTATAGTCTGCGGGATGCGTACGTCGATGACGGGTATGTTGTTGATGTAGCAAGACGTCCGTTCCGACGTCGACCAGTAGAGTGATACCATGTGGGCATACAGTTCCTCCCAGTAACGTGGCCTAAACCGGTCGGACTGAACGACAAGTATGTTGAAAAATAGAGTTTTCTAGCCAAAAGAATGGGGAATAATATGGTGTATCGGGACGCTGAATAAAACCGACACTGTGCTGCTGATCCCGGCGGAGGTTCCTCCCTCGGGCATGGGTGTGTGTGTTCGTCCTTAGGATAATTTTGGTTAAGTAATGTGTAAGCTTAGGGACTGATGACCTTAGCAGTTAAGTCCCATAAGATTTCACACACATTTGAACATTGAATAAAACCATCCAGCTTTCAGAAAAAAAATGTATTGATTTATTTAGTGAAGGCTCCTCGTAGCAAGTTCTTCCTCTGAGTTAGCCACTATTGCAATGTCATCGGCAGATCTGATGCAGTGAGTATGCATACCATTAATGTTGATTCCAGTCTTCTTTTTCTTGCTACTCGCCGGAAAAATTAAGCAGGTTAGGTGGAAAGTGGGCACCCCTGTCTCTCTCCCACGCTGATTTTTTTCGTCCTATCATAAATATCCCGTTCAGTCCTCTGACTTCTGTACATACTCAAAATTAGTCGCCTGTTCTTCCAGTCGGATGACTAGACGTGTGACAAACGCGCCCTAAAATTAGAGCGGTCACCGCTATATAGGCTCTACTGCCCCCCCCCCCCCCCCCATCGGCCCATATTATCCCGTTATTACGGGGTCGCCTGCCCCCGTGCTCCCCGCAGTTGGCTCACAGCCGCTAACCCGCGGGGAAGCCCCCGGCCCGGAGCGGTCGATGCAGCCCACGTCACGTGACCCCGCCGGCCGGGGCTAGCGCGCTGACGTCACGCGGCGGCGCGGTGACGTAGGACAGTGACGTAGGCGCCGGGCCCTGCCGTGACGCGCCGATCAATAGCGGCAGCGGCGACCCCGCAGTGGCCGCCTGGCGAGCTGGCAACCCGCGCAGCTGGGGCGCGAGTGTGGCTGCAGCGTGGCGGCGATTAGGGGCACGCCGAGATGGGAAGTCTTACGCAGCCTTGGAGCTGTCGTCACCAAATTTCCGACAGAAGCTGCGTACGGCGCGAATCAAGTACTCGTGCGGCCCGCGGTTTTCAGTCACGTTTTATAATAATACGCTTCTAGCTATTAACAGCCGAATCAGGAAATGTCAACTAACCTTAAGATCTTCTTAAGACTGTATTTTGCCATAGTATTTAAATTTAATTGACGTTGTTGGATTCGACCGTGAGCTAAGTAAGGCTGCTCGCTTACCTGAGGGGTGGTGGGATAAGTAGGACGCCTAGAACCGCTCGGGCACAGCGGCCGGCCCGATCAGCTACTATAGTATAATTTTTGACATGGAGGTAACACGGGGTTTTGAGTGCGCATTGAAGAATTGGTTGTTGTCGAATGTGTGAACATATTTGTAGCAAGGAATAGGAAACTAAACTAAGGCTGTTGTACGAGGGCTGTCCAGAAAGTAAGTTACGATCGGTCGCGAAATGAAAACGACTATGAAAATCCGATAAAGCTTTGCAAAGATGTGTTGGGCAGTGTCTCTAGTATGACTCTAGGTAGAATTATGTCGGTCTTTTCATTCCTGAGCTCTTAGTGAGCGCGTAAAGATGTTACAGAAAATAGTGTCTCCCGTCGAGTACGAGGGCCTGGTGAGAATTTTACCCTGAGGCTATGCAACCAACATTACATAACTGTCGTGCGGTTTCTTCTTCAAGACAATTCTCAGCCTCATTCTGCAGGGGCAATGAAGATGTTCCTGCATCGTTTCAATTGGAAATGTTTGGTTACCCACAATACAGCCCGTAATTGTCTCCCACTGAGTTTTCATCTCTGCTCAAACGAACCGCTGGCTATGAAGACAACATTTTGGCACAGACAACGAGCTTTAGGCCAGCGTAGAGAAATGGCGGAAAGCACTGGCGGCTGCCTTCTATGATGAGGGTATTGGGAAGTTGGTACGACGCTACGACGAATGTCTGAGTCAGAACGGCGACTACGTAGAGAAGTAGCTGAAAGGTGTAGCTAACTGTTACAAATGAAACATTTCTGATTTTCACTGTGATTTTCATTTCGCGATCAATTGTAACTTACTTTCTGGACAGCCCTCGTAATACAGAGTTACGGGAAAAATGACTATCGAAACACTCAGTAAGGATTTTGTTACCGTGTCCCATACTGCATAATGCATTTAAAAATAAGTCCAGTTACTGCTCTGGGGTGATTTTTCGGATGACAGCAGGAGCGCTCTTGTGGTTATCCCACGCACCCTGACTACAATTCTATATGCCAGTCTGGTGATTCGACCTATAGCGCTGCCATTCGTGAACACCATTCCATGGAGTGATTTCCAACAGGATAACGGTCGCCCACATACCGCTGTTGTAACCCAAAATGGTCAGAAGAGAGTCGATATGATGCCTCGGCCTGCTCGATCATCAAATCTGTCTCCAATAGAGCATACATCGAACATTATCATTCGATAAGTCCAGCGTCATCCACAAACAGCATTAACCGTCGCTGCATTGACCAACCAAATGCAACAAGCATGTAACTCCATCCCACAAACTGACGTCTGGTACCAATACGATACAATGCATAGACGTTTGCATGTTCGCATTCAACATTTTGGCGGCTACATGAGTTATTAAAGGACCAGCATTTCACATTTGCAATGGCTTATCTCGCACTTACGTTAACCTGTGATCTTGCAGTGTTAATCACTTCGACAAATTTATTTCATGAACTTCATTACTCTGCATTAATTACTTTTTGCTGTTGCTATTGTTTTTCCTTCAGTGTAGATATGCTCATTGACAAGGAATACTCGTGTATATAATTTACAATTATAATAATGACGAGTGTACAATATATGAACTGTTATCTGTTCCATATTCAACAAGGGTTTGAATGGAAATCTTCCCTATTGGCTGTCAAGGTGGGCGCTCCAGTTGTTGGTTCTACTCTCCTATGCGTTTTTTTAGAGTAGATGTTATTCCTCCCGACCGACCGGCCCAGCTGCCACACGTCCATATTAGATTACTTATTTAGTGGCACCTGAACATCGAGCTTTAGGCTTCGAAACCGGTCGTGTAATAAATATTTTTTATTCTATTAATATTTACAAAGGAAGCTATCTGCTGATCGTGGGGAAAGCATAAGAAAAATGTAGGAATATACAAGGCTATGCTAAGCCCGTGATGTACGCTAGACTTAAGAAAAGCGAAATCACATTCTTGCTTCCAGAATGAGATTTTCACTCTGCAGCGGAGTGTGCGCTGATACGAAACTTCCTGGCAGATTAAAACTGTGTGCCGGACCGTGATTCGAACTCGGGACCTTTGCCTTTCGCGGGCAAGTGCTCTACCATCTGAGCTACCCAAGCACGACTCACGCCCCGTCCTCACAGCTTTAATTCTGCCTGTACCTCGTCTCCTACCTTCCAAACATTACAGAAGCTCTCCTGCAAACCTTGCAGAACCTAGCACTCCTGAAAGAAAGGATATTGCGGAGACATGGATTAACCACAGCCTGGGGGATGTTTCCGGAATGAGATTTTCACTCTGCAGCGGAGTGTGAGCTGATACGAAACTTCCTGGCAGATTAAAACTGTGTGCCGGACCGAGACTCGAACTCGGGACCTTTGCCTTTCGCGGGCAAGTGCTCTACCATCTGAGCTACCCAAGCACGACTCACGCCCCATCCTCACATCTTTGCTTCCGCCAGTATCTCGTCTCTTAGCTTCCAAACTTTACGGAGTTCGAGTCTCGGTCCGGCACACAGCTTTAATCTGCCAGGAAGTTTCACATTCATACTATTTTAGATTTACAATAGAACTTTCACAAGGTTGACTGGAGTTGTAGATGTAGCAGACATAAAATCCAGGGAGCGAAAAGTTATTTTTAAACTGAAAAGAAACCAGAGTACAGTCGTCAGGCTTGTCAGACAAGCAGTAGTACTGAGAAGCAGTAGTTGAGAAGGGAGTGAGACCAAAAACTGAGTTGAAGCACAGTAAAGCAATTCAAGAAGAAATTGGAGAAAGAAGTTAAAGTTGAGGGTACAGAAATAAAAAAAAAAGTGTGGTACAGCAAAGAACGTGGGCGAACAGTTGAAGGGAATGGGTAGTGCCTTCAAATGAGGTTATAAGATGAATGTGGAGAAAAGAAAAACAACAGTAATATATATCAGCGGTATTAAATCTGACATAGTGATTGAATTATACTGAGATGACAAAAGTCATGGGGCGGCGATGCGCACATATACAGATGGTAGTACACTACTAGCCACTAAAAGTGCTACACCAAGAAGAAATGCAGATGATAAACGGGTATTCCTTGGACAAATGTATTATACTAGAACTGAGATTTGATTACATTTTCACGCAATTTCGGTGCATAGATCCTGAGAAATCAGTACCCAGAACAACCACCTCTGGCCGTAATAACGGCCTCGATACGCCTTGACATTGAGTCAAACAGAGCTCGGATGGCGTGTACAGGTACAGCTGCCCATGCGGCTTCAACACGATACCACAGTTCATCAAGAGTAGTGACTGGCGTATTGTGACGAGCCAGTTGCTCGGCCACCATTCACCGGACGTTTTCAGTTGGTGAGGGATCTGGAGAATGTGCTGGCCAGGGCAGCAGTCGAACATGTTCTGTATCCAGAAAGGCCCGTACAGGACCTGCAACATGCGGTCGTGCATTATCCTGCTGAAATGTAGGGTTTCGCAGGGATCGAATGACGGGTAGAGCCACGGGTCGTAACACATCTGAAATGCAACGTCCACTGTTCAGAGTGTCGACAATGCCAACAAGAGGTGACCGAGACGTGCAACCAGTTGGCACCGCATACCATCACGTCGGGTGATACGCCAGTGCGGCGATGACGAATACACGCTTCCAATGTGCGTTCACCGCGATGTCGCCAAACACGGATGTGACCATCATGATGCTGTAAACATAACCTGAATTCATCCGAAAAAATGACGTTTTGCCATTCGTGCACCCAGGTTAGTCGTCTAGTACACCATCGCAGGCGCTCCTGTCTGTAATGCAGCGTCAAGGGTAACAGCAGCCACGGTCTCCGAGCTGATACTCCGTGCTGCTGCAAACGTCGTCGAACTGTTCGTGCAGATGGTTGTCGTCTTGCGAACGTCCCCATCTGTCGACTTAGGGATCGAGACGTGGCTGCACGATGCGTTACAGCCATGCAAATAAAATGCCTGTCATCTCGACTGCTAGTGATACGAGGCCGTTGGGATCCAGCACGGCGTTTCATATTACCCTCCCGAACCCACCGATTCCATATTCTGCTAACAGTCATTGGATCTCGACCAACGCGAGCAGAAATGTCGCGATACGGTAAACCGGAATCGCGATAGGTACAATCCGACCTTTATCAAAGTCGGAAACGTGACGGTACGCATTTCTCCTCCTTACACGAGGCATCACAACAACGTTTCACCATGCAACACCAGTCAACTGCTGTCTGTGTATGAGAAATCGGTTGTACACTTTCCTCATGTCAGCACGTTGTAGGTGTCGCCACCGGCGCCAGCCTTGTGTGAATGCTCTGAAAAGCTAATCGTTTGCATATCTCAGCATCTTCTTCCTGTCGGTTAAATTTCGCGTCTGCAGCACGTCATCTTCGAGGTGCAGCAATTTTAATGGCCAGTAGTGTAGCATCTCGTACACACGGTATAAAGGCCAGTGCTTTGGCCAGAGCTGTCACCTGCACTCAGGTAACTCATGTGAAAAGCTTTCCGACGTGATTGTGGCCGCACGACACGAATTAACAGACATGGTAAGCGAAATGGTAATTGGGGCTAGACTCATGGGACATTTCATTCCGGAAATCGCTATGAAATTCAATATTCCGAGACGCACAGTGTGGAGAGTGTGCCGAGAATACAATATTTCTGACATTACCTCTCGCCACGTACAACGCAGTGGCTTACAGTCTCCACTTAACGACCGAGTGCAGCGGCGTTTGCATGGAGTTGTCAGTACTAACAGACAAGCAACACTGCGTCAAATAACCGCAGAAATGAATGTGGGACGAACATACCCGTTAGGACGGTGAAGCAAGCGGCCGACGCAAGAGCCCTCTCTAACAGCACGACATCACCTGCAGCGTCATTCTTTTTTTATTTTGTGGGTGACAGTGCGCCCCGTCACGGGGACACAACTGGTCACGAGCGATTTGAGAACATTCTGGACAGTTCGAGCGAACGATTTGGCCACCCAGGTCGCTCGACATGAATTCCGTCGGACATTTGTGGCGCACACGAGGGGCGTTTGAGAAGTCCGTGCAGAGTCCGGGAGATGGCAGCACCGGCGCGTATCGAGGTCCTGTTTAGTTAGTAGCATCTTTGGAAAGAACGCAATCCAAGTTTCAGCCATATTGGTCTATTTCTTAGTGTTTGGCATTCGTGTGAATCAAGGAAGTCGAGTAATTGTCAAAAACTGGACGAAGAAGAATTTCGTGTGGTGATTAAACATTACTTTATGAAAGGTAAAATGCCTCAAGAGACTAAAGAGAAGCTTGATAAACATTACGCTGACTCTGCGCCATCGATGAGAACAGTTTATAAGTGGTTTCAAAATTTTCGGAGTGGCCATATGGGCACAAGTGATGCTGGACGTTCTGGACGCCCTGTGGAGGTTACGACTCCAGAAATCATTGATACAATACATGATGTGGTGATGGATGACAGAAGAGTTAAGATGTGTTAGATTGCTAATGCTGTGGGCATCTCGAATGAACGGGTACATAATATTTTGCATAAAAATTTGGACACGAGAAAGCTATCCGCAAGATGTCTTCCCCGAATGCTCACGCTTGACCAAAAACGGAATCGTGTAAAGTGTTGCAAGGATGGTTTGCAGCTGTTCAGGAAGAATCCGCACGACTTTAAGCGTCGTTTCGTCACTGTGGATGAAACAAGGATACATTACTATACTCCTGAGACCAAACAATAATCTAAACAATGGGTTACCAAGGGACAATCTGCACCAAAAAAAGGCGAAGAGCATTCCTTCGACCGGAAAGTTTATGGCGGCTGTCTTTCGAGATTCGCAAGGGATAATCCTCATCGACTATCTGTAAAAGGGTAAAAATATTACAGGTGGGACCTCAAAACAAACGCAGGCGATTGGACCGCAAAAAAGGCCTTTTCCATGATGACAACGCACCAGCAATGGCTGGCGGGACAAAGATTTTATTCAAACGAGGAGGTGATCGCTGCAACTAATAGCTGTTTTGCAGACTTGGACGATTCACATTATTTGGAAGCGATCAACAGATTAGAAGAGCGTTGGAAGAAGTGTGTAAGTCTAAAAGAAATAGAAAAGGTTTACCCCAAACACGTAAGTAGGTAGTTTTTATTTTTGGACGGACTTTTCAAACGCCCCTCGCAACCGAGAGATCAGTTCGTGCAGAAAATTCTGCACTGGAGACCCTTTCGCAATTACGGACGACTATAGAAGCATAATGGCTCAGTATTTCTGCAGGGCACTTCCAACGACTTCCTGTATCCATGTCACGTCAAGTTGTTGCACTGTGCCGGCAAAAGGAGGTCCGACGCTATGTTAGGACGCGTCCCATGACTTTTGTTACCTCAGGACGGAATTGCAAATGAGATATTAATAGTAGTAGGTGGATTTTGATATTTGGGTAGGAAAATAAGTAATGATAGTTGAAATAGAGAGGATATCGGATTCAGACCGGCAATACAGAGAAAAACAGATATAAGCAAGAGAAATTTTATTAATCTACATCTACATCGACATCTATACTCCGCAAGCCACCTGACGGTGTGCGGCGGAGGGTACCTTGAATACCTGTATCGGTTCTCCCTTCGATTCCAGTCTCGTATTGTTCGTGGAAAGAAAGATGGTCGGTATGCTTCTGTGTGGGCTCTAATCTCTCTGATTTTATCCTCACCGTCTCTTTGCGAGAAATACGTAGGAGGGAGCAATATACTGCTTGACTCCTCGGTGAAGGTATGATCTCGAAACTTCAACAAAAGCCCGTACCGAGCTACTGAGCGTCTCTCCTGCAGAGTCTTCCACTGGAGTTTATCTATCATCTCCGTAACGCTTTCGCGATTACTAAATGTTCCTGTAATGAACCGCGCTGCTCTCCGTTGGATCTTCTCTATCTCTTCTATCAACCCTATCTGGTACGGATCCCACACCGGTGAGCAGTATTCGGGCAGTGGGCGAACAAGTGTACTGTAACCTACTTCCTTTGTTTTCGGACTGCATTTCCTTAGGATTCTTCCACTGAATCTCAATCTGGCATCAGCTTTACCGGCGATTAATTTTATATGGTCATTCCATTTTAAATCACTCCTAATGCCTACACCCAGATTTTATGGAATTAACTGCTTGCAGTTGCTGACCTGCTATATTCTAACTAAATGATAAAGGATCTTTCTTTCTATGTATTCGCAGCACATTACACTTGTCTACATGGAGATTCAATTGCCATTCCCTGCACCATGCGTCAATTCGTTGCAGATCCTCCTGCATTTCAGTACAATTTTCCATTGTTACAACCTCTCGATATACTACAGCATCATCTGCAAAAAGCCTCAGTGAACTTCCGATGTTATCCACAATGTGATTTATATATATATATATATATATATATATTGTGAATAGCAACGGTCCTACGACACTCCCCTGCGGCAGACCTGAAATCACTCTTACTTAGGAACACTTCTCTCCATTGAGACTTTCATGCTGCGTTCTGTTATCTAGGAACTCTTCAATCCAATCACACAATTTGTCTGATAGTCCATATGCTCTTAACTTTGTTCATTAAACGACTGTGGGAGAACTGTATCAAACGCCTTGCGGAAGTCAAGAAACATGGCATCTACGTGGGACTGTACCCGTGGTCTAGAGGTAGCGTCTTTGATTCATAATCAAAACGTCTTCGGTCCCGGGTTCGATCCCCGCCACTGCCTAAATTTTGATAAATAATCAGCATTGGCGGCCGAAGTCTTCCGGCATAAGAAGTCAGCCTCATTCTGCCAACGGCCTTGTCATAGACGGCAGAGGAGCGGATAGAGTTTCAGAGCAGTCTCTTGTCCTAGGGGTGGGAAATTGCCCCTAAAGGCGGAAGAATCAGCAATGATCAACGACATGAGGAAACCACTGCATTAAAGACACGTAACGTGTATCCACAGGACATGTGGCCTGTAATTGAAGAAGTGTCATGATGATCTCTCCATTGGCAAAAGATTCCAGAATAGTCCCCCATTCGGATCTCCGGGAGGGGACTGCCACGGGGGAGGTTACCATGAGAAAAAGATTGAATAATCAACGAAAGGATAACGTTCTACGAGTCGGGGCGTGGGATGTCTGAAGCTTGAACGTGGTAGGGAAACTAAAAAATCTGAAAGGGAAATGCAACGGCTCAATCTAGATATAGTAGGGGTCAGTGAAGTGAAGTGGAAGGAAGACAAGGATTTCTGGTCAGATGAGTATCGGGTAATATCAACAGCAGCAGAAAATGGTATAACAGGTGTAGGATTCGTTATGAATAGGAAGGTAGGACAGAGGGTGTGTTACTGTGAACAGTTCAGTGACCGGGTTGTTCTAATCAGAATCGACAGCAGACCAACACCGACAACGATAGTTCAGGTATACATGCCGACGTCGCAAGCTGAAGATGAACAGATAGAGAAAGTGTATGAGGATATTGAAAGGGTAATGCAGTATGTAAAGGGGGACGAAAATCCAATAGTCACGGGCGACTGGAATGCAGTTGTAGGGGAAGGAGTAGAAGGAAAGGTTACAGGAGAATATGGGCTTGGGACAGGGAATGAAAGAGGAGAAAGACTAATTGAGTTCTGTAACAAGTTTCAGCTAGTAATAGCGAATACCCTGTTCAAGAATCACAAGAGGAGGAGGTATACTTGGTAAAGGCCGGGAGATACGGGAAGATTTCAATTAGATTACATCATGGTCAGACAGAGATTCCGAAATCAGATACTGGATTGTAAGGCGTACCCAGGAGCAGATATAGACTCAGATCACAATATAGTAGTGATGAAGAGTAGGCTGAAGTTCAAGACATTAGTCAGGAAGAATCAATACGCAAGGAAGTGGGATACGGAAGTACTAAGGAATGACGAGATACGTTTGAAGTTCTCTAACGCTATTGATACAGTAATAAGGAATAGCGCAGTAGTCAGTACAGTTGAAGAGGAATGGACATCTCTAAAAAGGGCCATCACAGAAGTTCTGAAGGAAAACATAGGTACAAAGAAGGTAGCTGTGAAGAAACCATGGGTAACAGCAGAAATACTTCAGTTGATTGATGAAAGGAGGAAGTACAAACATGTTCCGGGAAAATCAGGAATACAGAAATACAAGTCGCTGAGGAATGAAATAAATAGGAAGTGCAGGGAAGCTAAGACGAAATGGCTGCAGGAAAAATGTGAAGAAATCGAAAAAGATATGATTGTCGGAAGGACAGACTCAGCATACAGGAAAAGTCAAAACAACCTTTGATGACATTAAAAGCAACGGTGGTAACATTAAGAGTGCAACGGGAATTCCACTGTTGAATGCAGAGGAGAGAGAGCAGATAGGTGGAAAGAATACATTGAAAGCCTCTATGAGGGTGAAGATTTGTCTGATGTGATAGAAGAAGAAACAGGAGTCGATTTAGAAGAGATAGGGGATCCAGTATTAGAATCGGAATTTAAAAGAGCTTTGGAGGACTTACGGTCAAATAAGGCAGAAGGGATAGATAACATTCCATCAGAATTTCTAAAATCATTGGGGGAAGTGGCAACAAAACGACTATTCACGTTGGTGTGTAGAATATATGAGTCTGGCGATATACCATCTGACTTTCGGAAAAGCATCATCCACACAATTCCGAAGACGGCAAGAGCTGACAAGTGCGAGAATTATCGCACAATCAGCTTAACAGCTCATGCATCGAAGCTGCTTACAAGAATAATATACAGAAGAATAGAAAAGAAAATTGAGTATGTGCTAGGTGAAGATCAGTTTGGCTTTAGGAAAAGTAAAGGGACGAGAGAGGCAATTCTGACGTTACGGCTAATAATGGAAGCAAGGCTAAAGAAAAATCAAGACACTTTCATAGGATATGTCGACCTGGAAAAAGCATTCAACAATATAAAATGGTGCAAGCAGGCGCCGTACATGCAAATTTAATACCTCGGTTCTCGGACCGAAGCAGGAAAGATAACACACACACACACACACACACACACACACACACACACACACTGAACACTAGTGCCACCAAAGATGACCAAAGTCAGAGCTATCGATAGTGAGACTATGAATTCGCAGGTGAGGCAGCATTGACTCTGTTCCTCTGTTTTTTGACAAGGGAGAGAGCCGGATTCCAAACAGAGTTTAAACAGAAACCTCCATCCCTGTTAACGAGGTTGCTCGCTAATTTAATCTCAACTGCCTCCCGAATCACACTGTCCCAATAGCTGGACGTGCATGCCAATATCTCGGTGTTATTATATAACATGGGGTGACCAGTATCCAAGCAATGTTCGGCAATAGCAGATCTACACTCCTGGAAATTGAAATAAGAACACCGTGAATTCATTGTCCCAGGAAGGGGAAACTTTATTGACACATTCCTGGGGTCAGATACATCACATGATCACACTGACAGAACCACAGGCACATAGACACAGGCAACAGAGCATGCACAATGTCGGCACTAGTACAGTGTATATCCACCTTTCGCAGCAATGCAGGCTGCTATTCTCCCATGGAGACGATCGTAGAGATGCTGGATGTAGTCCTGTGGAACGGCTTGCCATGCCATTTCCACCTGGCGCCTCAGTTGGACCAGCGTTCGTGCTGGACGTGCAGACCGCGTGAGACGACGCTTCATCCAGTCCCAAACATGCTCAATGGGGGACAGATCCGGAGATCTTGCTGGCCAGCGTAGTTGACTTACACCTTCTAGAGCACGTTGGGTGGCACGGGATACATGCGGACGTGCATTGTCCTGTTGGAACAGCAAGTTCCCTTGCCGGTCTAGGAATGGTAGAACGATGGGTTCGATGACTCTTTGGATGTACCGTGCACTATTCAGTGTCCCCTCGACGATCACCAGTGGTGTACGGCCAGTGTAGGAGATCGCTCCCCACACCATGATACCGGGTGTTGGCCCTGTGTGCCTCGGTCGTATGCAGTCCTGATTGTGGCGCTCACCTGCACGGTGCCAAACACGCATACGACCATCATTGGCACCAAGGCAGAAGCGACTCTCATCGCCGAAGACGACACGTCTCCATTCGTCCCTCCATTCACGCCTGTCGCGACACCACTGGAGGCGGGCTGCACGATGTTGGGGCGTGAGCGGAAGACGGCCTAACGGTGTGCGGGACCGTAGCCCAGCTTCATGGAGACGGTTGCGAATGGTCCTCGCCGATACCCCAGGAGCAACAGTGTCCCTAATTTGCTGGGAAGTGGCGGTGCGGTCCCCTACGGCACTGCGTAGGATTCTACGGTCTTGGCGTGCATCCGTGCGTCGCTGAGGTCCTGTCCCAGGTCGACGGGCACGTGCACCTTCCGCCGACCACTGGCGACAACATCGATGTACTGTGGAGACCTCACGCCCCACGTGTTGAGCAATTCGGCGGTACGTCCACCCGGCCTCCCGCATGCCCACTATACGCCCTCGCTCAAAGTCCGTCAACTGCACATACGGTTCACGTCCACGCTGTCGCGGCATGCTACCAGTGTTAAAGACTGCGATGGAGCTCCGTATGCCACGGCAAACTGGCTGACACTGACGGCGGCGGTGCACAAATGCTGTGCAGCTAGCGCCATTCGACGGCCTGGTGTGTCCGCTGTGCCGTGCGTGTGATCATTGCTTGTACAGCCCTCTCGCAGTGTCCGGAGCAAGTATGGTGGGTCTGACACACCGGTGTCAATGTGTTCTTTTTTCCATTTCCAGGAGTGTATTTGGCTGCTGTAATCGTGTGTACCGTTTATGCTCAGTACATCTGTCCTCCACGGTCCTGATAGTTTGACCAATATATGCCATGCCGCAGCTACAAGGGACACGATATATGGCCTTCCAAAGGTTCATAAGGAAGGGGTTCCTTTCCGTCCTATAGTGAGTAACATCGGCGCCCCGACATATCGTGTGTCCAAGCATCTTGCTTCTCTGTTGAGTCCACAAGTAGGACGGTGTGAACATCATATCAGGAACTCAGCTGATTTTTTACGTCGTTTGGAGGGACTGAGGCTGAATGACTCTGATATTTTAGTGAGTTTCGATGTGGTTTCTCTCTTCACTCGTGTTCCTCTGTCTGATTCGTTGCGGTTAATTGAAGCCAGGTTTGGTGCTGATTTAACTAATCTCTTTAGGCATGTGTTGACATCCACTTACTTTTTATTTAATGACCAGTATTACGAGCAGACGGATGGAGTTGCGATGGGTAGTCCGTTGTCTCCTGTGATCGCAAATTTGTTTATGGAAGACTTCGAGGAACGTGCATTGGAGTCGGCGCCTTTAAAACCCGCCTGTTTCTAAAGATACGTTGACGATACCTTCGTTGTTTGGCCTCACGGTAGGGAGAATTTGAATGTCTTTCTAGAACATCTGAACTCGATCCACCCGAACATTCGTTTTACGATGGAGGTGGAAGAGGATGGTTGCCTTCCCTTTCTCGACGTGTTGGTTAGGAGGAAGGATGATGGATCATCTACAGGAAACGTACTCACACCGACTTGTACTTACAAGCTAATAGTTGTCACCATTCGGCTCAGCGTGAAGGGGTACTTCGTACCTTGGTACACAGGGCACATGTCGTTTCTGACGCTGAGACTTTGCCAGCTGAGCTGTCCCATCTTGAAGTTACATTTCGTCAAAATGGTTACAGTGATAGACAGATTGAACGTGCGTTGCGCTATCGACCAACTGTACATCAGGTGATTGATGATAATTCTGAGTCAACACCTAAGTCTACTGCCTTCTTGCCTTACGTAGGAAACACGTCCAATAAGATCGGTCGTATTTTACGGAAACACGATGTGAAATGTGTTTTCCGACCTCCATCTAAAATTAGAGCACTTTTGAGTTCCATTAAGGATGATCTTGGACTGCGTAAGGCGGGTGTATATCGTGTCCCTTGTAGCTGCGGCATGGCATATATTGGTCAAACTATCAGGACCGTGGAGGACAGATGTACTGAGCATAAACGGCACACACGATTACAGCAGCCAAATAGATCTGCTATTACCGAACATTGCTTGGATACTGGTCACCCCATGTTACATAATAACACCGAGATATTGGCATGCACGTCCAGCTATTGGGACAGTGTGATTCGGGAGGCAGTTGAGATTAAATTAGCGAGCAACCTCGTTAACAGGGATGGAGGTTTCTGTTTAAACTCTGTTTGGAATCCGGCTCTCTCCCTTGTCAAAAAACAGAGGAACAGAGTCAATGCTGCCTCACCTGCGAATTCATAGTCTCACTATCGATAGCTCTGACTTTGGTCATCTTTGGTGGCACTAGTGTTCAGTGTGTGTGTGTGTGTGTGTGTGTGTGTGTGTGTGTGTGTGTGTGTGTGTTATCTTTCCTGCTTCGGTCCGAGAACCGAGGTATTAAATTTGCATGTACGGCGCCTGTCCGTTGCAGTTTGCCTTGAAAATGGCGGGGTGTTCTCCCGCCGAAATATCGGCGGTCGCTAAAAGTGTTACCTGGCTGAATTCCCGGAAGTTATTTGAATGGTGCAAGCTGTTCGAGATTCTGAAAAAAGTAGGGGTAAGCTATAGGGAGAGACGCGTCAAATACAATATGTACAACAACCAAGAGGGAATAATAACAGTGGACGATCAAGAACGAAGTGCTCGTATTAAGAAGGGTGTAAGACAAGGCTGTAGCCTTTCGCCCCTACTCTTCAATCTGCACATCGAGGAAGCAATGATGGAAATAAAAGAAAGATTCAGGAGTGGAATTAAAATACAAGGTGAAAGATTATCAATGATACTATTCGCTGATGACATTGCTATCCTGAGTGAAAGTGAAGAAGAATTAAATGATGTGCTGAACGGAATGAACAGTCTAATGAGTACACGGTGTGGTTTGAGAGTAAATCGGAGAAAAAAATGGTTCAAATGGCTCTGAGCACTATGGGACTTAACATCTGAGGTCATCAGTCCCCTAGAACTTAGAACTACTCGTACTTAAACCTAACTAACCTAAGGACATCACACACATCCATGCCCGAGGCAGGATTCGAACCTGCGACCGGAGCGGTCACGTGGTTCCAGACTGAAGCGCCTTTAGCCGCACGGCCACACCGACCGGCAATCGGAGAAAGACGAAGGTAATGAGAAGTAGTAGAAATGAGAACAGCGAGAAACTTAACATCAGGATTGATGGTCACGAAGTCAATGAAGATAAGGAATTCTGCTACCTAGGCAGTAAAATAAGCAATGACGGACGGAGCAAGGAGGACATCAAAAGCAGACTCGCTATGGTAAAAAAGGCATTTCTGGCCAAGAGAAGTCTACTAATATCAAATACCGGCCTTAATTTGAGGAAGAAATTTCTGAGGATGTACGTCTGGAGTACAGCATTGTATGGTAGTGAAACATGGACTGTGGGAAAACCGGAACAGAATCGAAGCATTTGAGATGTGGTGCTATAGACAAATGTTGAAAATTAGGTGGACTGATAAGGTAAGGAATGAGGAGGTTCTACGTGGAATCGGAGAGGAAAGGAATATGTGGAAAACATTGATAAGGAGAAGGGACAGGATGATACGACATCTGCTAAGACATGAGGGAATGACTTCCATGGTACTAGAGGGAGCTGTAGAGAGCAAAAACTGTAGAGGAAGACAGAGATTGGAATACGTCAAGCAAATAATTGAAGACGTAGGTTGCAAGTGCTACTCTGAGATGAAGAGGTTAGCACAGGAAAGGAATTCGTGGCGGGCCGCATCAAACCAGTCAGTAGACTGATGGCAAAAAAAAAAAAAAAGAAAAATTATTACATATAAGTACTACCAGTCTTTCACGATAATTCCGTACTTATACTCTATCATACGTTTTTAGTCATAATTCTGTGACTATGTTATAGAATATAGAGCATTCTATGATTTAAATTCTGAGAAAGACACTCCTAGCAGTGTCGAAACCCGGTTAATTCATTAAAAATAGTGACCGAGGGCTGTTTTTCTTACAGTTGTAACTATTCACGGTCTCTGAACGTGCAGCCATGTACAAAATTTTGCGACACTGCTCTGAATTTAAATACTTCCGCTGGCCACCAAACTGCCCAGACGTGAACATTATGGAGCATAGCTGGGACGCCTTGGAACGTGCTGTTCTGAAGAGATCTCCACCCCCTCGTGCTCTTACGGATTTCTGGACAGCCCTGCAGAATTCATGGTGTCAGTTCCCTCCAGCACTACTTCAGACATTAGTCGCGTACGTGGCGCGTCGTATCGCGTGCTCGCGGGGACCCTACATGACATTAGGTAGGTATACCAGTTTCTTTGGCTCTTCAGTGTGTACAGGGTGTTACAAAAAGATACGGTCAAACTGTCAGGAAACATTCCTCACACACAAATAAAGAAAAGATGTTATGCGGACATATGTCCGAAAACGCTTACTTTCCATGTTAGAGCTCATTTTCGTTTCGTCATTATGTACTGTACTTCCTCGATTCACCGCCAGTTGGCCCAATTGAAGGAAGGTAATGTCGACTTCGGTGCTTGTGTTGACATACGACTCATTGCTCTACAGTACTAGCATCAAGCACAGCAGTACGTAGCACCGACAGGTTAGTGTTCATCACGAGCGTGGTTTTGCAGTCAGTGCAATGTTTACAAATGCGGAGTTGGCAGATGCCCATTTGATGTACGGATTAGCACGGGGCAATAGCCGTGGCGCGGTACGTTTGTATCGAGACAGATTTCCAGAACGGAGGTGTCCCGACAGCAAGACGGTCGAAGCAATTGATCGGCGTCTTAGGGAGCACGGAACATTCCAGCCTATGACTCGCGACTGGGGAAGACCTAGAACGACGTGGACACCTGCAATGGGCGAGGCAATTCTTCGTGCAGTTGACGATAACCCTAATGTCAGCGTCAGAGAAGTGGCTGCTGTACAAGGTAACGTCGACCACGTCACTGTATGGAGGGTGCTACGGGAGAACCAGTTGTTTCCGTACCGTGTGCAGCGTGTGCAGGCACTATCAGCAGCTGATTGGCCTCCACGGGTACACTTCTGCGAATGGTTCATCCGACAATGTGTCAATCCTCATTTCAGTGCAAATGTTCTCTTTACGGACGAGGCTTCATTCCAACGTGATCAAATTGTAAATTTTCACAATTAACATATGTGGGCTGACGAGAATCCTCACGCAATTGTGCAATCACGTCATCAACTCAGATTTTCTGTGAACGTTTGGGCCGGCATTGTTGGTGATGTCTCGATTGGTCCCCATGTTCTTCCACCTACGCTCCATGAAGCACGTTATCATGATTTCATACGGGATACTCTACCTGTGCTTCTAGAACATGTGCCTTTACAAGTACGACACAACATGTGGTTCGTGCACGATGGAGCTCCTGCACATTTCAGTCGAAGTGTTCGTACGCTTCTCAACAACAGATTCGGTGACCGACAGATTGGTAGAGGCGGACCAATTCCGTGGCCTCCACGCTCTCCTGACCCCAACCCTCTCGACTTTCATTTATGGGGGCATTTGAAAGCTCTCGTCTACGCAACCCCGGTACCAAATGTAGAGACTCTTCGTGCTCGTATTGTGGACGGCTGTGATACAATACGCCATTCTCCAGGGCTGCATCAGCGCATCAGGGATTCCGTGCGACGGAGGGTGTATGCACGTATCCTCGCTTACGGAGGACATTTTGAACATTTCCTGTAACAAAGTGTTTGAAGTCACGCTGGTACGTTCTGTTGCTGTCTGTTTCCATTCCATGATTAATGTGATTCAAAGAGAAGTAATAAAATGAGCTCTAACATGGAAAGTAAGCGTTTCCGGACACATGTCCACATAACATATTTTCTTTCTTCGTGTGTGAGGAATGTTTCCTGAAAGTTTGGCAGTACCTTTCTGTAACATCCTGTATAGCAAAACTGACACATTGCTGAACTGTGCCGCGCGACTGCTACGGTCACAGGTTCGAATCCTGCCTCGGGCATGGATGTGTGTTATGTCCTTAGGTTAGTTAGGTTTAAGTAGATCTAAGTTCTAGGAGACTGATGACCATGGATGTTAACTCCCATAGTGCTCAGAGCCATTTGAACCCAAAGAATGCAGGTGTTGACAGGTGTGAAAATTACTGTGAGACCCACATTCCCAACGTATTGTCCCGCAACGTATTTATTGTGTTCCCGCCCATTATACTCATTACTCGCGGCTTTTTGCCGCTTGCCGTAAGAGTTCGGGCACTGTTTGTCCATCCGTACAGAAGAAGATGGTCAAATGGCCGGAGAGCCTTATATGTATGGTTGTATATTCGTAAACGGGTTGTTTCAACGACGACCGCCACCCCTAAGCCTAGATAGACCCCTGTGAGAAAGTATTCCCCCCCCCCATGCAAATGGAAGAAAGCCGCGGGGCTGAAATAACTAAAGGCAGAGATAGCAAGTTACGGAGAACTTGGGTCTATTTGCTTGTGGCGGCGGAAAGTTACGAACAACGCCTTAGAGTTCGTTTTTACGCAAAATCAGCTTGCTGCGGCGCACAAAGAGAAGTTATTGTCTCCGAGATTCAATTAGGGCGAGGGAAAGCTGAACAAAAAGCAGGAGGGAAGGCTCTGGCGGAAGAAAGTGTCGTAGTTTAGCGTCGTCCACGGTTTCTGATGAAGAAGGACAGAAGATGGCGCTCAATCTCATTCTAGAGCACAGCTTGTTTACTTTAAATGAGGGCAGAACCGTACAGATACAGTAAGAGAAGAACTGTCTAGAATATCCTCTTAGAAACAAGGGAAAGGAGCGGGGAATATGAGGTCAGCTCTCTGATTTCCTAGCAAACAGAATACAATTTGTCATTCTCAATGGGAAGAAATACTCAGATAGTAAGGTCATGTTTACCCTGGAGAAGTGTTTTAGGTCTATTGCTGTTAACAACATAGCCGGCCGGAGTGGCCGTGCGGTTCTAGGCGCTACTGTCCGGAGCCGAGCGACCGCTACGGTCGCAGGGTCGAATCCTGCCTCAGGCATGGATGTGTGTGATGTCCTTAGGTTAGTTAGGTTTGAGTAGTTCTAAGTTCTAGGAGACTGATGACCTCAGAAATTAAGTCGCATAGTGCTCAGAGCCATTTGTTAATAACATACACTTATAGCGGAAAAAATGGCATTGCGAAAAAATAATTATTGGTGAGTATTGAAATTTTGAGAATACATTTCTCTAAGTAACATGAGTAAGTGATTAACATTGCAAGATGTAAGCGCTAGATAAGCCAATGCAAGTCCGAAATGCTGGTACTTTAATAACAGGTGTAACCACCAGAATGTTGAATGCTGTAGTGGGACGCGAAATTGAAGCGTCACCCATCCACCAGTGTCAGCCCAGTTTGCAGGTGAATATAAGTTTAATTTAGTTTTGTTTATGCATTTTTTGTAATATTTGTAATGGTTGTGAATTGTCTAAAGTTTTTGTATTTATTTTTTATGTTTCATGTACGGAGAGGGCGGTGCAACGAACGGAGACAGCATCTTCGCTGCCGGGACCAGAGAGAAAATTGCTGGCCACTATACGTCGCGGGTGGACAGCCAAAGAGCAACAGAAGATCCTGGAACCGAGTTGTTGCGTCGTGCTTCTAAAAATTGAAAATGAGTAATTTGTAATGTTTTGTACAACAATGACGTCATAGAGAGTTTAATCTTATTGAAAATGTTAGTCGTATCTTGTCAAGGCTCAGGTTCACGTCTGTATGTAGGAAGATAATAAACTAGTGGATGCTACTAAAGTTGAAATACGTGTTCCGAGGATTTATTTATGAAGAATTATGTGAATGAATTAATAATATATTTGACAAGATAATTGAAATTTGACAGCGTTCATCGCGACTTTGAATCTCAAAAGTTTATTCAATGTGGTTCTAATATCGATTAAATCAGATAACGTGTATCAATATAATTTCTGAGGAGAAACAAACGACATCTAAAATTGAAAAAGTTTACGCAAACCAATTGGCCCGAGTGACGTAATTCTGCGCATACGACTCAAATGATGTTTTACAGTTTCGTTCAAGAACCATTCTGAGACAATTTAAAAAGAATATAAATAATTTTGAAATGGGTTGTAACTGACGTAGGTGACGACGTCTACACATGGTCATATGTCAAAAGAAAATCATTTATAAAAAAACTTACGTCGTTACACTACAATGCAAGCAAGCAGACGTGCGTGCACTGTATTGTACACGTGCCGGATGTCACTTTGGGGGATAGAATTCCATGCCTGTTGCACTTGCTCGGTCAATACAGGAACGGTTAATGCTATTTGTGGTTGACACTGCTGTTGTCGTCCAAAGATTTTCCATATGAAATGATAATTAAATCGAAACTTTTATATGCCGACAGGTGTTGTTGATATACATCAACGTGGACAGCTGAAAATGTGTGCCCCGAGCGGGACTCGAACTGGGGGTCTCCTGCTTACATGGCTGACGCTCTATCCATCTGAGCCACGGGGGACACAGAGGATAGTGCAACTGCAGGGACTTATCCCTTGCACGCTTCCCGTGAGACCCACATTCCCAACATGTCCACACCACTACATTCGTAGTGCTCCTAATAGATATTTGCCCACTCACTCATTACTCGCGCCTGTCCAGGCTGGCGAGTTCCTTATCTTGTGTACATAAAGTCTGCGAACACTTTCAGTTATACACTACTGGCCATTAAAATTGCTACACCCCTAAGATGACGTGCTACAGACGCGAAATCGACAGGAAGAAGATGCTGTGATATGCAAATGATTAGCTTTACAGAGCATTCACACAAGGTTGGCGCCGGTGGCGACACCTACAACGTGCTGACATGAGGAAAGTTTCCAACCGATTTCTCATACACAAACAGCAGTTGACCGGCGTTGCCTGGCGAAACGTTGTTGTGGTGCCTCGTGTAAGGAGGAGAAAAGCGTGCCGTCACGTTTCCGACTTCGATAAAGGTCTGATTGTAGCCGAGCGCGATTGCGGTTTATCGTATCGCGACATTGCTGCTCGCGTCAGACTGTTAGCAGAATATGGAATCGGTAGGTTCAGGAGGGTAATATGGAACGCCGTGCTGGATCCCAATGACCTCGTATTACTAGCAGTCGAGATGACAGGCATCTTATCCGCACGGCTGTAACGGATCGTGCAGCCATGTCTCGATCCCTGAGTCAACAGATGGGGACGTTTGCAAGACAACAACCATCTGCACGAACAGTTCGACGGCGTTTGCAGCAGCATGGACTATCAGCTCGGAGACCGTGGCTGCGATTACCCTTGACGCTGCTTCACAGACAGGAGCGCCTGCGATGGCGTACTCAACCTTGGTGCACGAAGGGCAAAACGTCATTTTTTAGGATGAATCTAGGTTTTGTTTACAGCATCATGATGGTCGCATCCGTGTTTGGCGACATCGCAGTGAACGCACATTGGAAGCGTCTATTCGTCATCGCCATACTGGCGTATCACCCGGCGTGATGGTATGGGGTGCCACTGGTTACACGTCTCGGTCACCTCTTGTTCGCATTGACGGCACTTTGAACAGTGGACGTTACATTTCGGATGTCTTACGACCCGTGGCTCTACCCTTCATTCGATCCCTGCGAAACCCTACATTTCAGCAGGATAATGCACGACCGCATGTTTAAGGTCCTGTACGGGCCATTCTGGATATAGAAAATGTTCGACTGCTGCCCTGGCCAGCACATTCTCCAGGTCTGTCATCAATTGAAAACGTCTGGTCAATGGTGGCCGAGCTACTGGCTCATCACAATACGACAGTCACTACTCTTGATGAACTGTGGTATCGTGTTGAAGCTGCATGGGCAGCTGTACCTGTACACGTCATCCGAGCTCTGTTTGACTCAATGCCCAGGCGTATCAAGGCCGTTATTACGGCCAGAGGTGGTTGTTCTGGGTACTGATTTCTCAGGAGCTATGCACCCAAATTGCGTGAAAATGTAATCACATGTCAGTTGTAGTATAATACATTTGTCCAATGAATACCCGTTTATCATCTGCATTTCTTCTTGGTGTAGCAATTTTAATGGCCAGTAATGTATATTGCACAAGAACCAGTCACTGTACAGATATCATACATATGTCATTTCGAAGAGAAACCGCGAAGGTTTTTTTTTTTTTTTTTTATGTATACCGCCACATCGTAGTTTGTTAATTTGCCGATAGTCAGCCCTAGTTGCAAAGATGGAGAGTTCAGGTGCGTAGCGAGTGTTCTATTTGTTGGAGTTCGACAAAAACAAGTATGGTACAGCTGTTCAACTGATGCTGACAACCGAGTACGGTAAGACGCCATCAACAAGGAAGGCCATTTACCACTGGTTCAACAATTTCCTATTTGACACAAGTTATGTACAACTCAATTTCTGATATAACTCTATCACCATCAAGTGATTTAATTTGGTTACATTCCATTACCTTTGTTTCACTTTTTTTTAATATTCATCTCATAACTTGGTTTCAAACGCTATACACTTCGTTCAACGGTATTTCTAAATATTTCTGCCGGACGCAGAATTGTAAGGTAATTGCCAAAGGTCAACGTTATTATTTCTTCTCCTTGAACTTTAATTTCCTTTCCAAATGTCCTTGGTTGGGCGCTGTTAGCGAGAATACTTTTGAAAAGCATCCTTGACCTCACAGTATTGAACTAATGAAACAAAAAGGAAACAAATGCGTTATGAAAGAAAATGTTATAGATAACAGTGCAACAGCTGCTGAACAGACGAGATGTATAGAAATGCAAAAATTAGCACAATATTATTACAAAAATCAAAAATAGAAACAATATCGTAGAAGCTGAGAGGCAAATAGAAATCAATCAAAAAATACAGTTTTCAGAGGTGTCAGTTGAGGCATAATGCTCTTATCGAGAACCAGATCCTTCAAAATTTAGCCCAGAGCTCGCATTTCTTGGTTGTCGAGGAAGAATGGAAACAAATATAACAAGAGACGAGGAACTGTTATCTAGACTTCCGGAGCATCTAGTGAAATTTAGCCCATCTGCAAATTAATTGTGCAGAGATCTGTGAAAATGTGACCAGGGTTGTGATATGGACAAGTGGTTCCGTGGGACATAATTTGGAAAATGACAGGTGACACTGATGTGGCCTTCATGACTAACTTCTAGAAATTTTCAACATTTCCATTCCGAGTAAGACCACCCAATAACTATTTTGTAGTCCTTAATTCGTTCGTGAAACTCGCTTGTTATTTATCTCTAGTAAGTTCTAACGTAATGCTATATAAACCAATTATTTAGGTTACATAGTTGCTGCCCATACAGTTTTATAAGCTGAGCCTAATTGTGAGGTTTTAATTTACTCCAAGCAATACTTCTGCTTTTAAGGCTTTCTAAAAAAAA
The DNA here is from genome assembly GCF_023864275.1 of Schistocerca cancellata. NCBI lineage: Eukaryota > Metazoa > Arthropoda > Insecta > Orthoptera > Acrididae > Schistocerca > Schistocerca cancellata. Next base: position 38,694,786 of record NC_064636.1, on the reverse strand, counting down.
AAAATCGACTACATTGTTAATATGGCCACACCTGGATGTAGTAGCTCGAACTCGACATTTTAACAACTTCTTGAGAAACAATATTTTAGATTTTTGGATTGTCAGATGATTCTGACGATCTGGATACACTGGTAGCAGAGAGAAAATTCGTCCAATAACACCTAGTTCACAGAAATGCTCCAAACATCGAAAAAGTAAAGGTGAGCTGCTGTGGTTGTGAAACCTACCATCAACAGTTACAGGCAGTGACATATTGAACGAATTTTTCCTCATATCATAAAGAAACATGAGGGCAGTAACCAAGTCATAAAGCAGGCGGCTTTCATGAAAGCTTCATCAATAAACACTGAAAGCTATTACTGTGCTATTTGCTATGAAGTCAAAATGGAAATTTTGAGGCTGTGCGATTTGCGGAATATGTATGCATGGCCAATGTCTTAGATTTGCCAAGGAAGATACTGATCTGTTCAATTGTCCGAAATGATCGAAGTAATTTCATTGCTCCTTTGCAATTTTTTCTCTATATATTAATTTGGCCCGTTTTCTGGTATTTTAAATTAATAATAATTTCTTTCCACAATTTGGTAATTTGCTGTTGTGCTTTTCGATAATTTGTAATGAAATGGCACAGTACAGTAGTTATTAAGTGAGACTTCTTATTTAAAAATTTGAAGAATTTGTGTTCATATTAATTTCATATGCTCCTAATAGAAATAAATGTAATTTCTGGAAAAAATTATTTATATGATTCTGCTGAGAGTAATTTACTGTTTTATATTGTCCTCATTATAAATAACTTGGAGTATATTTTAAGACAAAATTATTTTAAAATTTCATAAAATGAAGTTAAGAAAATATATGAGGCTCTTAATATGGATATATTACTGTTAATTGTCTTACTGGCTGTGTACAGAATAAAATATTAGCGAAGTATATCAAAGAAATGTAATACCAAAGAAATTCAAAGATAAATGGCAATCCAATGAAAAATAAATTTTTGAGACACTTCGTTTGAGGGAGAACACTGTTTTCAAAAACCAATACATTCAAATTGCAGTGCAGGTCTTGCAGTATTTGATAGTGGACGTAAAAGAAAGATATGAATACAAAAAGAGGAGAAGACTTATCATCGATTCTTTTGGAATTCATATTGAAATGTAGGTCCCTTGCAAATCAATTGAACAAGTCGAAGTACAGAGTTGAAAATATTACTGTACTATGGTTAAAAAATACTTAACGATACTGAAGAGGTTAAGGTAAAAAAGCAATGAAATAACAAAAAATTTTAGAAGTTTGGTTCAGAGCAGGCCTAAGAGTTATTGAGAGGCACTGTGTTCAAAATGTAGCTCAACCTCACGTCATTTTACTGGCAAGGAAGAAAAGAAATATAAGAAGATATGAAAACCTAAGATAGATTTCAATGGTAGTATTTACAAAAGTTAAGTTCCTCTGAAGATTAATTGAAGTAGAAGTAGTACAGGGATGACAATATTGACTCAATATGGTTAAAAATATAAAAAAATTGAAGAAGTTGATAGGCAAACAGCGATGCAACAAAATAGAAAGTTCTCAAGCTTTTAGTTCAAGCAGATTCCTACTATCGAGAAACTATCCGTTCAGAATGTAGCTCATACCTCTCAAGGAAATAAAACAAGGGAAAAGGACATATGACGCATTCTTGTAGAAAATCTATAGAAATTTAGCTCCTGTGCACATTAATTAAGGTAGTAGGTGGGCAGGGATAGAAAATTAATGGAATTTGATTTAAATATTAGAAAACGTTATCAAACAAGTTCAGGGTAAATATAATCTAACAAAACAGAAACCTGTCAGAGGTTGACTCAGAACACCGATTTTGTTGACCTATTTATTCAAAATGTACGTCAGACCTCGAAATATGTGAGTGACGAGGAATAAAAAAAACGAAGGAAGAGAAGAGGACCTATAATAATTTATACTTCTGGGAAGCCGAAAAGAAGCATCTCTGGAAATTAATTGAACTAGCAGCTACACTGAGTAAAAATTGCTGACGCACTGTGATTAAAAAAATAGAGTACAATATGAAGGAAGTGGAGAGGCAAATAGCAATGAAACAAAAACGTTTGAGGCTGTGTGGTACTATGGAGAACCAGTACATCCAAAATTCAGTTCAGCTTTCGCTTTGTATGGTCAGTGACACAAATGAAAAAAAGGAAACGGGGAATTAATAGACTTTTATTAATAAAACGTGTGCCATTGATCAGTGGGCTAATAAACGCGCCAATTCTCCCCTTAAAATCAAATTTGCCTCAACTGGTGAGCAGAATTCTAGGCGACAAAAAAGACAGCTTCCTGCTTCCAAACAAAAAAAAAAGACACAGAAAAAAGAAAAAAAAACATCTGCGGCGCCCAGCTGCCAGGGAGATACAGAGCTGCCGATGCGCATTTCATTTGTTCGTTGCGCGCGCGATGCGCCGTTGTTCCTTTAGCGCGTCGCCAGTCTGTCATTTGTTTTGCTTTCTGCCGCCGGCACTGGATCGATGCTCGCACACGCAACAGTTGCGAATCGCGACAAAGGGAAATCTTTCGCTTTTCAATCCTTTTTATTTATTTTTTCCTCTCCTTCGCTCAGTCGTCCTCTCTTACCTTCCCCGCCCACCTTTCTCTCTCTCCCTCTTTCTCTGTCTCTCTCTTCTCCTGGTAGACTTCCCGGACCCCGACGGTGGCCATTGTGAAGCGCACAGAAAGCAGACGGACAAAGGCGATTCCGGTACAATGAGTTTTCCACACAAACGAAGTGCGACCGGCCCTGTTGTGACTTCTGGTGTGCTGCGTTTGAGGTTTTTTGTTCCGCGTGTAAACAGGAGTACCCAAACACAACTGATCCACTGCAACTGTAATTCAGCGTCTGCTGGTACAGACCCTACAAGTGCATCCTAATACCATAATATGTTGCGTATCCATTTGTAGTGGACAGAAGTTATATACACTCCTGGAAATTGAAATAAGAACACCGTGAATTCATTGTCCCAGGAAGGGGAAACTTTATTGACACATTCCTGGGGTCAGATACATCACATGATCACACTGACAGAACCACAGGCACATAGACACAGGCAACAGAGCATGCACAATGTCGGCACTAGTACAGTGTATATCCACCTTTCGCAGCAATGCAGGCTGCTATTCTCCCATGGAGACGATCGTAGAGATGCTGGATGTAGTCCTGTGGAACGGCTTGCCATGCCATTTCCACCTGGCGCCTCAGTTGGACCAGCGTTCGTGCTGGACGTGCAGACCGCGTGAGACGACGCTTCATCCAGTCCCAAACATGCTCAATGGGGGACAGATCCGGAGATCTTGCTGGCCAGGGTAGTTGACTTACACCTTCTAGAGCACGTTGGGTGGCACGGGATACATGCGGACGTGCATTGTCCTGTTGGAACAGCAAGTTCCCTTGCCGGTCTAGGAATGGTAGAACGATGGGTTCGATGACGGTTTGGATGTACCGTGCACTATTCAGTGTCCCCTCGACGATCACCAGTGGTGTACGGCCAGTGTAGGAGATCGCTCCCCACACCATGATGCCGGGTGTTGGCCCTGTGTGCCTCGGTCGTATGCAGTCCTGATTGTGGCGCTCACCTGCACGGCGCCAAACACGCATACGACCATCATTGGCACCAAGGCAGAAGCGACTCTCATCGCTGAAGACGACACGTCTCCATTCGTCCCTCCATTCACGCCTGTCGCGACACCACTGGAGGCGGGCTGCACGATGTTGGGGCATGAGCGGAAGACGGCCTAACGGTGTGCGGGACCGTAGCCCAGCTTCATGGAGACGGTTGTGAATGGTCCTCGCCGATACCCCAGGAGCAACAGTGTCCCTAATTTGCTGGTAAGTGGCAGTGCGGTCCCCTACGGCACTGCGTAGGATCCTACGGTCTTGGCGTGCATCCGTGCGTCGCTGCGGTCCGGTCCCAGGTCGACGGGCACGTGCACCTTCCGCCGACCACTGGCGACAACATCGATGTACTGTGGAGACCTCACGCCCCACGTGTTGAGGAATTCGGCGGTACGTCCACCCAGCCTCCCGCATGCCCACTATACGCCCTCGCTCAAAGTCCGTCATCTGCACATACGGTTCACGTCCATGCTGTCGCGGCATGCTACCAGTGTTAAAGACTGCGATGGAGCTCCGTATACCACGGAAAACTGGCTGACACTGACGGCGGCGGTGCACAAATGCTGCGCAGCTAGCGCCATTCGACGGCCAACACCGCGGTTCCTGGTGTGTCCGCTGTGCCGTGCGTGTGATCATTGCTTGTACAGCCCTCTCGCAGTGTCCGGAGCAAGTATGATGGGTCTGACACACCGGTGTCAATGTGTTCTTTTTTCCATTTCCAGGAGTGTATAATCTATAGGCTAATGCTTTCTCAGTTCAAACACTCCCTTCTGTAACTGGAAGTTCGTTCCATTTCCATCTAGCTGTCACATCCTATCTCTTATTGTTGTCTTCCAAATACTTCCTAGGTCATCAATCTTCTCTCCTTCCTAGCATTTACCTTTCAATAATACACTACTGGCCACTAAAACTGCTACACCAAGGAGAAATGTAGATGATAAACGGGTATTCATTGGACAATATATTACACTACAACTGACATGTGATTACACTTTCACGCAATTTGGGTGCATAGATCCTGAGAACTCAGCCCAGAAAAACTACCTCTGGCCGTAATAACGGCCTTGATATGCCTGGGCATTGAGTCAAATGGAGCTTGGATGGCGTGTACAGGTACAGCTGCCCATGCAGCTTCAACAAGATACCACAGTTCATCAAGAGTAGTGACTGGCGTATTGTGACGAGCCAGTTGCTCGGCCACCATTGACCAGACGTTTTAACTGGTGAGAGATCTGGAGAATGTGCTGGCCGGGGCAGCAGTCAAACATTTTCTGTATCCACAAAGGCCCGTACAGGACCTTCAACATCCGGTCGTCTCGTGCATTATCCTGCTGAAATGTAGGGTTTCGCAGGGATCGAATGAAGGGTAGAACCACGGGTCGTAAGACATCTGAAATGTATCGCCCACTGTTCAAAGTGCTTTCAATGTGAACAAGAGGTGACCGAGACGCGTAACTAATGGCATCCCATACCATCAAGCCGGGTGATAGGCCGGTATGGCGATGATGAATACACGCTTCCACTGTGCGTTCACCGCAATGTCGTCAAACACGGATGTGACCATCGTGATGCTGTAAACAGAACCTAAAAAATGACGTTTTGCCATTCGTGCACCAAGGTTCGTCGTCGAGTTCACCAACACAGGCGCTTCTGTCTGTGATGCAGCGTCAGGGGTAACCGCAGCCACGGTCTCCGAGCTGATAGTCCGTGCTGCTGCAAACGTCGTCGAACTGTTCGGGCAGATGGTTGGTGTCTTGCAAACGTCCCCATCTGTCGACTCAGGGATCGAGACGTGGTTGGACGATCCGTTACAGCCATGTGGATGAGATGCCTGTCAATTCGACTGCTAGGGATACGAGGCCGTTGGGATCCAGCACGGCGTTTCGATTTACTCTCCTGAACCCACCGATTCCATATTCTGCTAACAGTCATTGGATCTCGACCGACGCGAGCAGCAATGTCGCGATACGATAAACCGCAATCGCGATAGGCTACAATCCGACCTTTATCAAAGTCGGAAACACGATGGTACGCATTTCTCCTCCTTACATGAGGCATCAGAACAACGTTTCACCAGACAACGCCGGTCAACTGCTGTTTGTGTAGAAGAAATCGGTTGGAAACTTTCCTCATGTCAGCACGTTGTAGGTGTCGCCACCGGCGCCAACTTTGTGTGAATGCTCTGAAAAGATAATCATTTGCGCATCACAGCATCTTCTTCCTGTCGGTTAAATTTCGCTCTGTAGCAATTTTAATGGCCAGTAGTGTATTAACGATGAAAGTGTTGTATCTGATGAGGTAAAACTGTAATTTCCTAATAATCTTCTTCCTTTATTAACAATGTCATCGAGGTTAGTTTTTACTTTCGTTCAGATCGTTCTTGTAATTTCCTGAATATCTGTATTTCAGTAGCTACAAATATATTCCTTTTCAATTTATCCACAGTCCAACTTTTACTTCGATAGAACAGTGTAGTTCACACAAATGATTTTCCTAAGGCTTTTCAAATATCCACATTCGTATGTTTACAGGTTAAAATGCTTTTCTTCATCATAAATGCTTGTTTTGCCAGTTCAGTGATTCTCTCAACTCCCATGAGCATCTATTGGTCTACTGATATAACAAATTTATTTCATCTGATCAGCTCTAATGTCATTGGTCTTATTTTTTTCAATATTTTTTTTATACTGCCATTACTTTTGTAGAAATTATATCGTGAGTTCTCATTGATCTGCTGTTTAATATTTTATTAAAAACTTGTGAGGAATGCTTTCATAAGTTTTCAATAAATTATTAAGTAGTAATTCAACAGGAACCCCTGTCATAGATTATGTAATGTCACAGGTAGAGGTCAAATGTACATCTCTACCAACCTTCTAAAGTTTTCTCTTGCACAGACAAAGATGAAGTGTGTTTATTTATACACTCCTGGAAATGGAAAAAAGAACACATTGACACCGGTGTGTCAGACCCACCATACTTGCTCCCGACACTGCGAGAGGGCTGTACAAGCAATGATCACACGCACGGCACAGCGGACACACCAGGAACCGCGGTGTTGGCCGTCGAATGGCGCTAGCTGCGCAGCATTTGTGCACCGCCGCCGTCAGTGTCAGCCAGTTTGCCGTGGCATACGGAGCTCCATCGCAGTCTTTAACACTGGTAGCATGCCGCGACAGCGTGGACGTGAACCGTATGTGCAGATGACGGACTTTGAGCGAGGGCGTATAGTGGGCATGCGGGAGGCCGGGTGGACGTACCGCCGAATTGCTCAACACGTGGGGCGTGAGGTCTCCACAGTACATCGATGTTGTCGCCAGTGGTCGGCGGAAGGTGCATGTGCCCGTCGACCTGGGACCGGACCGCAGCGACGCACGGATGCACGCCAAGACCATAGGATCCTACGCAGTGCCGTAGGAGACCGCACCGCCACTTCCCAGCAAATTAGGGACACTGTTGCTCCTGGGGTATCGGCGAGGACCATTCGCAACCGTCTCCATGAAGCTGGGCTACGGTCCCGCACACCGTTAGGCCGTCTTCCGCTCACGCCCCAACATCATGCAGCCCGCCTCCAGTGGTGTCGCGACAGGCGTGAATGGAGGGACGAATGGAGACGTGTCGTCTTCAGCGATGAGAGTCGCTTCTGCCTTGGTGCCAATGATGGTCGTATGCGTGTTTGGCGCCGTGCAGGTGAGCGCCACAATCAGGACTGCATACGACCGAGGCACACAGGGCCAACACCCGGCATCATGGTGTGGGGAGCGATCTCCTACACTGGCCGTACACCACTGGTGATCGTCGAGGGGACACTGAATAGTGCACGGTACATCCAAACCGTCATCGAACCCATCGTTCTACCATTCCTAGACCGGCAAGGGAACTTGCTGTTCCAACAGGACAATGCACGTCCGCATGTATCCCGTGCCACCCAACGTGCTCTAGAAGGTGTAAGTCAACTACCCTGGCCAGCAAGATCTCCGGATCTGTCCCCCATTGAGCATGTTTGGGACTGGATGAAGCGTCGTCTCACGCGGTCTGCACGTCCAGCACGAACGCTGGTCCAACTGAGGCGCCAGGTGGAAATGGCATGGCAAGCCGTTCCACAGGACTACATCCAGCATCTCTACGATCGTCTCCATGGGAGAATAGCAGCCTGCATTGCTGCGAAAGGTGGATATACACTGTACTAATGCCGACATTGTGCATGCTCTGTTGCCTGTGTCTATGTGCCTGTGGTTCTGTCAGTGTGATCATGTGATGTATCTGACCCCAGGAATGTGTCAATAAAGTTTCCCCTTCCTGGGACAATGAATTCACGGTGTTCTTATTTCAATTTCCAGGAGTGTATATCTCAAGTCCGCCAGGAGAGAAGGGCGGCAAATGACCTACAGTCGCCTCTTTACCGAACAGCACAAGTAAATTGATCTACTTTGAATTCAGTAAGAGTGAGTAAACTAATTTTGAGAAGATCTGAAGCTGAAAAATATTAATAATTTGGTGTCACATACTCAAAAGTTGTTGTGTGTATCTTGGAGAACGATTAAAATGTATATAAAAATTGCTGACATTATTTTAGAGTGGTAATAATCCCATTTAAAATGTGTTCAATCTTCCTCCAGTCCAAATGATTTTTTTTATGTGAACTGTTCCACATTTAATTGCCTTTCCTGAGGCGCTTGATTTGTATGTTATAATATCTCATGCTGGTAAGGACAGATCTTATAATACACTGAACCACCAAAGAAACTGGTATAGGCATGCGTATTTAAATAGAGAGATATGTAAACAGGCAAAATATGATGCTTTGGTGGCCAATGTCTATACAGGGTGTTACAAAAAGGTAGGCCGAACTTTCAGGAAACATTCCTCACACACAAAGAAGGAAAATATGTTATGTGGACATGTGTTCGGAAACGCTTACTTTCCATGTTAGAGCTCATTTTATTACTTCTCTTCAAATCACATTAATCATGGAATGGAAACACACAGCAACAGAACGTACTAGGGTGATTTCAAAAACTTTGTTACAGGAAATGTTCAAAATGTTCTCCGTTAGCGAGGATACGTGCATCCACCCTCCGTCGCACGGAATCCCTGATGCGCTGATGCAGCCCTAGAGAATGGCGTATTGTATCACAGCCGTCCACAATACGAGCACGAAGAGTCTCTACATTTGGTACCGGGGTTGCGTAGACAGGTGCTTTCAAATGCCCCCATAAATGAAAGTCAATAGGGTTGAGGCCATGAGATCGGGGAGGCCACGGAATTGGTCCGCCTCTACCAATCCATCGATCACCGAATCTGTTGTTGAGAAGCGTACGAACACTTCGAATGAAATGTGCAGGAGCTCCATCGTGCACGAACCACATGTTGTGTCGTACTTGTAAAGGCACATGTTCTAGCAGCACAGGTAGAGTATCCCGTATGAAATCATGATAACGTGCTCCATTGAGCATAGGTGGAAGAACATGGGGACCAATCGAGACATCACCAACAATGCCTGCCCAAACGTTCACAGAAAATCTGTGTTGATGACGTGATTGCACAATTGCGTGCGGATTCTCATCAGCCCACACATGTTAATTGTGTAAATTTACGATTTGAGCACGTTGGAATGAACCCTCATCTGTAAAGAGAACATTTGCACTGAAATGAGGATTGACACATTGTTGGATGAACCATTCGCAGAAGTGTACCTGTGGAGGCCAATCAGCTGCTGATAGTGCCTGCACACGCTGTACATGGTACGAAAACAATTGGTTCTCCCGTAGCACTCTCCATACAGTGACGTGGTCAACGTTACCTTGTACAGGAGCAACTTCTCTGACGCTGACATTAGGGTTATCGTCAACTGCACGAAGAATTGCCTCATCCATTGCAGGTGTCCACGTCGTTCTAGGTCTTCCCCAGTCGCGAGTCATAGGCTGGAATGTTCCGTGCTCCCTAAGACGCCGATCAATTGCTTCGACCGTCTTGCTGTCGGGACACCTCCGTTCTGGAAATCTGTCTCGATACAAACGTACCGCGCCACGGCTATTGCCCCGTGCTAATCCGTACATCAAATGGGCATCTGCCAACTCCGCTTTTGTAAACATTGCACTGACTGCAAAACCACGTTCGTGATGAACACTAACCTGTTGATGCTACGTACTGATGTGCTTGATGCTAGTACTGTAGAGCAATGAGGCGGATGTCAACACAAGCACCGAAGTCAACATAACCTTCCTTCAATTGGGCCAACTGGCGGTGAATCGAGGAAGTACAATACGTACTGACGAAACTAAAATGAGCTCTAACATGGAAATTAAGCGTTTCCGGACACATGTCCGCATAACATATTTTCTTTATTTGTGTGTGAGGAATGTTTCCTGAAAGTTTGGCCGTTCCTTTTTGTAACACCCTGTATACTCATTTAATATACAGTATTCACGTATCGTATTCGTTCTCATTTACACATTCATGCACTCTGCTTTTGGAGAGGAGGTTATGTCCAGAGCTCAAGCTTTTTGTTGGCATAAAATGTTTAGTGAAGGCAGGAAGAATGTTGAAGATGAAGACCACATTGGACGACCATGAACCTCATGGATGGATGTCAACTTGGCCAGGGTGTGTGAACTCGTTCGGTCTGATACAAGATCATCCGTAAAAATGATTGCAGAAGAACTGAACAGCAATCGAGAAACGGTTCGTCTAATAATAACTGAAGATCTTGGTATGAGAAAGATTTGTGTAAAAATGATTCCCAAAAATCTCACTCCACAACAGTGAGAAACACGGAAAAATGTGGCAGCCGATCTCTAAGAGCAAACGGAAATCAAACCAGAATTGTTGAGCTGTGTTATCACTGGTGATGAAAGTTGGTTTTTTCAGTACGATCCAGAGACAGAACGCCAAATTTCGCAATGGTGCTCAAAGGGATCACCCAGACCAAAAAAAACTCGCATGTCAAAGTCAAAAGTGAAATGCATGCTTGTGTGCTTCTTTGATACCAAGGGAATTGTTCATAAATAGTGGGTGCCTCCTAAACAAACAGTTAACCAATATTACTAGAAAGAGATTTTAGAAAGATTTCGTAAAAGAGTTCTTTGTGTCAGTGCAAACATTGCTGATAATTGGATTCTGCATCATGATAATGCGCTATCCGATACTGATCCGTCAGCACAGCAATTTTTTAACAATCAAATCAAATTTCATTATTGCCACAGCCACCTTATTCACCAGGTATCGCTCCGTGCGACTTTTTCCTATTTCCAAGAGTCAAAACGGCGGTCAAGGGACACCATTTTGAAACAACACAAGATGTCCAAGAAGCTGTGACGAGGATCTTGGAGGATAGTACAGAAGATGAGTTCCAGAAATGTTACCATCAATGGCAGAAGCTCTGGAAAAAGTCCAGATGTTCGTTAGGATGTTGTCTAAAAAATCTTAATTAAACTGAGGAACTTTTGGAGATTTTTGGTAACAAAGTTTCTCCTTTATGTATTACATAGGCTATACGATAGTTCACTAGCGTATTGGGTAATAATTTGAAGTAAATCGGTCAAAACCGTTTCGAGATCTTTTTTGTAATAACATTAAGCAACGACTTGTCTTTATGTAATAGTACAGAAGATGATGATGATGATGTTTGGTTTGTGGGGCGCTCAACTGTGGGGTCATCAGTGCCCGTAAAAACGTCCCAGTTTTTATGCAGTCCAATTTTTACTCAACCCAGTCTAGCCACTGTCACGAATGATGATGACGATGATGATGATGATGAAGGAATGATGAGGACAACACAAATGGCCAGACACCAGGTGGAGAAAATCCCCAACACGGCCAGGATTCGAACCTGGGACCTGGTGATCCACAGGGAGCAATGGTAGCCACTAGACCACGAGCCTGTGGAGATGGTTCAGAAGATAATACTGGTAGCATTTCATTCCACTTTTGTTCGAGAACATTAGTGACATCTATAAGGTGTTTAAAAAAAGAGTCACAGAAAACAGGATTGGTCAAAACTAGAAAAAAAATGTTCCTATACCTACATGTCCTGAAACCAACGCCTGTCGAGATGTGGACTATTCCGATCTATCTGTAATGAAGAAGTAGACACAATGAGCAGCGCCGCGTGTGGTTGCCACACATCCTTCAGCCTTTCTCAGCGAATTATGCACACTTTCAGATATACTTATATCCGTTCAGATTATGTCACATGCTTTGGTCACACGATCCGGTAACACCTGCGCATTGTCCATGGGTTCGGCAAACAACATTCTTTTTACTGTCTCCTAAATGCATCCAGAGGCAGAATTCCCGTGGATTCAGTGAACGGGGCGCTCCTCGACCTATCCTACAGCCACGTAACGTTACAGTGATGGACTGCTGATCAACCTGTAGAAAATAAGGTGGTTTCCCATGGTGGGAAAACCACAGTCCTTGTCTTTGTGCAAGGGTAACGTTCTCCCACTTTTTTTTTCTTTTTGAGTCATCAGTCATCTGACTGGTTTGATGTGACCCACCACGAATCCCTCCCCCATGCCAACCTTTTCATCCGAAAGTATCACCTGCAATCTACATCCGCCATTATTTGACGGATGTATTCCAATCTCGTTGACTGGAATACTCTCTTTCAAATTCTAAAGGTGGCAGGGGTAAAATACAGGGAGCGAAAGGCTATTTACAATTTGTACAGAAACCAGATGGCAGTTATAAGAGTCGAGGGACACGAAAGGGAAGCAGCTGTTGGGAAGGGAGTAAGACAGGGCTGTAGCCTCTCCCCGATGTTATTCAATCTGTATATTGAGCAAGCAGTAAAGGAAACAAAAGAAAAATTCGGAGTAGGTATTAAAATCCATGGAGAAGAAATAAAAACTTTGAGGTTCGCCGATGACATTGTAATTCTGTCAGAGACAGCAAAGGAATAGGAAGAGCAGTTGAATGGAATGGATAGCGTCTTGAAAGGAGGATATAAGATGAACATCAACAAAAGCAAAACGAGGATAATGGAATGTAGTCGAATTAAGTCGGGTGATGCAGAAGGAATTAGATTAGGAAATGAGACACTTAAAGTAGTAAAGGAAATTTGCTATTTGGGGAGCAAAGTAACTGATGATGGTCGAAGTAGAGAGGATATAAAATGTAGGCTGGCAATGGCAAGGAGATCGTTTCTGAAGAAGAGAAATTTGTTTACATCGAGTATAGATTTAAGTGTCAGGAAGTCATTTCTGAAAGTATTTGTATGGAGTGTAGCCATGTATGGAAGTGAAACATGGACGATAAATAGTTTGGACAAGAAGAGAATAGAAGCTTTCGAAATGTGGTGCTACAGAAGAATGCGGAAGATTAGATGGGTAGATCACATAACTAATGAGGAAGTATTGGATAGGATTGGGGAGAAGCGAAGTTTGTGGCACAACTTGACCAGAAGAAGGGATCGGTTGGTTGGAGATGTTCTGAGGCATCAAGGGATCACCAATTTAGTATTGGAGGGCAGCGTGGTGGGTAAAAATCGTAGAGGGAGACCAAGAGATGTATACACCAAGCAGATTCAGAAGGATGTAGGTTGCAGTGGGTACTGGGAGATGAAGAAGCTTGCACAGGATGGAGTAGCATGGAGAGCTGCATCAAACCAGTCTCAGGACTGAAGACCACAACAACAACAACAACATCTCTGTCTCTGTCTTCCGCTACTGTCTTTGCCCTCTACAGCTCCTTCTAAAACTAAACTCTAAACTCCTCCCGAACAGGCCATGAAGGCCAATGGTACAGACCGGCCGCCATGTCATCCTCAGCCCACATGCGTCACTGAATACCGATATGGAGGGGTACATGGTCAGCACACCGCTCTCCCGGCTGTATGTCAGTTTCTGAGACCGGAGCCGCTGCTTCTCAATCGAGTAGCTCCTCAGTTTGCCTCACGAGGGCTGAGTGCATCCCGTTTGCCAACAGCGCGCGGCAGACCAGATGGTCACCCATCCGAGTCCTAGCCCAGCCCGAGATCGCTTAACTTCGGTGATCTGACGGGCACCGGTGTTACCACTGTTGCAAGGCTGTTGGCCTACAGCTACTTCTAGTACCATGAAAGTCATTCCCTGATGGCTTAACAGATGTCCTATCATTCTGTCCCTTCTCCTTGTCAGTGTTTTCCGCATACTCCTTTCTTTTCCGATTCTGGCCGGCCGCGGTGGTCTAGCGGTTCTAGGCGGTCAGTCCGGAACCGCGCGACTGCTACGGTCGCAGGTTCGAATCCTGCCTCGGGCGTGGATGTATGTGATGTCCTTAGGTTAGTTAGGTTTTAGTTGTTCTAAGTTTTAGGGGACTGATGACCACAGTGCTCAGAGCCATTTGAACCATTTTTTTCCGATTCTGTGCAGAACCTCCTCATTCCCTACCTTATCAGCCCTCATAATTTTCAGCATTCGTCTGTAGCAACATATCCAAACGCTTCGAATCTATTTTTTTGCGGTTTTCCCACAGTTCATGTTGCACTCTCTAACAACCCTACCACAACAAAGCTCAAAATTTAATAACGATTGCGGTGTTGCTCAAGCTGCTACATACTGCATTTTCGGTTAACAACAAAGTTATTAAGTGGCAAGTGTCATTAGAGCACAGTTAATAAAGTCATTTCATGTAATAATGAGTAAACTAGGCACTGATGTTTTCGTGTTGCCCAGGCCGTTCGAATCGCGCGCCACAGGCGTCCCGGCCAATCAGAAGCCGCAAGGCAGCACGCACAGCGGCCAAGTCCGCTTCAGGGTCACCCGCTTAGCGAGAACCAGCAGCCGACCAGTCACAAAGTTATAAGTGATTAGTGTTTTAATTTTTTTAAAAAAATATCTCACGGGATAGATAAGGATGGTTCTCGGGTAGGACAAACTTTATTGTCTATAATATAACATACAGTCACCATTGATTTTTATTTTACAATTTCCATTACCAACTTTAGCCCATATAAACAGATACTCATCGGCATTTAGTTTCTTCTTCCTTCTAGTACTCAGCACAAATGGCATACTGGGAACAAGTGTACCATATGGAACTTTTGCTAAGAGTCCTGTTGTCTCTGCTATACCCCATGTCTTCCATGTAAGAATATTTGCATCTGGGAAGGCTTCAAGGCCACCATAATCACAATGATTGCCCCATACTACAGCAAGTGTACTACCTCCAAACACGGCTTGTACATCACATGTAAAGTTCAGACGGAGTCCACGAAACACATTTGGACCTCCAATGAGTTATTTATTAAACTGTCCAGAAAGATCAATGTCTATCGCTTTCAAAGCACGATACACAGGAACGCTGCGCCGCCAGCGACGACGGTAACCACGTCGCCGAGGCATTGCTGTGGCTCGTTAATAAACTCATGGCTCAATCTCCGAAAATCCCTTAGGTGGTGATGATTCCGAGCTCGGATGCAAAGAGGCCTAGGTTTTATTCTGCGATATTCAAAAGATTTGTAGATGCACTTCACAAACCATTCTTGAAGATTACACTTTTGCAGGACAATGGTGATGTAAAAAAGTAATCAGCACTCCGAATTTAAGTTACACTTCTTTTTTATTACTCTTGTTGCAATATCGCGTAACACACAAAACATCACTTCACAATACAGAACATAACTGAAAACATCTTCCTCACTGTTAAAGTTCACATTTTATAAGCTGACTACGTTATGCGTCTTTCCAACATGACGTCCAAGACTTGACTTTTTCGACGTCCGACTCTCTAACTAACTAATAATCGCTTGCGCGCCAAAAAATCAGAGGTACAAGTACGACAAAGATCATAGTGACAAAAGAAACAACACACATAAGAATAATATCATTGCAACATAAACATATCGATGTATCAAAGTATCTCTACATTAATGAAATCAAATCTGAATGCTGTCTCAGAAATATGTTAATTACTTTACAGAAACACAATAGAATATTGCTCGTATCGAGAGGTTGAGTTGAGGTGCCGTAATGGTTACGTAATTAAAGTACCATTACAATGCCGTGCTCCAAACGAACATTCTCAGAAGTTTCTTCCTCAAATTGAGGCCTATGTTTGACGCTAGTAGACTTCTCTTGGCCAGGAATGCCCTTTCTGCCAGTGCTAGTCTGCTTTTGACGCCGTCTTTGCTCCGTCTACCATTGGTTATTTTGCTGCCTAGCTAGTAGAATTGCTTAACATCATCTACTTTGTTACCATCAAAGCTGATATTAAGTTTCTCGTTGTTCTCATTTCGGCTACTTCTCATTACTGTCGTCTTTCTTCGATTTACTCTCAATCCATATTCTGTACTCATTAGACCGTTCATTCTATTCAGCTGATCATGTAGTTCTTCTTCACTTCCACTCAGGATATCAATCTCATCTGCGAATCGTGTAGCCGGCCAGAGAGGCCTAGCGGTTCTAGGCGTTACAGTGTGACCGCTACGGTCGCAGGTTCGAATCCTGCCTCGGGCATGGGTGTGTGTGATGTCCTTAGGTTAGTTAGGTTTAAGTAGTTCTAAGTTCTAGGGGACTGATGACCTCAGACGTTAAGTCCCATAGTGCTCAGAGCCATTTTTTTGCGAATCGTGTCACTGATATCCTTTCACCTTGAGTTTTGATTTCACTCTTGAACCTTACTTTTATTTCCCACGTTGCTTCTTCGAACCAGAAATTGAACAGTAGGAGCGGAAAACTATATCCCTGTCTTACACCCTTTTTAATCGGAGCACTTCATTCTTGATCGTCCACTCTTATTATTCCCTCTTTACTCTTGTTACCCATCTCTCCCTATAGCTTTCCCCTATTTTGCCCAGAATTTCTAACATCTTGCACTATTTTACATTGTCGAACGCTTTTTCGAGGTCGACAAATCATATGAGCGCGTCTTTATTTTTCTTTAGTTTTGCTTCCATTATCAGCCGCGACTTGAGAATTGCCTCTTTGGTGCCTTTACCTTTTCTGAAGCCAAACTGAGCATCATGTAACACATCTTTAATTGTGCGCCGGCCGAAGTGGCCGTGCGGTTCTGGGCGTTACAGTCTGGAACCGAGCGACCGCTACGGTCGCAGGTTCGAATCCTGCCTCGGGCATGGATGTGTGTGATGTCCTTAGGTTAGTTAGGTTTAATTAGTTCTAAGTTCTAGGCGACTTACGACCTCAGAAGTTAAGTCGCATAGTGCTCAGAGCCATTTTTTTTAATTGTGCTGGTAATCCATCGCGTAGAAATCGGTGACACGCACCAACTGGTAATCTGTGTGATAAACAGTTATGTTAAAGAGTATGGCCCTAACTCACCTCCAAGATAGCGTGAACATTTTCGTAACTCCAGGCGCTCGTGTTGCGGTAATTTACTGTGCCACCTTATGTCAATTGTGTCTCGCCTGTAAATGAAATGTTCGCTGTGAACTACGGATTTTCGACAGTTATTGGTTTCCAGACACATCCTTATACGAGGGCAGTTCAATAAGTAATGCAACACATTTTTTTTCTCGGCCAATTTTGGTTGAAAAAACCGGAAATTTCTTGTGGAATATTTTCAAACATTCCCGCTTCGTCTCGTGTAGTTTCATTGACTTCCGACAGGTGGCAGCGCTGTACGGAGCTGTTAAAATGGCGTCTGTAACGGATGTGCGTTGCAAACAACGGGCAGTGATCGAGTTTCTTTTGGCGGAAAACCAGGGCATCTCAGATATTCGTAGGCGCTTGCAGAATGCCTACGGTGATCTGGCAGTGGACAAAAGCACGGTGAGTCGTTGGGCAAAGCGTGTGTCATCATCGCCGCAAGGTCAAACAAGACTGTCTGATCTCCCGCGTGCGGGCCGGCCGTGCACAGCTGTGACTCCTGCAATGGCGGAGCGTGCGAACACACTCGTTCGAGATGATCGGCGGATCACCGTCAAACAACTCAGTGCTCAACTTGACATCTCTGTTGGTAGTGCTGTCACAATTGTTCACCAGTTGGGATATTCAAAGGTTTGTTCCCGCTGGGTCCCTCGTTGTCTAACCGAACACCATAAAGAGCAAAGGTGAACCATCTGTACGGAATTGCTTGCTCGTCATGTGGCTGAGGGTGACAATTTCTTGTCAAAGATTGTTACAGGCGATGAAACATGGGTTCGTCACTTCGTACCTGAAACAAAACGGCAATCAATGGAGTGGCGCCACACCCACTCCCCTACCAAGAAAAAGTTTAAAGCCATACCCTCAGCCGGTAAAGTCACGGTTACAGTCTTCTGGGACGCTGAAGGGGTTATTCTGTTCGATGTCCTTCCCCGTGGTCAAACGATAAACTCTGAAGTGTATTGTGCTACTCTTCAGAAATTGAAGAAACGACTTCAGCGTGTTCGTAGGCACAAAAATCTGAACGAACTTCTCCTTCTTCCTGACAACGCAAGACCTCACACAAGTCTTCGCACCCGAGAGGAGCTCACAAAACTTCAGTGGACTGTTCTTCCTCGTGCACCCTACAGCCCCGATCTCGCACCGTCGGATTTCCATATGTTTGGCCCAATGAAGGACGCAATCCGTGGGAGGCACTACGCGAATGATGAAGAAGTTATTGATGCAGTACGACGTTGGCTCCAACATCGACCAGTGGAATGGTACCGTGCAGGCATACAGGCCCTCATTTCAAGGTGGCGTAAGGCCGTAGCATTGAATGGAGATTACGTTGAAAAATAGTGTTGTGTAGCTAAAAGATTGGGGAATAACCTGGTGTATTTCAATGCTGAATAAAACAACCCCTGTTTCAGAAACAAAATGTGTTGCATTACTTATTGAACTGCCCTCGTATATAAAATTCTCGTGTCACAGTGTTAGTTGCCATACTCCTTCGAAACGGCTCGATCGATTCTGATGAAATTTTACATGTATATTCGGTACGTCTGAGAATCGGTCGTAATCTATTTTTCATACCCCTAAGTGATAAAGGTGGTCAACCCGAAAAATTTTTTCTTATTTTTTGGACAGAACTTTTTATTCTTATTTTTTTATGATGTGGCATTACAAAATACACGCAACCCTAAATTTTCATCCTTCTACCACCAACCCCTATTTTTTAATATCGATTTTAGTAATTTAATAATTTTCAACCCCAGTCGATAACTGAACAATTATCGCTTGATCAGTTATCCCCGCCAGGTGTCTACCGGTGATAGTCTTTCACTATTTCGATACAATTGGGTAATTGAAGAGAACGTACCATAAGCAACGACTCGAATTTCCCTCTTTGAATAGACGTAACTAGACCGAGAAGTTTAACTAGGTAGCACGCGTCATTCGCCAAAACGACATTTGGGCCTAGCGCACAAGCATCGATTTTCATCGTACGGAAATATATCGTACGATCAAATTCTTTTAGTGGAACAAAGAAGTTCCTATGCTCTCCTTCTAAAAGAATTTAATCGTACAATATTTTTATGTACGATAAAAATCGATGCGTGTGCGCTTGGCTTTAATGCTGGCGAACACGTTTCGACACCAAATTGCCGCTGTGTTTGTGTGCTGTTGGGCGAGCCGTGTATCGGCTGCAATTGTTAAATCCGCGCGATCTACCGCAGAAACGTTAGAACTAATAGTGGCCGATACTGCCGGACTTCCCCCTAAGCCTTTTCTCAGTCCCTACACAGTTTTCGGCCATTATTATTGTTTGTGTCACGAGCTCCCGCCAACAACGGCTATTTCGTTACGCGTTTACACTATTCTTATAGACTAGAGATAATTTATACGGCAAAACAACGTTTGCCGGGTCAGCTGTAACATATAAAGGTTTTCAGAGGCGGAACGAAGTTCGCCGGGTATAGCTAGTCATATTGTAAAATGATCTTAGAATGTCTAAACAAATAACTATTGTATTCAGTAAACCACTTTTTTTTCTCGATCGATACCACCTTCACAGTTCTTAGACCATTACCCCTCAGTGCAATCAGAAGTCAGCTAGTGCCCGCGCATCCCCCCCCCCTCCCCCACCCCTCCCCGGTCACCTGCCATACCAACTTTATCACCAAGCTAAACCGTATATGAAAGACTTTTTTCGGAGCACTGTTATTTTTAAAATGATGAAAGATGAATGATATTTATTGTGTGTGTGTGTGTGTGTGTTAGAATGAATGACCAAGGAATTCGTGGTGCCTCGCAACTGCTACCCACAACTCGTTCTCACATACGAAAGCTAACTACCCACAGTGAGGGTTCAGACATTCAAAACGTACTTCCCCTTCGTTACTCCTCTCCATTGTGGCACTTGCTTGACCTGCACGCTGCAACCCCATTTAAAAGTTGAGGTATGTACCGTTCGTAAATGACTTGATTACTAAACTTCATACTTCTCAACGGTCAGAAAATGGACGACTTCAGGCTGCCAATGTTTTGTGTCTGACCACTCTAACAACAACAATGATAATAATATTGATAAAACTATATACAGCACCATAGTGGCCCTGATGTAGTTACTGCTGTGTAGTGCTGTCATTTAATTCATTTATCTGTTTCGAAGCGAGTAATGAAGCAATATATTGACTGCTGCAGCTACTACCTACAACTACTACCTACAACTTTCAGCAGACATTTTGTTGAGATACTTATCATTTGCTGCGGAGATGTCTCACATTTATCATCAGCGATATACGAGACAAAGAATATGATTGTAGTGGTAATGCTACAAACTGAGAAAAAGTAATTACTGATAACTTATGTAATCAATATTAGAGTGTTACAAAATTGTGATAATATAAGGTGTACAACTTTGCTTCCACCGTTTGCCGATAGGTGGCGACAACGGTAAGCAGAGGTCGAAAGAAACAGATCGCAGACGTCAGGCAGTTAGCTTGGACCTCTGTCGACACAACCTGATTCAAGCATTAGTCGATTTCTGTCTGCATCATAAAGTTGTTCTCGATTGAAAACGTCAGTTTACGAGCCTAATTCTCGTCATTTGCGAGAGGTGTTACTGTTTTGTTTCAGTATGAAGAAAACAGCGGCTGAGTCTCATCGAATGCTCTCAAGTACGTACGGTAAGGACGCTGTTAGTGAAAGAACGTGTCGTGAGTGGTTTCAACACTTCAAGAACGGTGATTTTAACGTCGTAGACCGGCATAGTGGTGGACGAGAGAATGTTTTCGAAGGTGCAGAATTGGAGACATTGCTGAGTGATCACTCGCGTCAAACTGGAGAAGAACTGGCACGATTAGTGGGAGGGACACAGCAAGCAATTTCAAAACGTCTCAAGGGTGTGGGCATGATTCAGAAAGAAGGAACCCGGGTCCCGTGTGAGCTGAAACCAAGAGACGTTGAACGGCGTTTGTGTGTTTGTGAACAGTTGTTTCAGAGGCAAAAACGGTAAGGGATTTCTGCATCGCATGGTGACCGGGGACGAAAAATGGGTTCATTACGATAACCCTAAATGCAAAAAATCATGGGGATATCCAGGCCAAACCGAATATTCACGGCTCCGAGATCATGCTCTGCATTTGGTGGGACCAGCTCAGCGTCGTGTACTATGAGGTGTTAAAACAGAGAGAAACAATCACAGGTGCTCGTTATCGAACGCAGTTAATGCCTTTGAGCTGAGCATTGAAAGACAAACGGCCGCAATACAGCGACAGGCACGATAAAGTGATTTTCCAGCACGACAACGCTCGACCCCACGTTGTAAAAGAGGTCGAAACGTACTTGGAAACGTTAAAACGGGAAGTCCTACCCCACCCGCCGTATACTCCAGACTTTACTCCCTCTGACTATCACCTTTTCTACATCTACATTTCTACTCCGCAAGCCACCCAACGGTGTGTGGCGGAGGGCACTTTACATGCCACAGTCATTACCTCCATTTTCTGTTCCACTCGCGTATGGTTCGCGGGAAGAACGACTGCCGGAAAGCCTCCGTGCGCGCTCGCACATTCGTGATCTCCTCGGGAGGTATAAGCAGGGGGAAGCAATATATTCGATACCTCATCCAGAAATGCATCATCTCGAAACCTGGACAGCAAGCTTCACCGCGATGCAGAGCACTTCTCTTGCAGAGTCTGCCACTCGAGTTTGCTTAACATCTCCTTAACGCTATCACTCTTACCAAATAACCCTGTGACGAAACGCGCCGCTCTTCTTTGGATCTTCTCTATCTCCTCTGTCAACCCGACCTGGTACGGATCCCACACTGATGAGCAGTACTCAAGTATAGGTCGAACGAGTGTTTTGTAAGCCACCTCCTTTGTTGATGGACTACATTTTCTACGGACTCCCCCCAATGAATCTCAACCTGCCACCCGCCTTACCAACAATTAATTTTATATGATCATTCCACTTCAAATCGTTCCGCACGCATACTCCCAGATATTTTACAGAAGTAACTGCTACCAGTGTTTGTTCCGCTATCATATAATCGTACAATAAAGGATCCTTCTTTCTATGTATTCGCAATACATTACATTTGTCTATGTTAAGGGTCAGTTGCCACTCCCTGCACCAAGTGCCTATCCGCTGCAGATCTTCCTGTATTTCGCTGCAATTTTCTAATGCTGCAACTTCTCTGTATACTACAGCATCATCCGCGAAAAGCCGCACGGAACTTCCGACACTATCTACTAGGTCATTTATATATATTGTGAAAAGCAATGATCCCATAACACTCCCCTGTGGTACGCCAGAGGTTACTTTAACGTCTGCAGACGTCTCTCCATTGGGAAGAACATGCTGTGTTCCGTTTGCTAAAAACTCTTCAATCCAGCCACACAGCTGGTCTGATATTCCGTAGGCTCTTACTTTGTTTATCAGGGGACAGTGCGGAACTGTATCGAACGCCTTCCGGAAGTCAAGGAAAATGGCATCAAATGGCTCTGAGCACTATGAGACTTCTGAGGTCATCAGTCCCCTAGAACTTAGAACTACTTAAACCTAACTAACCTAAGGAACCACACACATCCATGCCCGAGGCAGGATTCGAACCTGCGACTGTAGCGGTCGCGCGGTTCCAGATTGTAGCGCCTAGAACCCCTCGGCCGCTCCGGCCGACGAAAATGGCATCAAACTGGGAGCCTGTATCTAATATTTTCTGGGCCTCATGAACAAATAAAGCGAGTTGGGTCTCACACGACCGCTGTTTCTAGAATCCATGTTGATTCCTACAGAGCAGATTCTGGGTTTCCAGAAATGACATGATACGCGAGCAATGCCGCATTGCCTGGCTGACCAACACTTCCGATCTCATGAAGCAGTCACAAATTGGATCGATTCGTTGATCGCTTCAGAAGATGAACAACTTTTTCGCGCGGGATTCGTACACTGCCCGAAAGATGGGAGAAAGTAGTGGCCGGCGATGGAAAATACTTTGAACGATACATGTGTAACCAGTTTATTCATCAAAGCCTCAAATGTTGGGAAAAAAAAACGGCGGAAGCAAAGTTGTACACGTTATGGTAATGATCTTTTGAAAATAATTTAGTTTCGTGACTGAAACAGAATCGTTTAGCTTTTACCCCTCAGAAGTCCGCCCCAGTAGCTGAGTGGTCAGCGTGACGGATTGCCGTCCTCCGGGCCCGGGTTCGATTCCCGGCTGGGTCGGAGATTTTCTCCGCTCAGGGACTGGGTGTTGTGTTGTGTTCATCATCATTTCATCCCCATCCGGCGTGCAGGTCGCCCAATGTGGCGCCGAATGTAATAAGACCTGCGCCAAGGCGGCCGGACCTGCCCCGCGAGGGGCCTCCCGGCCAATGACGCCAAACGCTCATTTCATTTCCATACCCCTCAGAAAATTTCATTTTATCCCTGAGGGGATAATTACTCGCAAGTTGGGAGCCACTGACCTAGTAGGAGCGAAATACCTGTAGACAGGTGGGCGATCCGCTTAGGTGCAGAGTACAGAGGGGTTGTTGACCTCTGCCCTCTGTCCGACCTCGCGCATGAGCAGACGCGGTCGATATCGCCCCGTCTCAAGGTGGCGTGGGAGAGGGGGGGGGAGGGAGAGGATGGAACCAAACTTGGTATCTGGCGTTGGCCGCTGTCGCAGGATGTTCGCCGATACAGGCCGTCCGGCAAACTCGTGTTATACACCCCTACAAGACGCAAGGGGAACGGAGTAAATGAAAGTTTTACATAGGCAGGGAGGAATTAAGAGAGCTTTGGAGAACTTACGATCAAATAAGGTACATCTACGTGATTACTCTGCTGTTCGCAATACAGTGCCTGGCAGAGGGTTCAGTGAGCCACCTTCAAGCTGTCTCTCTACCGTTCCACTCTCGAACGGCACGCGGGAAAAACGAGCACTTAATTTTTTCCTGTGCGGGCCCTAATTTCTCTTATTTTATCGTGATGACCATTTCTGCTTACGTAGGTGGGCGCCAACAGAATGTTTTCGCAATCGCAGGAGAAAACTGGTAATTGAAATTTCATGAGAAGATCCCGTCGCAACGAAAAACGCCTTTGTTTTTTAATGATTGCCACTCCAATTCACGTATCATGTCTGTGAGATAAGAGTCCAAGGAATAGAAAAGCAACTGGAATCACTCAACAGAGGAAAGTCCACTGGACCTGAGGGGATACCTATTCGATTCTACACAGAGTACGCGAAAGAACTTGCTCCCCCTTCTAACAGCCGTGTACCGCAAGTCTCTAGAGGAAGGTTCCAAAGGATTGGAAAAAAGCACAGGTAGTCCCAGTCTTCAAGAAGGGTCGTCGAGCAGATGCGCAAAACTATAGACCTATATCTCTGACATCGATTTGTTGTAGAATTTTAGAACATGTTTTTTGCTCGCGTATCATGTCGTTTCTGGAAACCCAGAATCTACTCTGTAGGAATCAACAGGGATTCCGGAAATGGCGATCGTGTGAGACCCAACTCGCTTTATTTGTTCATGAGATCCAGAAAATATTAGATACAGGCTCCCAAGGTAGATGCTATTTTCCTTGACTTCCGGGAGGCGTTCGATACAGTTCCGCACTGTCGCCTGATGAACAAGTCAGAGCCAACGGAATATCAGACCAGCTGCGTGGCTGCATTGAAGAGTTTTTAGCAAACAGAACACAGCATGTTGTTCTCAATGGAGAGACGTCTACAGACATTAAAGTAACCTCTGGCGTACCAGGGGAGTGTTATGGGACAATTGCTTTTCACAATATATATAAATGACCTAGTAGATAGTGTCAGAAGTTCCGTGCGGCTTTTCGCTGTAGTATACAGAGAAGTTGCAGCATTAGAAAATTGTAGCGAAATGCAGGAATATCTGCAGCGGAAATCCACTTGGTGCAGGGAGTGGCAACTGACCCTTAACATAGACAAATGCAATGTATTGCGAATACATAGAAAGAAGGATCCTTTATTGTATGATTATATGATAGCGGAACAAACACTGGTAGCAGTTACTTCTGTAAAATATCTGGGAGTATGGCTACGGAATGATTTGAAGTGGAGTGATCATATAAAATTAATTGTTGGTAAGGCGGGTGGCAGGTTGAGATTCATTGGGAGAGTCCGTAGAAAATGTAGTCCATCAACAAAGGAGGTGGCTTATAAAACACTCGTTCGACCTATACTTGAATATTGCTCATCAGTGTGGGAGCCGTACCAGATCAGGTTGACGGAGGAGATGGAGAAGATCCAAAGAAGAGCGGCGCGTTTCGTCACAGGGTTATTTGGTAACCGTGATAGCGTTACGGAGATGTTTAGCAAACTCGAGTGGCAGACGCTGCAAGAGAGGCGCTCTGCATCGCGGTGTAGCTTGCTGTCCAGGTTTGGAGAGGGTGCGTTTCTGGATGAGGTATCGAATATATTGCTTCCCCCTACTTATACCTCCCGAGGAGATCACGAATGTAAAATTAGAGAGATTGGAGCGCGCACGGAGGCTTTCCGGCAGTCGTTCTTCCCGCGAACCGTACGCGACTGGAACAGAAAAGGAGGTAATGACAGTGGCACGTGAAGTGCCCTCCGCCACACACCGTTGGGTGGCTTGTGGAGTATAAATGTAGATGTAGATGTATCTGCCCTACTTCGCGATAAAACAAAACGAGCTGCCCTTCTTTGTACTTTTTCGATGTCATCCGTCAGTCCCACCTGATGCGGATCCCACACCGCACAGCAATACTCCAGAATAGGGCGGACAAGCGTGGTGTAAGCAGTCTCTTTAGTAGACCTGTTGCACCTTCTATGTGTTCTGCCAATGAATCGCAATCTTTGGTTTGCTCTACCTACAATATTATCTATGTGATCGTTCCAGGTTAGGTTATTTGTAATTGTAATCCATAAGTATTTAGTTGAACTTACAGCCTTAAAATTTTTTTGACTCATCGTGTAATCAAATTTTGCTGATTTCTTTTAGAACTCATGTGAACGACTTAACACTTCTCTTTATTCAGGGTCAATTGGCACCTTTCGCACCATGCAGGTATCTTATCTACATCATTTTGCAATTCGTTTTGATCATCTGATGACTTTCCAAGAAATGACAACGTCAACTGCAAACAGTCTAAGACAGCTACTCCCCATTATGTCCAACGCTGGGGTGCTATTGCAGTGCTGGAGAGCCCCAGCAGTAGTGACGATTTAGGGGGAAAATGGATTTGAAGTTTGCGTTGGAGAGGGCATCGGACTTGAGTAATCTGTGCAGCACTGTTGACCATAGTGCTGCGCTGATATAGCGGTCAGCTTTCCTGCATAGTAAACACGAAGACCTGGGTTCGAGTCCCGGTCATAGCACAAATTTTAATTCATTTATTCAGCTGCCATCATTATCAACTATACCACATGACAGCCTTTATATCTTATTCAGTCGGCGAACTGAGTAAAGGTATAATGAATGTCTACATGCTTCTATCTTAACCTCTATTTACCTTATTCCTATTATCCCTGCGCAGGGTTATGCCACGATGGCAGCACAGGTGTTGCGAATCCTTCTTCAAATGACGGTTCTCTAAATCTAACCAACAGTATTTCGAAAGAACTACGTAGTCTCTCTTCCAAGTCACCGAAGTTCCCCAAGCATCTCTGGTGCACTTTGGTATATGACCCTGGCAGTACGTCTCTGGATTCTTCCCATGTCTACTCTATCGGCCTACTCGATACTAAGGACTCCGACCACGGGAGCAGTACTCTAGAATTGGTCGCACCATTGTCTTTCGTGCGGTTTTCTCTACACTTGCAACACACTTTCCCAACACATCTAACAAGCCAACCTTCAGAATTTTGTCACTACTTAAAGGATTTCACATTAGTTTCCTAAAGCAGTGCGAGGCAATTATCAAAATACCTTGAATAAATCGCATTTGAGAATTATAACTTTCCCGAACGCTGTTAAGTACTGAGCGAATTCGTCGGTAGCTCGGCGTGTAGCATAATACGATTGAAATCACAAAATCTCACTACTAACATATTTCCTTTTCCCACTTTATTTAAATTCCGCATTTGTCATGAAATGGAAATGTTAATCAAGAAATATGGGACCAAAAATTTTAATAAATTAATTACTATCCATAAATTATTATTGTACAAATTAATGCGTATAATTTTATTGTACCATTTTCTTTCTGCATCTTACTAAACTTCCACCCTAATTGATTCCTTGTATGTAATTAATCACTGTGTATGTGTATTAATGCTATAGCACCATTGTAGTTATTTTAAATGCTGAATGTGTGAAATAAATGAATAAGTAAATAAAAAATCACTCCTTTTTCATTTTTAGCATGAGTACTCACAGTGGTGCAAAACATCAAATACAAAATCAAATACTATGTCATTTCTAAAGCTTAAACAATATTATTCATGTAACTTAATTTTTTACATTAAAAAAGAATTTCGCATTAATGTATCAAATTTAAATTTATTTTATACTACATGTAATCAAACATAAAAATACTACTTTTTATTAAAAATTATGATTCAGTATTTGTTAATTAACATTTTCACTTGTTAATAATAATGTAATTCAAAAAGAGTAAAAAAAATAATTCCCAGCAGCGAGATTCAAATAATCAATTTTACGATTTCAATTGCATTAAGCTACACGCCTTTTTTACAATAATTCTTTGGTATTTATTTACATTTTAATATTTTTTTCATATAATTATAAAAGCGGTAAGGCTTATGAAAGACTCAATTTTCAGAGAAAACACAAAAACCCTGACAAATCTTTGGTAAGATTATTCACGTTATATACATCACTTAAATTATGAAGTGACTGAGGATACATTCAGTAACAAGGAAGAACGGAAGTAGAAATAAAAACTGGTATCACTCACAGTATGACACAACAGCACCACGAAAAGTATAAATAAATTTCTAAAATTAATGTGGATTATACTTTCCGATCTTTGACACGTCTTTGTAGCTTTGCTAAAGTGCTTATTTTCTAACAAGTCTATCAAAAACTTAATTTTTTTTTGTACTTCTTCCGAGTTAGAAACACGGTGAGCTACCGACGAATTCCTTAAGACATTACATATGTTGACTTCCTGGTAGCGCTTGGAATTGCTCTAATTTTCAAACGCGATTTTTTCGAGTTATTTTGGTAATCGTATCGCACTCCTTCAGAAAATTCGTGTCAAGAAGGTGACCTTAAAGCCAAGTCAGTACGAAGAAAATCAGGGAGTGTAACTCTGTAAAGTCCCCTTGTAAGTCTTCTACTGATCGCCCCTAATACTGATTTCAGGTCTTAGGATTACAGCTAAATACTTATACAATACAAATACAATGAGGAAATCAAAGAAAAACTGGGAATGAACTCTATAGATGTAGCAGTCAGGGCGAACAGGCTTAGATGGTGGGGTCATGTTACACGCATGGGAGAAGCAAGGTTACCCAAGAGACTCGTGGGTTCAGCAGTAGAGGGTAGGAGGAGTCAGGGCAGACCAAGGAGAAGGTACCTGGATTTGGTTAAGAATGATTTTGAAGTAACAGGTTTAACATCAGAAGAGGCACCAATGTTAGCACTGAATAGGGGATAATGGAGGAATTTTATAATGGGGCTATGCTCCAGACTGAACGCTGAAAGGCATAATCAGTCTTAAATGATGATGAAGACTTATAAAATATCACGTGCCCAAGATGTTCGTCGTTATTCTCGTAATCAGACACTAGCGGTTTCTCTCTCCTTGTTATGCGTATGTAGGGTAGCTCCAGATTTCAAGAGAGATGTCATTCGCTAAACTAACTGGAAATTTTGGCCAAGTCTCCCTATATTTTCTAACACTCGGCCACCTTCTTTGTATACAACAGGATGGTTAGCTATCTGGTAATTCATTTACGCGTTTCGAGAACGCTACAGATCCATTTCTCCAAAATAGTAACAAGTTTTACTAAAGTTTTTTGGCTTTGTTTGACACCAATCATACAATGAAGGCTTTCACGACCGGATGGTACTGTTGTTGATAATTCTTCAGGGTTATATGGCCGCGGTCCATGGAATACTTCTGTTCCTAACGTTTCGTCCAATACTACGTTGGACATCCTCAGAGGTATGGCTGGTCCTGCTGAGTCCTGCCGACTGAGGAGTCGGGCTTTTTTTTTCCTTTATTGGGTTTCGATTCCCCCTTAAGGGGGCGGGCTGGCAGCAGCTTATTACGCCGCTCTTCAGCCTACAGAATTTTTTAAAAAGAGGGAGATAATAAAAAAATAATAACAGTTGGCGATAAAATCGGTGACTTAAAAATGGCAGAAAATTCTGGAGCGTAAAACATAAAAGACAGGGTCGATGAAGCTAATAAAACACATAGGAAGCGGAAAAACAATAGACAGACAATTAAAAAAACACGGCGACAGTCTGGGTTCTGTTCGCAAGAGACATAAAAAGCACACCCAGCGGCAGCATGATTTCTGTTCGCAACACTGTGGAAGGACGCACAACACCGAACACTCACTTAAACACTGCGCTAAGAGTTGGCACAAATACGACATACCACACCCGAGAGCAGGTGGGGGAAACTGGTCAGATGACGGGGAAAAAAGGGGGGAGGGAAGGAGAGGAAAAGTGAAGGGGGAGGGGGGAAATGAGCCAATGGAAGAGGAGGATCCATAAGAGGGGTGGGGGGTGCTGAGCAGATGGGCCAGGGATTGGGGAAGGCAGAGGAGGGGAGTACAAAAGGACTCGGGGGGAGGGGGAGAGAAAGGAGATGATAGGCGGGGAGAAAACACAGGATGGAAGGGGGGAGGAAGAGGGAGCCCAGGGAAACTACGAGGAAAGGAGGGGGGGTTGAGGATCAGAGTTGATAGGAAGGATAAATGGAGGGAGAGAGGGCATCATCCGGGAGGGGGAGCTGATGGAAGCCACCTTGGGAAAGGAGATGTAGGGTGTAGAGATGGAGGATAGGGGGGACACAACGGTGAAGACGTGGCAGGGGGCGGGGATGGGAGAGGAGAGGAGCAACCAGGGGTTCAAGACGGCGGGAGCTGTAGAGGATGCGGATATGTTCGAGGAATAGGAGCAGATGGGGGAAAGGAATGAGATCATAGAGGATCCACGTGGGGGACGGGTGGCGTATACGGAAGGCGACATGGAGTACATGACGCTCAAGGATCTGGAGGGACTTATAGAATTTGGGGGGGGGGGGCAGATATCCAGGTGGGACTGGCATAACAGTGGTTGGGACGGATTAAGGATTTGTAGGTGTGGAGGATAGTAGAGGGGTGCAACCCCCATGTCCAGCCAGAGAGGAGTTTGAGGAGTCGGAGTTGGTTTTGGGCTTCGGATTGGATGGAGCGGAGATGAGAGATCCGGGTGAGGTGACGGTCAATGGTGAGGCCAAGGTAGGGGAGAGTGGGGGAGAGGCGGACATGATGGACACAGACGGTAAGGGAGAAATCCAGAAGCAGGAAGGAGCAAGTGGTACAAACTACGACGATTGCCTGGGTCTCGGAAGGATTAATTTTCAGGAGCCACTGGTTACACCGTATGGCAAAAAGGTCAAGATGATTCTGGAGAAGGGGTTGGGGCCATTGGAGGGTAGGAGCGAGGGCGAGGAATGCGGTGTCATCAGCATATTGTGTATGGGAGGGGGGGGGGTTGGGGCATATGTGCCGTGTGTACAGGAGGTAGAGGAGAGGGGAGAGGACAGAGCCCTGCGGCACACCTGCAGAGGGGTAGAAGGTGTGGGAATTGGCATTATGGATGGTAACATAGGAGGGGCGGTGGGAGAGGAAGGAGGCCATCAGACGGATGTAGTTGATAGGAAGGGCGTAGGTTTGGAGTTTAAACAGGAGACCGGGATGCCAGACACGGTCGTAGGCCTTTTCGAGGTCAAGTGAGACAAAAATGGCGGAGCGACGGGAGTTAGGAGTCGGGCGTCGGAGAGCGGCCTAAATACCGAGGAAAGTGGGCGTGGTCTAGCTTGCACATAGCAGAGAGAAAACTAGTCAAAGATAAAATGTAACTATCGATAATAGTCCGTCATAGATAAAAATCACTTATCGATTCTGTAACGCCACTGTCCATATCTCGCTTAATTTCAAGGCCTCTTCTTTTCTATTAAAATTCATTTCATGTTTATAAATTTCAATAGCCTCCCAATACTGTCGTGGATAATAGTTCGTGGCAGCACTTAAAACTGTAGTTTCAGAAAACTTAACTACATGGTCACCTGACTGAAGTGCATGTTCCGCAACGGCCGAATTATCTGTTTTTCCCAGACGGCAAAGACTTTTTTGCTCCTTTACCCTCGTATTCACACTTCTTTTCGTAGTACCAATATAGACCTTGCCACAATTACACGGAATTTTATACACACCGCTAGATGATGATGGTGGCCTTCTATCTTTAACAGAACGAAGTACTTGTTCTATTTTTCTGGTAGGTTTGAATACCACCTAAAATAACGGCAGTAGCCATTCCTCACTGCGTTTTCAAATACACGTACAAAAAAAAGCTTCATACACAATGTTTCAAACTGTTTAAAAGAAATAAACAGGTACACTTCTTTACGAAAAAAAATGCCACATGTGTACCGTGTCTCCTCTAGGGGTCCTTGGAACTTTTGAAGCTAGTCTTGTTCGGAGATGTTGTCCAAACTGCCGCATGATGAATATGGTTTTAGAGACGTTGCTGAAAATATTGTCATTTACCTTAATTCTACAGGGCTATTACAAATGATTGAAGCGATTTCAAAAATTCACTGTAGCTCCATTCATTGACATATGGTCACGACACACAACAGATACGTAGAAAAACTCATAAAGTTTTGTTCGGCTGAAGCCGCACTTCAGGTTTCTGCCGCCAGAGCGCTCGATGGCGCAGTGAGACAAAATGGCGACAGGAGCCAAGAAAGTGTATGTCGTGCTTGAAATGCACTGACATCAGTCAATCATAACAGTGCAACGACACTTCAGGACGAAGTTCAACAAAAAACCACCAACTGCTAACTCCATTCGGCGACGGTATGCGCAGTTTAAAGCTTCTGGATGCCTCTGTAAGGGGAAATCAACGGGTCGGCCTGCAGTGAGTGAAGAAACGGTTGAACGCGTGCGGGCAAGTTTCACGCGTAGCCCGCGGAAAATTGGCTCATGCCACAACTGGAGACCGACAGCGCCGACTTGATCTTTCACCGCACTTCCATTATGATGTTCCGCATTTCTTAAACAGGAGATTGGAAAACCGATGGATCGGTCGTGGTGGAGATCACGATCAGCAATTCGTGTCATGGCCTCCACGCTCTCCCGACTTAACCCCGTGCGATTTCTTTCTGTGGGGTTATGCGAAAGATTCAGTGTTTAAACCTCCTCTACCAAGAAACGTGCCAGAACTGCGAGCTCGCATCAACGATGCTTTCGAACTCATTGATGGGGACATGCTGCGCCGAGTGTGGGAGGAACTTGATTATCGGCTTGATGTCTGCCGAGTCACTAAAGGGGCACATATCGAACATTTGTGAATGCCTAAAAAAACGTTTTGAGTTTTTGTATGTGTGTGCAAAGCATTGTGAAAATATCTCAAATAATAAAGTTATTGTAGAGCTGTGAAATCGCTTCAATCATTTGTAATAACCCTGTACATCTACATCTACATTTATACTCCGCAAGCCACCCAACGGTGTGTGGCGGAGGGCACAACCCTAAGTTTTTGCACGGACTTTTCAAACGCCCCTCGTATTAGTTAAAGCTCGAAATAGAGTAATACGACAGGTGCTTGAAAAATTATTTGCAGTCTGTCTCCGGCAAGGGACGTTTTCGCAAAACAGGAACAGTGCCGTAAGAATCATGTTTCACAAGAAAGGAGAGAGACAAGGTACTCAAAACTAAATATAAGTAACGTTACTTTAGGTAATGTGCAAGACATAAAATAAAACAATCACCAAGTACGTTAGAAGAGTAATAGACTGAGGTGACAAAAGTCATGGGAAACGTCCTAATATCGTTGTGGGACTACTTTTGCCCAGCATAGTGCAACAACTCGGCGTGGCATGGACTCAGCAAGTTGCTGGAGTCCAGCGCAGAGATATTGAGCTATGCTGGCTCTATAGCCGTCCACAATCCCGGCAATGTTGCCGGGGCAGGATTTTGTGCGCGAATTGACCTCTCTATTACGTCCCATAGACGTCCGATTGGTTCCATATCGCGTGATCGGGGTGGACATCTCATTCGCTCGAATTGTCCAGTACATTCTTCAAACCAGTCACGAACAATTGCGGTCCGGTGATATACGCTACTGGCCATTAAAATTGCTACAGCAGGAAGAAATGCAGATGATAAACGGGTATTCATTGGACAAATATATTATACTAGAACCGACATGTAATTACATTTTCACGCAATTTGGGTGCATAGATCCTGAGAATTCAGTACCCACAACAACCACCTCTGGCCGTAACAACGGCCTCGATACGCCTGGGCATTGAGTCAAACAGAGCTCGGATGGCGTGTACAGGTACAGCTGCCCATGCAGCTTCAACACGATACCACAGTTCATCAAGAGTATTGTGACGAGCCAGTTGCTCGGCCACCATTGACCAGACGTTTTCAGTTGGTGAGAGATATGGAGAATGTACTGGCCAGGGCAGCAGTCGAACATTTTCTGTATCCAGAAAGGCCCGTACAGGACCTGCAACATGCGGTTGTGCATTATCCTGCTGAAATGTAGGGTTTCGCAGAGATCGAATGAAGGGTAGAGCCACGGGTCGTAACACATCTGAAATGTAACGTCCACTGTTCAAAGTGCCGTCAATGCGAACAAGAGGTGAGCGAGACGTGTAACCGATGGCACCCCATATCATCACGCCAGTATAGCGATGACGAATACACGCTTCCAATGTGCGTTCACCGCAATGACGCCAAACAGGGATGTGACCATCATGATGCTGTAAGCAGAACCTGTATTCATGTGAAAAAATGACGTTTTGCCATTCGTGCACCCAGGTTCGTCGCCGAGTACACCTGTCTGTGATGCAATGTCAAGGCCGCAGCCACAGTCCCCGAACTGATGGTTTGTGCTGCTGCAAACGTCGTCCAACTGTTCGTGCAGATGGTTGTTGTCTTGCAAACGTCCCCATCTGTTGACTCAGGGATCGAGACGTGGCTGCTACATCCGTTACAGCCGTGCGGATAAGATGCCTGTCATCTCGACTGCTAGTGATACGAGGCCGTTGGGATCCAGCACGGCGTTCCGTATTACCCTCCTGAACCCACCGATTCCATATTCTGCTAACAGTCATTGGATCTCGACCAATGCAAGCAGCAATGTCACGATGCGATAAACCGCAATCGCGATAGGCTACAATCCGACCTTTATCAAATTCGGAAACGTGATGGTACGCATTTCTCCTCCTTACACGACACATCAGAACAACGTTTCACCAGGCGACGCCGGTCAACTGCTGTTTGTGTATGAGAAATCGGTTGGAAACTTTGCTCATGTCAGCACGTTGTAGGTGTCGCCACCGGCGCCAGCCTTGTGTGAATGCTCTGAAAAGCTAATGATTTGCATATCACAGCATCTTCTTCCCGTCGGTTAAATTTCACGTCCGTAGCACGTCATCTTCGTGGCGTAGCAATTTTAATGGCCAGTAGTGTATCTGGGAACATTAACTCCATGAAGGACTGTAGATGGTGTCCAAGTAGCCGAACTTAACTATTCCCAATCAGTGATGGGTTCACAGGCACGAAAGGACCCTCACCATTCCATGTAAACACAGCCTGCATTATCATGGAGATACCACCAGCTTGCACAGTGCCTTGTAGACAACGTGGGTTGGTGGGATCTTCGCCATCTTGTCGCTGTTGTGGTCTTCAATCCTAAGACTGCTTTGATGCAGCTCTCCATGCTACTCTATCCTGTGCAAGCTTCTTCATCTCCCAGTACCTACTGCAACCTACATCCTTCCGAGTCTGCTTAATGTATTCATCTCTTGGTCTCCCTATACGATTTTTACCCTCCACGCTGCCCTCCAATGCTAAATTTGTCATCCCCTGATGCCTCAGAACATGCTGTACCAAGCGGACCCTTCTTCTTTTCAAATTGTGCCACAAACTCATCTTCTCCCCTATTCTATTCAATACCTCCTCATTAGTTACGTGATCTACCCATCTAATCTTCAGCATTCTTCTGTAGCACCACATTTCGAAATCTTCTATTCTCTTCCTATCCAAACTATTTATCGCTCATGTTTCACATCCATAGACGGCTAAACTCCATACAAATACTTTCATCAACGACTTCCTGACACTTAAATCTATACTCGATGTTAACAAATTCCTCTTCTTCAGAAAAGTTTTCCTCGCCATTGCCAGTCTTCATTTTATATCCTCTCTGCTTCGACCATCATCAGTTATTTTGCTCCCCAAATAGCAAAACTCCTTTACTACTTTAAGTGCCTCATTTCCTAATCTAATTCCCTCCGCATCACCCGACTTGATTCGACTACATTCCATTATCCTCGTTTTGCATTTGTTGATGTTCATCTTATACCCTCCTTTCAAGACATTGTCCACTACGTTCAACTGCTCCTCCAAGTCCTTTGTAGTCTCTGACAGAATTACAATGTCATCGGCGAACCTCAAAGTTTTTATTTCTTCTCCATGGATTTTAGTACCTACCACGATTTTTTTTTCCTTTACTGCTTGCTCAATATACAGATTGAATAACATTGGGGAGAGGCTACAACCCTGTCTCACTCCCTTCCCAACCGCTGCTTCCCTTTCATGTCCCTCGACTCTTATAACTGCCATCTGGTTTCTGTACAAATTGTAAATAGCCTCTCGCTCCCTGTATTTTACCCCTGCCACCTTCATAATTTGAAATAGAGTATTCCAGTCAACATCGTCAAAAGCTTTCTCTAAGTCTAGAAATGCTAGATATATGGGTTTGCCTTTCCTTAATCTATTTTCTAAGATAAGTCGTAGCATCAGTATTGCCTCACGTGTTCCAATATTTCTACGGAATCCAAACTGATCTTCCCTGAGGTCGACTTCCACCAGTTTTTGCATTCGTCTATAAAGAATTCGCGTTAGTATTTTGCAGCCGTGACTTATTAAACTGATAGTTCGGTAATTTTCACATCTGTCAACACCTGCTTTCTTTGGGATTGGAATTATTATATTTTGCGCCATAGTCGAACCCTACCTTCAGCTCTTACCAACTAAGATCGGAACTCATAGAGCCAGGTCAAGGTTTGCCAGTGTTCAGGGTCCAATCGATATGGTCACGAGCCTGGGAGGGACGATGCTGTGCTGTTAGCAAAGGCACTCGCGTTGATCCTCTGTTGCCACAGCCCATTAACGCCAGATTTGGCAGCACTGCCCGAACGTGCGTCGCACGTCCCACATTGATTTCTGCAGACAGAGTGCTCTCGGTCGTTAAGTGAAGGCCATCGGCCACTGCGTTGTCCATGGTGAGGGGTTATGCCTGAAATGTGGTATTCTCAGCAAACTCATGAGACTGTGAATCTAGGAATATTGAATTCCCTGGCGACTGCTAAAATGTAATGTCACATTCGCCTAGCTCCATTTACCATTCCGCGTTCAAAGTGCGTTAGTCACATCGGAAGCCTTTTCCTACAAATGACAGCTCCGCCATGCACTGCCCTTTTATACACTACTGGCCATTAAAATTGATACACCACGAAGATGGCGTGCTACAGACGCGAAATTTAACCGACAGGAAGAAGATGCTGTGATATACAAACGATCGGCTTCTCAGAGCATTCACACGAGGTTGGCGCCGGTGACGACACCTACAACGTTCTGACATGAGGAAAGTTTCCAACCGATCTCTCATACACAAACAGCAGTTGACCGGTGTTGCCTGGTGAAACGTTGTTCTGATGCCTCGTGCAAGAAGAAGAAATGCGTACCATCACGTTTCCGACTTTGATAAAGGTCGGATTGTAGCCAATCGCGATTGCGGTTTATCGTATCGCGACATTGCTGCTTGCATTGGTCGAGATCCAATGACTGTTAGCAGATTGTGGAATCGGTGGGTTCAGGAGGGTAATACGGAACGCCGTGCTGGATCCCAACGGCCTCGTATCACTAGCAGTCGAGATGACAGCCATCTTATCCGCTTGGCTGTACCGGATCGTGCAGCCACGTCTTGATCCCTGAGTCAACAGATAGAGACGTTTGCAAGACAACAACCATCTGCGCGAATAGTTCGACGACGCTTGCAGCAGCACGGACTATCAGCTCGGAGACCGTGGCTGCGGTTACCGTTGACGCTGCATCACAGACAGGGGCGCCTGCGATGGTGTACTCGACGACGAACCTGGCTGCACGAATGGCAAAACGTCATTTTTTAGGATGAATCCAGTTTCTGTTTACAGCATCATGATGGTAGCATCCCTGTTTAGCGTCATCGCGGTGAACGCACATTGCAAGCGTGTATTCGTCACCGCCATACTGGCGTGATGGTATGGGCTGCCATTGGTTACGCGTCTCGGTCACCTCTTGCTCGCATTGACGGCACTTTGAACAGTGGACGTTACATTTCAGATATGTTACGACCCGTGGCTCTACCCTTCATTCGAACCCTGCGTAACCCTACATTTCATCATTATACTGCACGACCGCATGTTGCAGGTCCTGTACGGGCCTTTCTGGATACAGAAAATGTTCGACTGCTGCCCTGGCCAGTACATTCTCCAGATCTCTCACAAACTGAAAACGTCTGGTCAATGGTGGCCGAGGAACTGGCTCGTCACAATACGCCAGGCACTACTCTTGATGAACTGTGGTATCGTGTTGAATCTGCGTGCGCTGCTGTACCTGTTCGCGCCATCCATGCTCTTTTTGACTCAATCTCCAGTCGTATCAAGGCCGTTATTAAGGCCAGAGGTGGTTGTTCTGGGTACTAATTTCTCAGGATCTATGCACCCAAATTGCGTGAAAATCTAATCACATGTCAGTTGTAGTATAATATATTTGTCCAATGAATATCCACCTGTCTATCATCTGCATTTCTTCTTGGTGTAGCAATTTTAATGGCCAGTAATGTAGCTTGTCTTCGCGTACTACCGCCGTCTGTGTATGTACATATGGCTGTCCCATTTTGGGCACCTCAGGGTAAGTAAAGAAGTAATTCGATGTTAATCAATTAAATAAATAAGCTAGATGTAGAAGTGCATGTAGCAGAATGTGACGTTTCCTAATGATTAACGGATTTCATCCAGAGAAGCAATGAGGTTTTAGCAGCTCGTCTACGATCAATATGTTTCACTAAAACTATTTACTCGCTTTCAAGCGAATGTGTTCCAGCAGCCCTGGAGAAGCAAGACTTTGGTACTACCGA
Organism: Schistocerca cancellata; assembly: GCF_023864275.1. Classification (NCBI taxonomy): domain Eukaryota; kingdom Metazoa; phylum Arthropoda; class Insecta; order Orthoptera; family Acrididae; genus Schistocerca; species Schistocerca cancellata. Next base: position 38,656,468 of record NC_064636.1, on the reverse strand, counting down.
CGTTAGTATTCCGTGGAATAAATGCATCTGTGCTACACCTTCCGTTATACGGTAATGTTGACGAAAATGCTTTACCAGCCACAACCTAAGGCTTTTTATTTAAAACACGACCAGCTTTAGACTTATGGACATCTTTAGTAGACGATATTCGGTTTTGTTGGAGTTCATTAGTGCTCGAGCATCCAAAATTCCCGCGGTACTTGATTAGGACAACGGAAAATTCAGAAATGATACAAGTGTCCGGCGAGGAGATTCTAATTTACCGAAGCTATTTTTAGAAGTTCGATATTAACTTTTCACATCCCTATAATGAGAATCGGAACAGAGAATAAGTCTTAATGGAGATTTAAGATAACGCTAAAAGTCGCTTATAATGAGAGAAAGTAATGCAATAATAATTAACTGACTTTTCCGTCGGTGTCTGGCTCAGCTTGATGATATCAAAGAGGAAACACTATTTAATGTTCTCCAAAATTGTATTTATTTGGTCATGAAGTGACTTTCGGCTTCAACCACTTATCTATGTATACACAGAAGTGTTACTGATGGCGCGGAATGCTTCTGGTACGCTAAACCCGACATACAAAACGATGCTTGTGACATACCTGTAAACGAAAGTTTGCTATCGGCGTATATTAATTACGAGCACTGAGGAAGGATTTTTTCATCTCGAAAACTATCCAAAAACTGAAGCAGAAGCCCACTCAGGATCGACAGATTATTTTTTTTTTAAATAGTATAAATATAATTATATCCCTATTTTTCTGTCACAGTTGCACTGACTAATTTGGCTTAATGGAGACTAGTTTCGAAATCTTCCATTCATTATCGAACCATTATCTCTGTTAAAATGAACAGTTTTCTATCACCGTTAAAAGTACAGCAATAGTTGAAATGTAAAATAGTTTTCTGGCACTCTCTATGTTCAAAATCACAGTAATTCACTAGAATGCTTATAACACGCCTGGTTTTTTCTGAAATGATTAATAATAACATTTGTTCGTCTATTCATAACCGCTCAGCTTCAAACATTAAGGTACAGAATGTTCAAAGCTTTACAGCTATGAACAGATGTACGAATGTTGTTATTAATCATTACAGAAGAGGCCAGGTGTGTTATAACCATTATAATGAACTATTGCTATTTTGAACATACAGAGTGCCAGAAAACTATTTATCTAGTTTAATAAGCGTATGTTACTGTACGTTTCGACTATTGATGTACTTTTTTGCATGTATATTTTAATATGTGAATTTTACATTTTGACTAATGACGTACGATACTTTTAACATGATATTTTTAACTTAGGTAGTGGTTCGATAACTACCGGAAAAGTTGGAATCTAGTCACCTTTGACCCGAAATAGCTGTGCAAGTGAGACAGAACAATAAAAAAATAGAATTGATAGAGTCGCGGATACTTTTACCAATGCAGTGTCAAAGTTGAGTTTAATGTCAATGCAAAAATCAGTATTTCAATTTTAAAATTATATACTGCAACTGTAAGCAAACATGTTTGTTGTACACATGTAAAGTAACAATAGGAATGCAGCAAAAAAGGCTAATTTTAACTACATTCAATCTAAGTTACTTTCCGACAATATCTCATTAACGAATAATCTAAAGTTGGTTTTTACAAGCGTCCAAGAGTTGAAGAGCCCACGTTTGGCGACAAGAAATAAAAACGTTTGTGGGTCCTGACTTGAATGACATAAGATATGGAAGAAATCGGCTTTCAGAAAATGTGAATTTAAAAATGTTTATTGCAACTGTCTCAGTTCCAAATTATCACAAATGAGAGATGGTTTCGTTCACTTAATGACAACCTTCGAATCTGATAAGGCAATAATTGTGAAAACTAATTTTTATTATCTGAAAAGAACACAGTCATAAGCAGTAAAATAACTACGGCAGATTTGCAGCTATAGTGCTAGTCGTCTTATTTGATAATTTATGAGTGTGATCTGTCATTAAAAAAATTGGCTTTTCACAACTCGTGATTAATCAGATCTGAAGGTGATAATTGATAGGAACCAGTTATCATTTGGGACAAGCTGCAACTGAGATTGTTGCAATAAATACTTCTAAAATATGGAGAAGCCTCATCTCTCATAACAGTAGTTCATTCGTCATCAAAACTGAGTTCACTTCAAGTTGCAAAAATTGTATTAAAAATTCTGTTAAAAGAAATGTAAGTAGCCCAGATCAATGAAGGTGATTTGCAACAGGATTTGAAACATACACTGTGTTGGAACATTATGAAATACCTTGAAGAAAACGATCTACACAGCCAACGTGGATTCAGGGAATATAATTCTTGTGGAACTCACGTGCTCTTTGTTCACTGGAGGACTGGAGCTAAATGAGTGCTATCGACAAATTGATTCCTTATTTTTAGATTTCCAGAAGCCATTTGACACTGGCTCCTCACAAACGGCTTCTAATAAAGTTGCGTGCTGAGGAAGTATCGTCTCAGTTGTACGACTGGATTCGTGATTTCCTGTCACAGAGGTCACAGTTCGTAGTAACTGACGGGAAGTCATCGAGTAAAACAGAAGCGATGTCTGAAGTTCCCCAAGGAAGCGTTATGGGCCGTCTGGTCTTCCTAATTTATAAAACGATTTAGGAGACAATGTGCCCAGTACTTTCAGAAACTCGTCTGAATATCAGAATCAATTGCAAAATGTTTCCCACAAGATACTTACGTCGTGTGGAAAGTGGCAGTTTGATTGGAACAATAAAAAGCATTAGGTACTCTACACGAGTACTAAAAAATTGCGTTAAATTTCGGTTGCATGATAAACTAAACAAATTTTAAGCTTGAAAATAAATTGGAAACCTAGGGAGTACAGTTGCAAACAATTTAAATTGTAACCATCACGCCGGCCCATGTGGTCGAGCGGTTCTAGGCGCTTCAGTCTGGAACCGCGCGACCGCTACGGTCGCAGGTTCGAATCCTGCCTCGGGCATGGATGTGTGTGATGTCCTTAGGTTAGTTAGGTTTAAGTAGTTCTAAGTTCTAGGGGACTGATGACCTCAGATGTTAAGTCCCATAGTGCTCAGAGCCATTTCAACCATTTCGTAACCATAGGGGACTGATGACCTCAGATGTTAAGTCCCATAGTGCTCAGAGCCATTTCAACCATTTCGTAACCATCACAAGAAAAAATGTTTCGGTAAGGCGAACCAGAGCCCTCGTTTTATTGGCAGAATGTGTAGTAAATCTACTGTATTGCCTGTACTACGCTTGTCCATCCTTTCCTGGAGTATTGCTGTGTTTTGTGGCATCTTTACCAGATTGGATTGACGGAGGGCATTGAAAACGTTCAAAGAACGGCAGCTCGTTCTGTAACATCGCGAAATACGAGAAAGAGTGTGGCGGATATGAGAAGAGAGTTTGGGTGGCAGTCAGTAGAATGAAGACGATTTTCTTTGCTGCGAGATACTTTCACGAAATTTCAATGACCACGTTTGCAAGCTGAGTGCGAAAAAAAAAAAATTTATTGACTCTCATCTGCGTGCGGGGAAACTATCATCGTAATAACGATCAGAAATCGAAGCTCGCACGGAAAGACTTACGTGTTATTACAGTGAGATGAATACCCCTAGCTGCATACAGGCGTTGATATAAGTCAAAGGCGAAAGTTAAAAATGTGTGCCCCGACCGGGACTCGATCCCGGGATGTCCTGCTTACATGGCAGACGCTCAACCCATCTTTCTTTTATTATTTTTTATTTTCTTTTTTCGGTGTTGTTCGTTTCGTTTGGTCTGGGAGGACGTCACATGACATCCGTTCAAGTTGATCGTTGATTCCTTTACTCACTTTTTTTTATTACAGAGTCCACCTGAGCCACCGAGGACTCAGAGGGATAGTACGACTGTAGGGACTTACTTATCTCTGGCACGTCCGAAAGAACTGATACCATCTTCAAATATACTTAAGTGTTAATTTTTCCTAAGTGATATCCTGGAGTAGAATGGACGGGAAATAGTCTGAAACTGGTTCTATGAAACCTGTGCCAAGCACTTAATTACTGAGCAGTCATGTGGGTGCAGCTGTGGAAAAGTCTTTGCGATTTTTCCAGATGTAGTGCCACCCGATACTTGATGCAAGAACGCGCGGGAATGCTAACTTAATTCATATCACACGTCTACTGAAACATTCATCCAAAATAATTATACCCATGCCTTTCACGATTGTAGGGAGGCCCGTACAACGGTACTAAAACAGACTTGGTTTTAAATTTTAAATGGTTTTTTAGTGCTGGACCATAGGCTGCAGTTAATATGCCCTGCAGTGTAATCCGGCACTGAAGTAAGGGTTACTGAGTGTGGGAATTTGAAAGATGCGTGTTAGGACAGAGAACAGAGAATGGTATCAGGGAAGAAAACTGCATTAGAGGACCTATGATCTTAAGGAGCTATCTCGAGTAGAATGACCTTCTCATTGCCACCCAGCATCGATCCCGAAAACATCTATCATGCGGAAATCCAACTCACATTTTTCTCACGGGATATGCTGAAAGCTTTGGCTCAAGGCAGTCAGGTCTACCCAGTATTTCTAGACCTGAATAGCGTTGAAATCAGTAGCATACTGTCACATGCGGTATCAGGTGAAATTTGTGGCTTGATTGAGAAATTTTTGGTAGGGACGTCGCAGCAAATTATCTTGGATGGACAGTAACTTCTGGTATTCGCCAAGGAAGTGCCTCGCTCTTGGTGTTGTTAATGACCTACTAGACAATATTAATGGCAGCCTCAAACTTTTCGCGGATGCTGCGGTTATCTATAATGTACGAAAAAAGCTTGCTCTGATATTCAGACGAATATCGAGAAGATTTCAAAATGGTGCTAAGACTCGCAGCTCGCTTTAAATTTGGAACCGGTCAATTCATACAAATATCTGTATGTAACAATTTGCATGTATCACATAGGCTCAGTGGCAGGTAAAGCTTATAGCAGACTTCAGTTCCTTGGTAAAATACTGCGGAAATGAAGAGAGTCTGCAAAGGAAATTGCTTAGAAGATGCATTGTGCGACCTACACCGAATAGGACTAGGGATACTGAACGTGTACAGAGAACGGCAGCACGAATATTAAAAAGGTTTTTTTTTTTGACCCGTGTGAGAGATGTCGAAAGAACTGAACTCAGGAATGCTTCGAGATAAACGCAAACTAAACGGCGAAAGCATTCTTAGAAAGTTTCAAGCCTCAGTTTTTTCAGTGATGAATATAGCAATCTGGGAATATCGGTCACCTACCTACTGCTATTGTACGAGTATGGATCGCGAAGAAAATTAAGAGGAACAACAGCCTACAAAGAGGCGTTTAGTAATTATTTTTGTGGATGGAACTCCAGGAAGCCCAAATAACTAGTATAATGGAAAGTATCCTTTGCCACGCACCTCAGAGTCCAATGTATATGTAGATGTAGGAATAGAGATGGCCGCGACGAGTAGATAGGAGAAGCGAGGAATTGATGAGAAGAGACGGAGACAACCCGATTGGTGGTGTGTAGGTACGAGTAAGAGTGGCATAGAGGTAGCCTTTCTTCTGCAGTGAACTTTAAAAAGATGATGATGATATCTCGCGCAACTGTCTTGGCGAAAAAATAGAAAAATTCGGGCTTGCGCAGACTTGTACTCGCAAGTACCCACCGCCACACACCGACGTGTGTCTAGGCGGATTACACTCAGAGAAGTGCGAGAATCTGAAAATGAACAAATAATTTTCTTTCCTTCGCCTTTATTTTTCATAGCGACGTCTGTCTGACTGAAGAGGAAAAGTGCGTGGTCAGCTTGCGTCGAGCCGTGCCTTACCTGGTGGGAGGGGAGCGCCGGTACTATTGCGGGAATAGTGCGATGCCGCGAGTCTGCTTCGCGGCGTCCGCTCTGCCCATCCGCACTCGGGCACGTTCGGGCAAGCACTGAGCGCAGAGCGCCGAATTCGTCGGCGGCGCCGCTGCAGTTTGCCGCAACGCCGACGCCACTGCCGCCTGCCGGCCGCCAGCGGAACCTCACTGCGCCGCTGCCGCCATCTCCGCGCCCGCTGCATTAACTAGATGGGGAGGATGCTAAGTTCACCCAATCTGGATATGATGTGACGTCATTATGACGTATATACGCTTTAGTCGATTAACACACCTATCGACTTTTACGAACGTTCGAGATTCTAAACTGTCGTCAGCTAGTTGTTTGTTTTGACACGTGCGATTCTGAAAACAGCTCAGTGTGGCAGCGTATATGTATTTCTCAAAAAAAAAAAAAAAAAAAAAAAAAAGAATAGAGCTGGATATTAATAGAAATATTCCTGACCATGGCCTTGAAAACACCACGGACAACATGTTTCGTAAAAAAGTGAAGTCTTCTTATGTCCCGACCAGATTAGATTGTGTGATTGTTACGGTATATTGATAATTTTTACATATGGACCATCTGACAGCAACTGAATAATACACAATTTTAGTGCCATACGCGTTTCGCCTTTATTTTCTGCAAGGCATCATCAGTGGCCTGGAATATGTACATATGTTAGCTATTTTATTTACATTTTTGTCATTGTGCCTATAGGTTATAAACAGTTCTGGTGGTTGGTATTTCCTATTAAGTAGTAATGTTTTGAACTGTACTTACAGGTTTCGTGGACAATTTCCTATATATTACGCTTCTGTTGCATCTTTGGTGTTCTTCTTCTTCTTATAAACGCCAATTTGCGGTTTTTTCCCCATTCCACAACACTATGCACTGAACGCTTGTTTTAAAGCAATGTTTTGGTTTCTGTTGCCGACTGTCAAATGTTTTTGCCAAAGATCGAATGTTATTGCCAAACTTATGAGTGTAACTATTGAAGTATCTGTGGTCTGTTCGTGTATACATTTGTGTGTGCGTTTGTGTATGTGTGTGTGTGTGTGTGTGTGTGTGTGTGTGTGTGTGTGTCCAGACGGTATGGGGAACAGTTTTCTTTTTTTATTATTTTTTGTTTTATGTTATTTCCTTTACTAAGTGCAGTAGGGAGCCTGTGTTGATGTGTGTTTGTTCATTTATCACATGTTTGTTTTCTGCTATGGCTTTCTGGATGTGGTAGTTTTCTTGCATTTGTATAAGATATTTGTCATGGTTGCTTATTCTCATTATTTTCATTTCTTGTTCCATGTTTGTAGGATGATGGTTGTAGTGTTTTAAATGCTCTGCAAATGTGGAATGGTTTGTTTCATACTTCCAACATCTGATATGTTCCTTGTATCTTGTTTGAAAATTCCTGCATGTCATGCCTATGTATACTGCATCACAACTTTGACATTCAAGTTTATATATTCCTGATTGTTGGAATTTGTCTCTCTTGGTAGCTGGCTGGCTTAGGTGTGATTGAAGGGTTTGCCCAGGCTTATATGCTATTTTGAAGCCCTGTCTCTTTAGGATGTTTGCAACTCTGTGTGTTAGTTTATGTGTGTAGGTCATGGTGTACCATCTGGTTCTTTTCTGTGTGGTGTTGCCATTGTGTGTGTGTGTTGAGTGTGTTTGTAAGTTTTCAGCTTGTGAGTTCTTTTGTATTGTGGAACTGTTGTGTTTGTTTTTTATTTGTGTTTTTATTTTTTGGTTGAGCTTGTGTACCACATGTGTGTCATACCTGTTGTTCTTAGCTATTTGTATGATTGTACTCATTTCTTGTTCATAGTTTCTCTTGCTGAGTGGGATTCTGTTTAATCTATGTAACATGTGCCTTAGTGCTGCAAGTATCTGGCTGTGGGGGTGGTTGGATGTGGAATGTATTGTTGTGTCTGTGGCTGTTGTTTTTCGAAAGATGTTAAATGTATGTTTACCATTTTCTTTTTTAATTTTAATGTCAAGAAAATTTATTTGATTTTCTTTTTCTTTTTCAACTGTGAATTTTATGTTCTGATGAGCTTTGTTTATTTCTGAATGGAGTTCATCTATTTTTTCACTTGGCTCATCTACCAGACAAATAATGTCATCCACATATCTGTACCAATATATGATTTTGAAACTTTCATTTGTGGTTATCTTATCAAATATCTGATTTTCTAGGTAACTGATGAAAATGTTTGCTAGTGTTTCTGATATTGGGGATCCCATGGGCAGTCCATCAGTTTGTAGATAATATTCTTTCTCAAACTGAAAGTAGTTTTGTTCAGTTGTCAGTCTGAGCATATCTGTTATTTCTTTTATTGCGGCTGTGGTGAGGTTGCTGTGAGATGAGAGATTTTGTTCTATGATTTCTATTGTTTCTGTGATAGGGATGGACGTACACATATTTTCTATATCGAATGAAATCAGTGATGCTGTGTGTGGTACCTGTATGTTCTGTATGTTTTCTATTAGGTTTCCTGTGTTTATCACTGATCTGTTGTTTTCTACTTTATAGTGTTTTGTAACTAACTTTTGGAGGTGTTTGGCTATGCAGTATGTTGGGGCTTTCTTGAAGTTGATAGCAGCTCTCATTGGCATTCCATCTTTATGTACTTTCGGTTGACTGTGGAGTGTTGGTGCTTGTGGGTTTTTCTATGTTAAGTAGTATTTCTGTTTGTCTGTGAGTGTGTGTTCAATGTTTTTCAGTGTTCGTTTCACATTTGCCTGGAATCGTGTAATTGGATCTGACTTCAGTTTTTGTATGGCGTTGGTGTTTATGTATTCCTTGGTTTTTGTGATGTATTGCTCTTTATCCATGATTACTGTTACATTTCCCTTTGTCTGCTCTTGTTATTAATACTTTATTGTCTGTTAACTTTTGTTTTAACCTTTTCGTAGTAGCTGCTTCTGTTTGGTTGTTCTTATTGTGTGTCTGCTGTGTTTGTTTTATTATGCCTTTTATTTCTTCTTTTACTAGTTCTCTTGTCACTTCTATGTTTATTTCACAATTATTTTGTTGTTCTTCTCGTGTAAGGATGTATTCAGTTTCCACTATGAGATTTTCTATGTATTGATTGTTCACTTTGCTATTGGTGCAGTGTTTCAAACCTTTTCCCAAGAGCATTTTTTCATTTTCATGTAGTTCTGTCTCTGTTAAGTTAACTAAGCGTGGATGGAATGTGTGTTGGTGTTCATGTGGTTTCACATTTAAAATGTAAATGTGTTTTTGCGTCTTTTTTACTGTTAGTTTCATTATCTTCTGTTTATGTTTGGTTTGTAAATGTTTCATTGCTGTGTATGTGTTGTGTTCAGTTTTTCCTACTAGTGCCATGAAAACTGCGGCGTTTCCTACGTTTTTTGCCAATTCTAGATGAGTCTCATAGAGCATCGTGTTTAGGTGCTGTTTTCTCGAATAGAGCATCTTAATTTCATGTAGTAACCAATGTCGTTATACAAATGATTTCGACTTTTGTGCGACGGTAGAACTGTTTTTAACCTTTACATTAATGTAACTTGGAATTAAATCGTTCCTTTTTGCATGTTTTGTTGAATTTTGTATGCTGTATCGTCTTATGGAGTCTCAGATGTATTTTCTTGAACCTGTTGTACACGTTGACAGGGAATGCTCGACATAGCTGTATTGAGATCTTCAACTTTTATAGTCCTGTCTTCCTCAGTTGCGTGTAATATTACGGTATATTGATAATTTTTACTTATGGACCGTCTGACAGCAACTGAATAAAACACAATTTTAGTGCCATACGCGTTTCGCCTTTATTTTCTGCAAGGCATCATCAGTGGCCTGGAATATGTACATACGTTAGCAATTTTATTTACATTTTTGTCATTGTGCCTATAGGTTATAAACAGTTCTGGTGGTTGGTATTTCCTATTTCCCGCCCCCCCCCCCCCCCCAGTTCAGATCCTGGGTATGCTCTTGTTTGCATCCATTTCCTACGTAATTTCCGAATTATTAGAGTTATTTTCTTGCCTCCAAGAGTTTGTGTAGTATCAGAAGGCATCTACGTTTACAAAAATGATTCTAAAATATGCGCAAGTATGGACAAAAACCATGAATAGAGTGGCAAGCTATGCAATAAATTCGTGAAGAAACACTTGTGAAACTGGACAGAATTGCAGCTTACCACGTTGATATCAAAAGAATATAAACACACAGATTCACACGTAAGAAGCACAGGCATGTACCTCTACATGAAAAAGCGATCGACAGCTCGTTTATCGTTCTGTAGGCCTACTGTGTTTGTCATTGTCGCCTGTTGCCACAAGTGCGACCTTCATCTTTATATTATTCTAAGTGGGACTAGCAACTACCAAATAGTGGGAGACATATGCTGAAAACATTATAATGAGCTGATTACGTTACATTTCACGAAAAACCAAATATTTGAATAATTTACAAACAATCTGTCTGTAGGCACTTTCCTTGTCCCGTAATAGTTTCGCTTCTGCACATTCTGACACTTCACACGCTTTTGTAAGACACGAACAGCTGCACTTAATCTGACCACTTCATCGTCAAAGCAGGTCTGTGTTGATGATTCACACGAATCTGGCACTGATAGATGGAGAGTCGAACTGGCTGCTTCTGTGTCATAGGACTGTTTTACAGCTTTAGATTGACTGTCGAATCTTTGTGGCAGTTTCTTCTTCATCGTCAGTTGAGGGGTCTTATTTGGAATGTCAAACAGTGTGGGTACTGCATTCCAAACGAGTTCGTTATTGTCTGCGCTCATGAACTGGTTTTGTTCGAAATGTAGCGAACAAAAACTAATATTATTATACAGGTAAACTGGGTCTTTCTTCATAAGGTCTTCTCGTCTGCTATTAACTAGCCATTTTCTGCTCCTAAACCGAAACATTCATCATTTATACACACATAGTTTCCAAGTGAATCCTGACGGTACAGTTCAGTAACATGATGTTATATACCTCCCAGGATCCTAAGGAAACCTAAAAAAGGACAGCTGTGGTGTCTTCTTCCTGTTGCTGCTGCAATTTATTGCGCTACAAACGCTCCCGATGGTAAAAACCATTGTATAAATCAAAATAAACAGTCACTATTCGCTTTCACGATCGCGCCGAGCTCACAGTTCAACCTACCGGCCGCTTGGGGCGCTGTAGGCAACAAAATCGAGGCGAAGTGTCGCGACTGTTATGTTAGACTGTGATGTTACTGTGGCGTAGCTGACATTTTCGCCCACGTGACGGACGGTGACTGGAAGTTTTTATTCGAAGTCTATGGATATCAGCACAATATTAAATTTAGAAGGATGACAGCCATTTCTGTCCCAAGATTTCTGAGACAGCCACGCTAACTAGCTGACCATGTCAGACAGCAATTTCGCTGTGGCATGACATGTCAGTCTGTAGTAACTGAAGCGTATAGTTGAAAGTGCTTAAATATCTGTATCACGTTAAAATTATAAGAATTACAGCTATTTTGGTGCCATGATAAATATAGCACAGTCTGCAAAACAGTTTCCTGATAGTTGCAGTGGGACGGCCACAGTGGCCGTGCGGTTCTATACTCCATTCACCGAAACAAGAAACGTATTGTAAACACGGCAAGGAGCGTGACCACAGCGCTCTCGTCGAGGTGTTTACAAGGCAGGGGCGTCAGAAATTAAAAAATGAAAGTCGTGTTTTTTATAATTTGGTACCTGAGCATGATAAAGTGATCCTAGAACTACCTACCGACCCCTTTTTTTTTACATTACATTAAAATTTATTGTCACTGAAAAAGAGAAATATTTAAGCTTTCAGGAAAAGTTGTTTTTTCGTGTTACTCTATATTCATCACGCCATATCTCCTAAACTGTGTGTCGCACAGCAAAATTATTTTATAATTGCCTTCAGTACTATATTTTGATGACGTCCGCAAATTTTCTGAGCAATAGAGTCAGTAATTGTGAAGTAATAAATTAAAATCTCACGTCTGATGCAGAACTTTTACCAAATCATCATCCGAAATATAGTACGCGACAAACTTTTCCCCTTTAAATTTTTTTGTGGGGGTGTAAGTGAGAAAAGGTTCAGAAAGGTTTGAATTTAATTTTGTAGTTTTTTCGAATGCAATGGGTGCAACCGTTTGTCCTTTACGAGTGGAAACTCAAATGTGGAAATTAGACTGCATTATAGAGGAGATTGAGAGGAGCGGTTTGTTATAAACCTCAATGAAAACAGTTCAAGTTCGACAGAGTGAACCTTGTTTCGTCCTTTCTCATTATTATTACTGGTATTGTTATTAAAATTAACAATTGTGTGTGAATAAAGCGTTTTGTTAGCAACCTGAATGAAAATAAATCTGCTTCGACAGAATGAACTCAGTTTAACATTATTTTAACATTATTGTTAAATTTATTTCGTACATTGTTGCCCAGGTTTCTCACGGTCCGCTGTCACAGCTCGGCAGCCAGCCGAACGCCGCCAGCTGCAAAGCGTGCGGCAAGGATTTTCCACACCCCTACGTATCACGTGAACACCGAATGCTTTCTCTGGAAACGAGCGTAGTCGCTCACGTGACACTGTTTATGTTTCGTTCCAGCTCTCGGTGAATAGACTGTAGTCACTGCAGTCCGGAACCACGGGACTGCTATGGTCGCAGGTTCGAATCCTGCCTCGGGCATGGATGTGTGTGCTGTCCTTAGGTTAGTTAGGTTTAAGTAGTTCTAAGTCTAGGCGACTGATGACCTCAGATGTTAAGTCCCATAGTGCTCAGAGCCATTTGAACCAGTTGCAGGGGGCTTCGAGCAGCTACTTCGCACATTTGCCTCAACCAACAACGTAACGCGATTTTGTATGAGTGCTGACTATAAACTAATGAGAATGATGTGAAAAAAAATGTTGCTTACCGTTTTAGTCAGGTTTAGTGTTGTCTCCTGCAAAGTAGTTTCCTTCTGATTGCACACACTTTTTCCAGCGCTTCTGCCGTTGATGGTAACATTTTTGGAACTCATCTTCTGTAATATCCTCCAAGACCCTTGTCACAGTTTTTTGGACACCTTGTGTTGCTTGAAAATAGTGTCCCTCGACCGCCGTTTTGACTCTTTCAAAATGACGTACGGAGTCATATCTGGTGAATAAGGTGGCTGTGGTAGTACTGAAATTTGTTTAGAGGTCAAAAATTGCTGTACCAACAGAGCAGTATGGGATAGTGCATTATCGTTGTGCAGAATCCAAGTATCAGCAATGTTGGCATGGACACGAAGAACTCTTTTGCAAAGTCTTTCTAGTAATATTGGTTAACTGTTTGTCCAGGAGGCACCCACTCTTTACGAACAATTTCCTGGCCAAGTTGACATTCGTCCATGAGGTTGATGGTCGTCCACCGCATTCTTCATCTTCAACATTCGTTCTGCCTTCACTAAACATTTTATGCCAACGAAAAACTTCAGCTCTTGACATAACCTCCTCTCCAAAAGCCTTCTGCTGCTTACCCAATTTAACTCAAAAAGAAATGGCATATCATTACGCTGTATTATGTGGTTCCATTTCCATGATGAGAGACACAAACATGTGTTAACTTATTACAGCACAACTCAGGACTGAGCAGTTGCATCGATGTGCCGCTTGGACCAGAAGCACCTTATAGACGAAGTTCAAAGATATTGTGCCTACGCAAGCCTGCGGGGTTGCCACACCTTGAAAAGAAAATCAGTCTCATTACTCTGCTGTCGCACCTCATATATGTCTCAAAGGGAATGCCTCATTCTACACTACTGGCTATTAAAATTGCTACACCAAGAAGAAATGCAGATGATAAACGGGTATATTATACTAGAACTGACATGTGATTATATTTTCACGCAATATGGGTGGATAGATCCTGAGAAATCAGTACCCACAACAACTACCTCTGGTCGAAATAACGGCCTCAATACGCCTGGGCATTGAGTCAAACAGAGCTCGGATGGTGTGTATAGGTACAGCTGCCCATGCAGCGAGATGTGTAACCAATGGCACCCTGTACCATCGCGCCGAGTGATGCCGCAGTATGGCGATGACGAATACACGCTTCCAATGTGCGTTCAAGCGATGACGCCAAACAGGGATGCGACCATCACAATGCTGTAAACAGAACCCGGATTCATCTGAAAAAATGACATTTTGCCATTCGTGCACCCAGGTTCATTGCCGAGTACACCATCACGGGCGCTTCTGTCTGTGGTGCAGCGTCAAGGGTAACCGCAGCCAGGGTCTCCGAGCTGATAGTCCGTGCTGCTGCAAACGTCGTCGAACTGTTCGTGCAGATGGTTGTTGTCTCGCAAACGTCCTCATGTGTTGACTCAGGGATGGCTGCACGATCCGTTACAGCCGTGCGGATAAGATGCCTGTCATCTCGACTGCTAGGGATACGAGGCCACTGGGATCCAGCACGGCGTTCCGTATTACCCCCCTGAACCCACCGATTCCATATTCTGCTAACAGTCATTGGATGTCGACCAACGCGAGCAGCAATGTCGCGATACGATAAACCGCAATAGGCTACAGTCAGCCCTCAATCAAAGTCGGAAACGTGATGGTACGAATTTCTCCTCCTTACACGAGGCATCACAACAACGTTTCACCAGGCAACGCCGATCAACTGGTGTTTCTCTATGAGAAATTGGCTGGAAACGTTCCTCATGTCAGCACGTTGTAGGTGTCGCCACCGGCGCCAACGTCGTGTGAATGCTCTGAAAAGCTAATCATTTGCATATCTCAGCATCTTCTTCATGTCGGTTAAATTTCGCGGCTGTAGCACGTCATCTTCGTGGTGTAGCAATTTTAATGGCCAGTAGTGCAGTTCTAAGTTCTAGGGGACTGATGACCTCAGATGTTTTAAGTCCCGTAGTGCTCAGAGCCGTTCAAACATCTGCTGCTCTGGGTCATTAAGGGAGGGTCAAATGCCTCTAAGAACTATGGAACTTAACATCTGAGGTTATCAGTCCCCTAGACTTAGAACTACTTAAACCTAACTAACCTGAGGACATCACACACCTCCATGTCCGAGGCAGGATTCGAACCTGCGACCACAGCAGCAGAGTGGTTCCGGACTGACGCGCCTAGAACCGCTCGGCCACAGTGGACGGCAAGGGAGGGTCACCACGTTGTACAAGGCTAGACGAATTGCCTGAAATGTGGTATTACCGGCGCACTGCTGACATCTACATCTACATTTATACTCCGCAAGCCACCCAACGGTGTATGGCGGAGGGCACATTACGTGCCATTGTCATTACCTCCCTTTCCTGTTCCAGTCGCGTATGGTTCGCGGGAAGAACGACTGTCTGAAAGCCTGTGTGCGCGCTCTAATCTCTCTAATTTTACATTCGTGATCTCCTCGGGAGGTATAAGTAGGGGGAAGCAATATATTCGATACCTCATCCAGAAACGCACCCTCTCGAAACCTGGCGAGCAAGCTACACCGCGATGCAGAGCGCCTCTCTTGCAGAGTCTGCCACTCGAGTTTGCTAAACATCTCCGTAACGCTATCACGGTTACCAAATAACCCTGTGACGAAACGCGCCGCTCTTCTTTGGATCTTCTCTATCTCCTCCATCAACCCGATCTGGTACGGATCCCACACTGATAAGCAATACTCAAGTATAGGTCGAACGAGTGTTTTGTAAGCCACCTCCTTTGTTGATGGACTACATTTTCTAAGGACTATCCCAATGAATCTCAACCTGGTACCCGCCTTACCAACAATTAATTTTGTATGATCATTCCACTTCAAATCATTCCGTAGGCGTTCCGCACGCATACTCCCAGATATTTTACAGAAGTAGCTTCTACCAGTGTTTGTTCTGCTATCATAGAATCGTACAATAAAGGATCTTTCTTTATATGCATTCGCAGTACATTACATTTGCCTATGTTAAGGGTCAGTTACCACTCCCTGCACCAAGTGCCTATCCTACTGTGAATCTCGTAATACTGAGTTCCCTAACGATTTCGGAAACTGAATGTCCCATGCAACTAGCTACAGCTACCATTCTAGTTTCAACCTCCGTCTCGTGCGGACATAAACACGCCGGTAATTTTTTCACACTAATCATCTCAGTACAAATGAGAGTTGCACCAGTGCACTGCCCTCTTATACCTCGTGTACGTTGGAGTTCCTCCATCTCGATATGTATACATCGCTATCCAAAGACGTCCATCACCTCGGCACACTGTGCACGCACAGCGAGTAAAATTTCGTCAGTTCGCTATTCTTCATGCTGTTGCATCCCAGCGACCACCTCATTATGTGTGGCAGAGAGCACTTCCCGTACGTCTATGCCTTTCTCACAAGGGAACCTCCCCATCGCACCCCCCTCAGATGTAGTTGTAAGTTGGCACAGTGGATAGGCCCTGAAAAACTGAACACAGATCAATCGAGAAAAGAGGAAGAAGTTGTGTGGAACTATGAAAAGACTAAGCAAAATATACAAACTGAGTAGTCCATGCGCAAAATAGGCAATATCAAGGACAATGTAAGCATAGGTGCGCTGTGGTCCCATGGTTAGCGTGAGCAGCTGCGGAACGAGAGGTCCTTGGATCAAGTCTTCCCTCGAGTAAGAAGTTTAATTTTTTATTTTCCGACAATCCAGGACATGTTCAGATTTGCTTGGCCATATACAGGATTTGACGGTCTACACAGGGAAAAATATGAAAACGTTAAAAACATGTGTTTTGACAGAGCACAGGGAAAACTGTGCGACTGTGAAACTGTTGCATTCATTTGTTGCAGTTTATGTGACAAACTCTTATGTTTTCATCACTTTTTTGGGAGTGATTATCACATCCACGAGAAAACCTAAATCGGGCAAGGTAGAAGAATCTTTTTACTCATTCGCCAAGTGTACAAGTTAGGTGGGTCGACAACATATTCTTGTCATGTGACGCACATGCCGTCACCAGTGTCGTATAGAAAATACCAGACGGATTTTCCTGTGGAGGAATCGGTTGACCTATGACCTTGCGATCAAATGTTTTCGGTTCCCATTGGAAAGGCACATCCTTTCGTCTACTAATCGCACGGTTTTGCGGTAAAATTTTCACTTGAGGGAATACTTGAACCAAGGACCTCTCGTTTGCTCACGCAAACCACGGGACCATGGCGCCCCTCAGCTCATGTTCTTCTTGATGTTGCCTATCTTGTGCATGGACTACTCAGTTTGTATATTTTGATTATTTTTTTCATAGTTCCACACAACTTCTTCCTGTTTTCTCGATTGATCTGTGTTCAGTTTTTCAGGGCCTATCCACTGTGCTAACTTATAACTAAATCTGAGGGGGGTGCGATGGGGAGGTTCCCTTGTCAGTTTCGAGACACGAATGCTGAGGTGTGGAAGAATGGCGGTACTTAAGACTGCTTATGAACCCAAATCTCTATGAATTCATCTTTGTGGTATATACCGGAGATATGAATGGGTGAGATCAAGGGGTGAATTCAACTTTTGTAGGTGCACACTCTCTCAGAGCAATAGACTACATCGTGATTCGGAATTCCTCTCTCGCAGCGTCTGCCATCGGGGAACGCTGAGCATCTGCGCAAGGCTGCAGCGCTTACCAAACGTACCTGCCTCCCTCCTTTGGCTCGCACCTACTTCCTCTATCAAACTCTATCCATATTTTTAGGGCTCCATTCCTCAGTTGGTAAAAACAGAGCGCTTATTGGTCCCTACGTTTTCTGTCTGTCTCTCTGTGCATCTGAGAAGACCCCTTGTTCTTAGGGACAGGTAGACATATCAAGCTCAGATTTGTTGCACGTACTAAGGTGTACTGATCCATGGCGGTGTACGAAAGTTAAGCTTCCAAGTCAATGCACTTAAGACATGCGAAAAACTTTTTGCTACTCGAAACACACTCATAAAAATCTATAGGGTCTATTGTGTATTTAAACTGGGGACCTAGAAACGACGGAGAGGCTTCGTGCTGCCGTAGTCCTCAGTGATTCACAACCCCACAACAGGCCACAACAGTCCACCCACCCCACCGCCGCCCCACACCGAACCCAGGGTTAATGCGAACAACTTTTTGCTATTCGAAACACTCATAAAAATTTATAGGGTGTATTGTGTATTTAAACTGGGGACCTAGAAACGACGGAGAGGCTTCGTGCTGCCGTGGTCCTCAGTGATTCACAACCCCACAACAGGCCACAACAGTCCACTCACCCCACCGCCACCCCACACCGAACCCAGGGTTATTGTGTGGTTCAACCCCCCCCCCCCCCCTTGGAACGTCTCATACCAGACGACTGTAAACCCAAATGTTTGCATGGTAGAGTAATTATGGTGTACGTGTACATGGAGACAATGTTCGCGCAGCATTCGCCGACATAGTGTGACTGAGGTGGAATGAGGGGAACCGGCCCGCATTCGCTGAGGCAGATGGAAAACCGCCTAAAAACCATCCACAGGCTGGCCGGCACACCGAACGTCGACACTGATCCGCCGGGCGGATTGGTGCCGGGGACCGGCACGCCTTCCCGCTCGGGAAGCAGCGCGTTGGACCGCGCGGCTAGCCTGACGGGCCAGTCTACAAGGTACTTGGCATTGATCTAGAATCGTGAAATTTGGCAAGAAGCAATTGTTGTGGACTGACAAGACAGCCAGTCCACAGTGACGGGTAACCGAAAGGCACGCCTTTACACACGCCGGCTGGCGTTATGTCTGAAACAGGATACGTAATGAATGCTATAAGAAAAGTACGTAGCTGCTGGAATACTTAACTTTATTTCATCATTTGTATACAGCATTCTTGATGATACAAGTGAGACTCTCTCTAGATATGGTTAATGGCGCCTTGCTAGGTCGTAGCCATGGACTCAGCTGAAGGCTATTCTAACTGTCTCTCGGCAAATAAGAGAAAGGCTTCGTCAGTGTAGTCGCTAGCAAAGTCGTCGTACAACTGGGGCGAGTGCTAGTGCGTCTCTCTAGACCTGCCGTGTGGTGGCGCTCGGTCTGCGATCACTGACAGTGGCGACACGCGGGTCCGACATGTACTAATGGACCGCGGCCGATTTAAAGCTACCACCTAGCAAGTGTGGTGTCTGGCGGTGACACCGCAGCAATCTTTCACAGTATAAGTAAAGGGAAAAAAACGAAAATTGTTAATTTGCAATTAATCACATAATTTTTCTGCCATTTCAAACTTACATTGCATTCGACATCCGTCAAAAATCTAACGAACTACTACTGGGATTTTTACCTGGTTTTCAGTAAAAGGTAGAGTGAATCACGAGGGAGGTTTGCGTATACAATTTCGAATTAACTGGCTAAGCTACGATAAAGTGAAGTACGCCACTGCTGTCAAAATGGTGTCCTTACCATCTAGCAGTGGTAGGTGAATGGCCACCCAGCTGCCTCCTATGGCGTGTACAGCATCTGTAATGTCAAACGATAGAAATACTGCTGTCTGATGCAAGATTGCAGTCCCATTGCTTAGTATGAGGTTTCAGTATCCTGAAAGTATCCACTGAAGCGTTCCACAGAACAAACTGACATTTGCGAAACAGCACGTTTTCTACTCTGTAGACCTCCGTCAAATCTTACCAGTAATCGCAACGGAGAAAGAAGGGAGAACCGATAGTTGTACTAAAAGTACCCTCCGCCACATAGCGTCAGTTGGCTTGCGGAGTATGGATGTAGATGTAGATATCGATATTGTCGTTCGATTTGTGTTAAGAGTGTGTTGTAGTCGGGTCTCTGGCTCAACAGACGTTAGTACTTTCGTCTCGGTATTGAGAAAACAAGGTGGCTGGAGGACACTTGACATTCGAGCAACGGAAATATATTGTGAAGTGGTTTTCCAAGTTTGATAATGCCGTTGAAGTGCAATGTCAGTGGAGCCAGGAGTCTGAAACAGAACCGCCAACCAGGCTAACAATTAAACGCATCATTGACACCGAGCGAGGTGGCGCAGTGGTTAGCACACTGGACTCGCATTCGGGAGGACGACGGTTCAATCCCGTCTCCGGCCATCCTGATTTAGGTTTTCCGTGATTTCCCTAAATCGTTTCAGGCAAATGCCGGGATGGTTCCTTTGAAAGGGCACGGCCGATTTCCTTCCCACTCCTTCCCTAACCCGAGCTTGCGCTCCGTCTCTAATGACCTCGTTGTCGACGGGACGTTAAACACTAACCACCACCACCACCATCATTGACAAATTTCAGTTGCGTGGAACGATGTGTGATGTTCACGAAGGAAGATCAGGAGGACAGCTTACAGCTACAAGTCCTGCTTCGTCGGATCTCGTGTTGAAAAAGTTTGTTAATTCTCCACAGAAGTCTGCTATGCAATGTGCACGTGAAGTGCGGTTTAGCAGTACAAGAGTACGAAGAATTCTGAAAGGTGCAAACTGGAAAGTTTACATTCCACGACTACTGCACGCGATTAATGATGACGATCCTGATTGCCGAATGCAATTTTGTGAATGGTATCAGCAAATGGTAACTGATGACGAACAATTTGTGATGGAGGTAGTGTGGCGTGACGAGACACAATTTAATCTTAATGGAACTGTGATCGGACTAACAGTGTGTACTGGGCACTGGAAAATCCCCATATTTATGTCGATAAAGCGGTCAATCTACCGGGGGTTCATGTGTGGTGTGGACTGTCATCTAGGGGCTTAGTAAGACCCTTTTCCTTTGATGCTACTGTCACTGGAGAAGTGTACCTAGAAATGTTTTTGTTGTTGTGGCCTTCAGTCCAGAGACTTGTTTAATGCAGCTCTCCATGCTACTCTATACTGTGAAAGCTTCTTCATCTCCCAGTACCTACTGCAACCTACATCCTTCTGAATCTGCTTAGTGTATTCGTCTCTTGGTCTCCCTCTACAATTTTTACCGTCCACGCTGCCCTCCAATACTAAATTGGTGATCCCTTGATGCCATAGAATATGTTCTACCAACCGATCCCTTGTTCTACTCAAGTTGTCCCACAAATTTCTCTTCTCCCCAATTCTATTCGATACCTCCGCATTAGTTATGAGATCTACCCATCTAATCTTCAGCATTCTTCTGTAGCACCACATTTCGAAAGCTTCTATTCTCTTCTTGTCCAAACTATTTATCGTCCATGTTTCACTTCCATACATGGCTATACTCCATACAAATACTTTAAGGAACGACTTCCTGACACTTAAATCTATACTAGATGTTAACAAATTTCTCTTCTTCAGAAACGCTTGCCATGTCATTGCCAGCCTACATTTTATATCCTCTCTACTTCGACCATCATCAGTTATTTTGCTCCCCAAATAGCAAAACTCCTTTACTACTTTAAGTGTCTCATTACCTAATCTAATTCCCTCAGCAACACCCGACTTAGTTCAACTACACTCCTGGAAATGGAAAAAAGAACACATTGACACCGGTGTGTCAGACCCACCATACTTGCTCCGGACACTGCGAGAGGGCTGTACAAGCAATGATCACACGCACGGCACAGCGGACACACCAGGAACCGCGGTGTTGGCCGTCGAATGGCGCTAGCTGCGCAGCATTTGTGCACCGCCGCCGTCAGTGTCAGCCAGTTTGCCGTGGCATACGGAGCTCCATCGCAGTCTTTAACACTGGTAGCATGCCGCGACAGCGTGGACGTGAACCGTATGTGCAGTTGACGGACTTTGAGCGAGGGCGTATAGTGGGCATGCGGGAGGCCGGGTGGACGTACCGCCGAATTGCTCAACACGTGGGGCGTGAGGTCTCCACAGTACATCGATGTTGTCGCCAGTGGTCGGCGGAAGGTGCACGTGCCCGTCGACCTGGGACCGGACCGCAGCGACGCACGGATGCACGCCAAGACCGTAGGGTCCTACGCAGTGCCGTAGGGGACCGCACCGCCACTTCCCAGCAAATTAGGGACACTGTTGCTCCTGGGGTATCGGCGAGGACCATTCGCAACCGTCTCCATGAAGCTGGGCTACGGTCCCGCACACCGTTAGGCCGTCTTCCGCTCACGCCCCAACATCGTGCAGCCCGCCTCCAGTGGTGTCGCGACAGGCGTGAATGGAGGGACGAATGGAGACGTGTCGTCTTCAGCGATGAGAGTCGCTTCTGCCTTGGTGCCAATGATGGTCGTATGCGTGCTTGGCGCCGTGCAGGTGAGCGCCACAATCAGGACTGCATACGACCGAGGCACACAGGGCCAATACCCGGCATCATGGTGTGGGGAGCGATCTCCTACACTGGCCGTACACCACTGGTGATCGTCGAGGGGACACTGAATAGTGCACGGTACATCCAAACCGTCATCGAACCCATCGTTCTACCATTCCTAGACCGGCAAGGGAACGTGCTGTTCCAACAGGACAATGCACGTCCGCATATATCCCGTGCCACCCAACGTGCTCTAGAAGGTGTAAGTCAACTACCCTGGCCAGCAAGATCTCCGGATCTGTCCCCCATTGAGCATGTTTGGGACTGGATGAAGCGTCGTCTCACGCGGTCTGCACGTCCAGCACGAACGCTGGTCCAACTGAGGCGCCAGGTGGAAATGGCATGGCAAGCCGTTCCACAGGACTACATCCAGCATCTCTACGATCGTCTCCATGGGAGAATAGCAGCCTGCATTGCTGCGAAAGGTGGATATACACTGTACTAGTGCCGACATTGTGCATGCTCTGTTGCCTGTGTCTATGTGCCTGTGGTTCTGTCAGTGTGATCATGTGATGTATCTGAGACCCCAGGAATGTGTCAATAAAGTTTCCCCTTCCTGGGACAATGAATTCACGGTGTTCTTATTTCAATTTCCAGGAGTGTACTTTGGCGTCGACGAGCTGTCGCCGCATATATTAGGAGAAAATCAGATCAGATAACTTTTCCAAAGTGAATGAATGTGGATGGTTTGATTGAAAATGATTAATTGGTGCGTGGTAAAGGATATTGAAAGGGTAATGCAGTATGTAAAGGGGGACGAAAATCTAATAGTCATGAGCGACTGGAATGCAGTTGTAGGGGAAGGAGTAGAAGAAAGGGTTACAGGAGAATGTGGTGTCACCGCCAGACACCACACTTGCTAGGTGGTAGCCTTTAAATCGGCCGCGGTCCGCTAGTATACGACGGACCCGCGTGTCGCCACTGTCAGTGATTGCAGACCGAGCGCCGCCACACGGCAGGTCTAGAGAGACGTCCTAGCACTCGCCCCAGTTGTACAGCCGACTTTGCTAGCGAATCTACACTGACCAATACGCTCTCATTTGCCGAGACGATAGTTAGCATAGCCTTCAGCTACGTCATTGCTACGACCTAGCAATTCGCCTGACCAGTTTCTATTGAGATTATATAATGTATCAACAAGAGCGATGTTCTCCAATTATGGATTAAAATTAAGTATTACATCAACTCCGTACTTTATTTATTAGACTCAACTCCTTTAATCTGTTCTAGACCTCATGCCAGTCTGCGTGAGCTTAAAAGCGTGCATTTCGGCCTCCTCTAGCAACACGGTGTTGGCTCTTCTGCCAACACAAAAGAGAATATGGGCTTGGGACAAGGAATGAAAGAGGAGAAAGACTAATTGAGTTCTGTAACAAGTTTCAGCTAGTAATAGCTAATACCCTGTTCAAGAATCACAAGAGGAGGAGGTATACTTGGTAAAGGCCGGGAGATACGGGAAGATTTCAATTAGATTACATCATGGTCAGACAGAGATTCCGAAATCAGATACTGGATTGTAAGGCGTACCCAGGAGCAGATATAGACTCAGATCACAATATAGTAGTGATGAAGAGTAGGCTGAAGTTCAAGACATTAGTCAGGAAGAATCAATACGCAAGGAAGTGGGATACGGAAGTACTAAGGAATGACGAGATACGTCTGAAGTTCTCTAACGCTATAGATACAGCAATAAGGAATAGCGCAGTAGGCAGCACAGTTGAAGAGGAATGAACATCTCTAAAAAGGGCCATCACAGAAGTTGGGAAGGAAAACATAGGTACAAAGAAGGTAGCTGCGAAGAAACCATGGGTAACAGAAGAAATACTTCAGTTGATTGAAGAAAGGAGGAAGTACAAACATGTTCCGGGAAAATCAGGAATACAGAAATACAAGTCGCTGAGGGATGAAATCAATAGGAAGTGCAGGGAAGCTAAGACGAAATGGCTGCAGGAAAAATGTGAAGAAATCGAAAAAGATATGATTGTCGGAAGGACAGACTCAGCATACAGGAAAGTCAAAACAA
The DNA here is from genome assembly GCF_023864275.1 of Schistocerca cancellata. Classification (NCBI taxonomy): domain Eukaryota; kingdom Metazoa; phylum Arthropoda; class Insecta; order Orthoptera; family Acrididae; genus Schistocerca; species Schistocerca cancellata. The sequence continues at coordinate 38,632,421 of NC_064636.1, read as the reverse complement.
CCTTTGGTGACATTAAAAGCAACGGTGGTAACATTAAGAGTGCAACGGGAATTCCACTGTTAAATGCAGAGGAGAGAGCAGATAGGTGGAAAGAATACATTGAAAGCCTCTATGAGGGTGAAGATTTGTCTGATGTGATAGAAGAAGAAACAGGAGTCGATTTAGAAGAGATAGGGGATCCAGTATTAGAATCGGAATTTAAAAGAGCTTTGGAGGACTTACGGTCAAGTAAGGCAGAAGGGATAGATAACATTCCATCAGAATTTCTAAAATCATTGGGGGAAGTGGCAACAAAACGACTATTCACGTTGGTGTGTAGAATATATGAGTCTGGCGATATACCATCTGACTTTCGGAAAAGCATCATCCACACAATTCCGAAGACGGCAAGAGCTGACAAGTGCGAGAATTATCGCACAATCAGCTTAACAGCTCATGCATCGAAGCTGCTTACAAGAATAATATACAGAAGAATGGAAAAGAAAATTGAGTATGCGCTAGGTGACGATCAGTTTGGCTTTCGGAAAAGTAAAGGGACGAGAGAGGCAATTCTGACGTTACGGCTAATAATGGAAGCAAGGCTAAAGAAAAATCAAGACACTTTCATAGGATTTTTCGACCTGGAAAAAGCATTCGACAATATAAAATGGTGCAAGCTGTTCGAGATTCTGAAAAAAGTAGGGGTAAGCTATAGGGAGAGACGGGTCAAATACAATATGTACAACAACCAAGAGGGAATAATAAGAGTGGACGATCAAGAACGAAGTGCTCGTATTAAGAAGGGTGTATGACAAGGCTGTAGCCTTTCGCCCCTACTCTTCAATCTGTACATCGAGGAAGCAATGATGGAAATAAAAGAAAGATTCAGGAGTGGAATTAAAATACAAGGTGAAAGGATATCAATGATACGATTCGCTGATGACATTGCTATCCTGAGTGAAAGTGAAGAAGAATTAAATGATCTGCTGAACGGAATGAACAGTCTAATGAGTACACAGTATGGTTTGAGAGTAAATCGGAGAAAGACGAAGGTAATGAGAAGTAGTAGAAATGAGAACAGCGAGAAACTTAACATCAGGATTGATGGTCACGAAGTCAATGAAGTTAAGGAATTCTGCTACCTAGGCAGTAAAATAATACCGGCCTTAATTTGAGGAAGAAATTTCTGAGGGTGTACGTCTGGAGTACAGCATTGTATGGTAGTGAAACATGGACTGTGGGAAAACCGGAACAGAAGAGAATCGAAGCATTTGAGATGTGGTGCTATAGACGAATGTTGAAAATTAGGTGGACTGATAAGGTAAGGAATGAGGAGGTTCTACGCAGAATCGGAGAGGAAAGTAATATGTGGAAAACACTGATAAGGAGAAGGGACAGGATGATAGGACATCTGCTAAGACATGAGGGAATGACTTCCATGGTACTAGAGGGAGCTGTAGAGGGCAAAAACTGTAGAGGAAGACAGAGATTGGAATATGTCAAGCAAATAATTGAGGACATAGGTTGCAAGTGCTACTCTGAGATGAAGAGGTTAGCACAGGAGAGGAATTCGTGGCGGGCCGCATCAAACCAGTCAGTTGACAGATGACCAAAAAAAAAGAGGGTATTTGCTGTGGGGACATTACAACCGAACTAACCTAAGGACATCACACACGTCCATGCCCGAGGCAGGCTTCGAACCTGCGACTGTAGCAGCCGCATGGTTCCAGACTGAAGCGACTGGAACCCGATCATTCATCCTTGGGAACTAGTTCATAATAGGTGGCGCAAAAGAAACCGGCCCCGAGTACAGACTGCTCGCCAGTTACGCACGATTTGTTGACCGCTACGAATAGAACAGATAAACATGTAATAATTAGGCAGTGAAGAAATAACAAAAAAGCTAATGCAAACAACTTCTGAACAATAGATGACGACTGGTAAGCGACAATGAGCAGTCTAGTACTCGGAACCGATTTCTCGTGCGCCACCCTGTACCACTGAAATAATATTGTAGGAGTTATCGTATTCTCTTTACAAAGTGTGACACCATACACTCTATTACGAAGCGCTGGCTGCATTCGGTTGCAAGTCGGTCTGCCTTCCATAACTATGAACACGCTCTTTTACCTGGGATCAAAAAAAGACGGAAAACGGCCACTCGTGTGTGCCGTGCCGACGTCCTTTGCATGTGTAATAACAAAAAGATCTTGCCTTTTTACAAGCATTACTTCTACATCTACATCTACATTTATACTCCGCAAGCCACCCAACGGTGTGTGGCGGAGGGCACTTTACGTGCCACTGTCATTACCTCCCTTTCCTGTTCCAGTCGCGTATGGTTCGCGGGAAGAACGACTGTCTGAAAGCCTCCGTGCGCGCTCTAATCTCTCTAATTTCACATTCGTGATCTCCTCGGGAGGTATAAGTAGGGGGAAGCAATATATTCGATACCTCATCCAGAAACGCACCCTCTCGAAACCTGGCGAGCAAGCTACACCGCGATGCAGAGCGCCTCTCTTGGAGAGTCTGCTACTCGAGTTTGTTAAACATCTCCGTAACGCTATCACTGTTACCAAATAACCCTGTGACGAAACGCGCCGCTCTTCTTTGGATCTTCTCTATCTCCTCCGTCAACCCGATCTGGTACGGATCCCACACTGATGAGCAATACTCAAGTATAGGTCGAACGAGTGTTTTGTAAGCCACCTCCTTTGTTGATGGACTACATTTTCTAAGGACTCTCCCAATGAATCTCAACCTGGTACCCGCCTTACCAACAATTAATTTTATATGATCATTCCACTTCAAATCGTTCTGCACGCATACTCGCAGATATTTTACAGAAGTAACTGCTACCAGTGTTTGTTCCGCTATCATATAATCATACAATAAAGGATCCTTCTTTCTATGTATTCGCAATACATTTGTCTGTGTTAAGGGTCAGTTGCCACTCCCTGCACCAAGTGCCTATCCGCTGCAGATCTTCCTGCATTTTGCTACAATTTTCTAATGCTGCAACTTCTCTGTATACTACAGCATCATCCGCGAAAAGCCGCACGGAACTTCCGACACTATCTACTAGATCATTTATATATATTGTGAAAAGCAATGGTCCCATAACACTCCCCTGTGGCACGCCAGAGGTTACTTTAACGTCTGTTGACGTCTCTCCATTGATAACAACATGCTGTGTTCTGTGTGCTAAAAACTCTTCAATCCAGCCACACAGCTGGTCTGATATTCCGTAGGCTCTTATTTTGTTTATCAGGCGACAGTGCGGAACTGTATCGAACGCCTTCCGGAAGTCAAGAAAAATAGCATGTACCTGGGAGCCTGTATCTAATATTTTCTGGGTCTCATGAACAAATAAAGCGAGTTGGGTCTCACACGATCGCTGTTTCCGGAATCCATGTTGATTCCTACATAGTAGATTCTGGGTTTCCAAAAACGACGTGATACTCGAGCAAAAAACATGTTCTAAAATTCTACAACAGATCGACGTCAGAGATATAGGTCTATAGTTTTGCGCATCTGCTCGACGACCCTTCTTGAAGACTGGGACTACCTGTGCTCTTTTCCAATCATTTGGAACCTTCCGTTCCTCTAGAGACTTGCGGTACACTGCTGTTAGAAGGGGTGCAAGTCCTTTCGCGTTCTTCTGCTGTTTATCGAAATAGTGATATAAGCTGATACGCCGTTTTGTTACCACGTAATTTAGATGTAATTTACGTAATTATAAAATACATTTTAATTTCCGGTTGTGGACGCTAAATAGAGTACGAAAAGAACCAGAAGTTCAGAGTTCAAGAACGGTTTGAAACAGATCTAGAGTGGGTGTCTGAAGCGAACGAAACGAACAACAACAACAACTCGGTACTGAACTAACTATGAGCAGTCGGCAGTGGAACTGCGACGAGTGACCACGCGAAGAAGGACGAGTCCGGCCGAACGAGATCGAGACAGGCGGGAACGAGACCGAGGTTGGAACGAGACCGGCCGACGTGCCGTTCGCGAACGAGATCGACCGTTTCCCGTTCAGGCGACCTATAAGTAGAAAACGGAGACCGAACTGAACTATGAAAGACCGTTCCTTAGAATTCGTTTCTCGCTCGTTCCGTTCATCTCGGTGAACCGTTCCTATGGACCCGTTAGTTCGTGCAGTCCTGGATGAAACGTCAGGAACGGAAGAGTTTCCGCAGTTGGCAAGACTCAGCGGAGGAGTGCCCCTGAAGATGTGCAGCGCAGTCCTGAACAAAACGTCAGGAACAGAAGAGAGTCTCGGACCAAGACCTCACATCCTGAAAGGTTTACCAGCAGTATACAGGAGAAACAAACTTTTTTTTTTGTGGTTTTAGGGCGCACAACTTCAACGGTCATTAGCGCCCAGACTATGTTAGGAATGCACCGCGAGTCACAAGTTTAAAACAGCAACGAAACGGAAAACACGATAAAAGACAGACCGAGGCATAGGATTAAAAAAAAGGAAAACAGCATAATCAAATGTCCTTAGAGAGGGTCGTCAAATTGATAAAATGAAGAACGCGAGCAGCTGCTCGTGGGTCATCCGCTAAAAGGGCTTCTAGAGTACATGGCAGGCCAAGATCAAGATGCAGTGTGTTAAAATCCGGACAAGACGTTAAAATGTGGTGGACCGTCAGCGATTGCCCACATGGACAGAACGGTGCCGGCGCAGCCGTCAGCAGATGGCGATGGCTGAACCGGCAGTGTCCCATTCGTAACTGGGCCAAAACTACCTCCTCCCGCCGAGAAGGGCGTGAGGAGGACGTCCAAGCCACGGGAAGAGGTTTCAAGGCCCGAAGCTTGTTGTCTGTAAGTGCAGCCCAATCGGCATGCCACAGCGATAAAATGCGCCGACAAATAACCCTGCTAAAATCTGACGAAGGGACACAACAAGAAGCTGTCCGAGGCTGGAGGACCGCAGCCTTGGCCGCGGCATCTGCAGCTTCGTTCCCAGGGATACCGACATGGCCAGGAACCCACATAAAACTAACCAGAGAACCGACGTCCACCAGCTGCTGAAGAGAGCGTTGGATCCGGTGCACGAAAGGGTGAACCGGGTACGGATCATTGAGGCTCTGGATAGCGCTCAGGGAATCGGAGCAGATGACATATGCAGAATGTCGGTGGCGGCAGATGTAAAGAACAGCCTGGTAGAGGGCAAAGAGCTCAGCTGTGAAGACCGAACAATGGCCATGGAGCCGGTATTTGAAACTTTGTGCCCCGACAATAAAAGAACACCCGACCCCGTCATTGGTCTTAGAGCCATCTGTATAAATGAAGGTCATATTAATGAACTTCGAACGATGTTCGACAAAACGGGAGTGGTAGACTGAACCGGGGGTAACCTCCTTCGGGAGCGAGCAGAGGTCAAGGTGGACGCGAACCTGAGCCTGGAGCCAAGGTGGCGTGTGGCTCTCGCCCACTCGAAAGGTTGCAGGGAGTGAAAAATTAAGGTGTTGAAGGAGGCGACGAAAGCGAACTCCAGGGGGTAGCAGGGCAGAGACATACAACCCGTATTGACGGTCGAGAGAGTCGGCAAAAAAGGAACGATAAGAAGGGTGGTCAGGCATTGCCAGTAGCCGACAGGCATACCGACAAAGCAGTATATCGCGCCGGTAGGTGAGTGGCAACTCACCAGCGTCAGCATGAAGACTCTCGACGGGACTAGTATAAAACGCGCCGATCGCAAGTCGTAAACCCCGATGTTGTATGGAGTTGAGGCGGCGTAAGATGGATGGCCGTGCAGAGGAGTATACGAAGCTCCCATAATCCAGCTTGGAGCGGACGATCGACCGATATAGACGAAGTAGGACGGTTCGATCCGCTCCCCACGACATACCACTGAGAACACGGAGGACATTTAGAGAACGGGTACAACGGGCAGCCAAATATGACACATGTGGAGACCAACTAAGTTTCCTGTCAAATGTAAGACCTAAAAATTTTGTTGTCTCCACGAATGGGAGAGCAACGGGACCGAGTCGTAAGGACGGTGGGAGAAACTCTTTGTAGCGCCAGAAGTTAATACAGACCGTCTTCTCGGCAGAAAAACGGAAGCCATTGGCGACACTCCAGGAGTAAAGACGGTCAAGAGAACGCTGAAGACAGCGCTCCAGGAAACACGTACGCTGCACGCTGCAATAGATGGAAAAATCGTCCACGAAAAGGGAGCCTGATACATCAGCTGGGAGGCAATCCATTATTGGATTGATCGCTATGGCGAAGAGAGCGACGCTCAAAACTGAGCCCTGTGGCACCCCATTCTCCTGGCGAAAGGTGTCCGACAGGACAGAACCCACACGTACCCTGAACTGTCGATCCATTAAAAAGGAACGAATAAAAAGAGGGAGGCGACCGCGAAGGCCTCATGTATGCATGGTGCGGAGAATGCCCACCCTGCAACAGGTGTCGTAAGCCTTCTCCAAATCAAAGAACACAGCCGCGGTCGGGCGCTTCCGCAAGAAGTTATTCATAATGAAGGTCGACAAGGTGACCAGATGGTCAACAGCAGAACGGCGCCTACGAAATCCACATTGTACATTGGTAAGTAGGCGGCGAGACTCGAGCAGCCAAACCAATCGAGAGTTAACCATTCGCTCCATCACTTTACAGACACAGCTGGTAAGCGAGATGGGTCGATAACTGGAAGGCAAGTGCTTGTCCTTCCCCGACTTAGGAATCGGGACAACAATAGACTCGCGCCAGCATGCGGGAACGTGTCCCTCAATCCAGATGCGATTGTATGTACGAAGAAGAAAACCTTTACCCGCAGGAGAAAGGTTCTTCAGCATCTGAATATGAATAGAATCAGGCCCTGGAGCGGAGGACCGTGATCGGCCAAGTGCGTTTTCGAGTTCCCGCATGGTGAATGGGGCATTATAACTTTCACGATTCGAGGAGCGGAAGTTAGGTGGCCTAGCCTCCTCTGCCTGTTTGCGGGGGAGGAAGGCAGGGTGGTAATGAGCGGAGCTCGAAACCTCTGCGAAAAAGCGGCCGAAGGCATTGGAGACAGCCTCAGGGGCCACAAGGACGTCATTCGCGACCTTCAAGCCAGAAACTGGTGAGTGGACCTTAGTGCCAGATAGCCGGCGCAGGCTATCCCAGACAACAGAAGAAGGAGTAAAACTGTTGAAGGTGCTTGTGAAAGCAGCCCAGCTGGCTTTCTTGAATAATACGATGACACTGTGCACGTAATCGTTTATAATTGATACATTTCGCCACTGTAGGGTGGCGTTTAAAGGTGCGTAAAGCACGTCGACGAGCACGTAAAGCGTCTCTACATGCTGCGGTCCACCAGGGGACCGGTACGCGACGTGGAGAAGAAGTAGGGTGAGGGATGGAATATTCAGCAGCAGTGAGAATGACTTCCATGAGGTGTGCGACCTGACGATCGCAGCTTGTGAAGGTGTGATCCTGGAAGGTCGCCCTGGAAGAGAAGAGCCCCCAGTCCGCTTTGGAGATGGTCCAACTAGATGAGCACAGAGAGGGGGTATGCTGCAGGAGATGGATAACACACGGGAAGTGGTCGCTCGAATATGTATCAGAAAGTACTTACCACTCAAACCGGCGTGCAAGTTGGGGAGTACATATAGAGAGGTCTAAATGGGAATAGGTGTGAGATGTGTCCGAAAGAAAAGTAGGGGCGCCAGTATTGAGGCAGACAAGATTGAGCTGGTTGAAAAGGTCTGCCTACAGGGAGCCCCTCGGGCAGGATGCTGGAGAGCCCCAAAGGGGACGGTGGGCATTGAAGCCTCCAGTTAACAAAAATGGTGCAGGTAGCTGAGCGCTAAGTTGCATCATGTCTGCCCTGGTAACGGCAGACGACGATGGAGTGTAAACGGAACAAATGGAAAATGTAAAAGTGGGGAGAATAATGCGGATGGCAACTGCCTGCAGGCCGGTGTGCAACGGGATGGGATCGTAGTAAATATCATCCCGGACCAGCAACATAACCCCTCCATGAGCCGGGATACCTACCACAGGGGGTAGGTCAAAACGCACAGAGGTGTAGTGTGCCAAGGCAATTTGATCGCATGGGCGTAGCTTCGGTTCCTGGAGGGCTACGACGAGTGGACGGTGCAAGCGGAGCAGCAACTTCAAGTCCTCTCGGTTGGAGCGAATGCTGCGAATATTCCAGTGAATAAGTGCCATCGTAAGAAGAAAAGGAAGATGAAAGAAGGGGTCACCTCTAAGGCCGCTGAGGGCCTGACTTCGAGCGAGCACTGCCGCCGCTATCAGTAGGCGGACAGTCATCGTCCATTGGGTCTGTAGGTTCATCGGCCATCTCGGGAAGATGGCCGGGAGGGGAAGCTTCCGCCGCCGGTGAACGGCCAGATGTCCGGCTACCAGCGGTGCGGCCAGGCGAAACGGATGACGGCCTGGGGCGGCAACCGCTGGGTGGCGCAGGAGAAGAAATGCGCCGTGGCGGAGAAGGAGAATTGTGCTTCCTATGAGCCTTCTTGGAAGGTCGTTTGGTGGAAGTACCGGTCGAAGGCTGGGAGGTCGAGGGACGTAGGAAGTCTGCACGGGACGGTTCCTTCTTGAAGGCCCGTGCATCTGACTTCGGGGTCTTCGTCTTAGCAGAAGCTGATGAAGGGGCTGGTGTCTGTGGGGTGATGGGAGGAAGAGGAGACGTCGACCGCGCGATCTTAGCACTGGCCGAACGGACGACCGTGGTGCTGAAGGTCAGATCGCATGTCTGGGTTGCCACCTCCCTGGTAGTTCGAGGAGAGGCGAGGACAGTACTGTATTTCCCCGCTGGGAGCAGCGTGGGCTTCCTACTAGCCCATAGCTTGCGAGCAGCCGAGGTGGACACTTTTTCTTTGACCCGAATTTCTTGGATACAGCGTTCTTCCTTATAGACAGGACAGTCGCGAGAGGATGCGGCATGGTCACCCTGACAGTTCACACAACGAGGAGACGGAGGTGGACAGTCACCCTCATAGGCATCCCTGCCACAAGTGACACATTTAGCCGCATTGGAACAAGACTGTCGAGTGTGATTGAAACGCTGACACTGGTAGCGGCGCGTAGGTGTCGGGACATAGGGGCGAACAGAAATAACCTCGTAGCCCGCCTTGATGCGCGATGGCAGCTTAACACTATCAAAGGTCAAGAAAAATGTCCGGGTCGGTACAAGGTCATTGTTGACCTTTTTCATGACCCTATGGACAGCCGTCACGCCCTGCTCAGCGAGGAAAGATTGAATCTCCTCGTCAGTCAATCCGTCGAGGGATCTAGTATAGACCACACCACGAGACGAATTCAAAGTTCGGTGAGCCTCCACCCAGACAGGGAACGTGTACAGGAGTGTGGCCCGAAGCAGTTTTTGTGCCTGAAAGGCGCTCTCAGTTTCTAGTAATAAGGTACCGTTACGCAACCTGGTACAAGATTTGACAGATCCGGCTATGGCATCTACGCCCTTCTGAATAACGAAAGGGTTAGCAGAAGAAAAATCCTTTCCGTCCTCAGATCGAGAAACGACGAGGAACTGTGTGGCAGGCGGTAGGACTTTTGTCACTGTTGGCTGGTCATGTTTCCGTTTTTGGGCAGAAGTCGAGAGAGATGGAGTGAAATCCATTGCGGAGGAATCCCCCATGATTGCCAGCGTCTCCGATGGCGCGCTCCTTCCTTGTGGGGACCCTCTCAGAGGACACTCCCGCCTTAGGTGAATGTTTACACCTCAGGTCACACCTCCCGAGAAACAGACGGAGGGACCAATTGGCATGGTCAGAAGGTATCAGCTCAGGCAATCACCCCTCCCTGGGCCTGGCCTTTACCAGGGGGTACGTGCGTGCCTTACATGTCTACCCAGGGCGGGGAATTACGCGTTACCCCGTCACCGGCTACACGTGCGAACGCGTGGGTCGGCCTTCAGGCACGCACAGGGAGGAAGGAAGAAGAGGAAAAAGAAGAGAGAGAGGGAGAAAGAGGACAGACTGTCTCAAACGCCGAGGCGGAGACCAGAGAAGGCAAGAAGAAGAAGGCAATGAGAAGGCAAGGAGAAGAAGGCAATGAGAAGGCAAGGAGAAAAAGGCAATGAGAAGGCAAGGAGAAGAAGGCAATGAGGAGGCAAGGAGAAGAAGTCAAGGGAAAGAGTAAGGAAGACAGTGAGGTGGAGAAGAGCAAAGAAAGGAACCAACCAAAGGAAGGAAGAAACGAGAAGTGAAAAACCAAAAAGACCACAATTATAGGTCGTGGAACCGTCCGTCTCCGGACGCAGGCGCTAACTACCCCCGTGAGGGGGATGGACTCCTAATAGTCGCCTCTTACGACAGGCAGGAATACCTCAGGCCTATTCTAATCCCGGACCCGCAGGGGGCGAAACAAACTTTGCAGTGTCCTCTTCCTTGTTTTACTGTAGACCCAGGAAGAGGCCACTGTGACTACAGCCAAGACATTCGTTTCTCCAATGTACAGTGGTTTTTTTACATTAGGATGTGGTATGGTACTCAGAAAACTTTTATGTCACTAAATGACGACAGGAAGTGCAAAATGGCTAAGCAGGGATGGCTAGAGGACAAATGTAAGGATATAGAGGCTTATCTCACTAGGAGTAAGATAGATACTGCCTACAGGAAGATAAAAGAGACCTTTGGAGATAACAGAACCACTTACACGAACATAAAGAGCTCAGATGGAAACCCAGTTCTAACAAAGAAGGGAAAGCAGAAAGGTGGAAGGAGTATATAGAAGGTCTATACAAGGGCGATGTACTTGAGGACAATATTATGGAAATGGAAGAGGATGTAGAAGAAGATGAAATGGGAGATACGATACTGCGTGAAGAGTTTGACAGAGCACTGAAAGACCTGAGTCGAAACAAGGCCCCTGGAGTAGACAACATTCCATTGGAACTATTGACGGCCTTGGGAGAGCCAGTCCTGACAAAACTCTACCATCTGGTGAGCAAGATGTATGTAACAGGCGAAATACCCTCAGACTTCAAGAAGAATATAATAATTCCAATCTCAAAGAAAGCAGGTAGTGACAGATGTGAAAATTACCGAACTATCAGTTTAATAAGTCACAGCTGCAAAATACTAACGCGAATTCTTTACAGAAGAATGGAAAAACTAGTAGAAGCCGACCTCGGGGAAGATTAGTTTGGATTCCGTAGAAATGTTGGAACACGTGAGGCAATACTGACCCTACGACTCATCTTAGAAGCTAGATTAAGGAAGGGCAAACCTACGTTTCTAGCATTTGTAGACTTAGAGAAAGCTTTTGACAATGTTGACTGGAATACTCTCTTTCAAATTCTGAAGGTGGCAGGGGTAAAATACAGGGAGCGAAAGGCTATTTACAATTTGTACAGAAAGCAGATGGCAGTTATAAGAGTCGAGGGACATGAAAGGGAAGCAGCGGGTGGGAAGGGAGTGAGACAGGGTTGTAGCCTCTCCCCAATGTTATTCAATCTGTATATTGAGCAAGCAGTGATGGAAACAAAAGAAAAATTCAGAGTAGGTATTAAAATCCATGGAGAAGAAATAAAAACTTTGAGGTTCGCCTATGACATTGTAATTCTGTCAGAGACGGCAAAGGACTTGGAAGAGCAGTTGAACGGAATGGACAGTGTCTTGAAAGGAGGATATAAGATGAGCATCAACAAAAGCAAAACGAGGATACTGGAATGTAGTCGAATTAAGTCGGGTGATGCTGAGGGAATTAGATTAGAAAATGAGACACTTAAAGTAGTAAAGGAGTTTTGCTATTTGGGGAGCAAAATAACTGATGATGGTCGAAGTAGAGAGGATATAAAATGTAGACTGGCAATGGCAAGGAAAGCGTTTCTGAAGAAGAGAAATTTGTTAACATCGAGTATAGATTTAAGTGTCAGGAAGTCGTTTCTGAAAGTATTTGTATGGAGTGTAGCCATGTATGGAAGTGAAACATGGACGATAAATAGTTTGGACAAGAAGAGAATAGAAGCTTTTGAAATGTGGTGCTACAGAAGAATGCTGAAGATTCGATGGGTAGATCACATAACTAATGAGGAAGTATTGAATAGGATTGGGGAGAAGAGAAGTTTGTGGCACAACTTGACTAGAAGAAGGGATCGGTTGGTAGGACATGTTCTGAGGCATCAAGGGATCACCAATTTAGTATTGGAGTGCAGCGTGGAGGGTAAAACTCATAGAGGGAGGCCAAGGGATGAATACACTAAGCAGATTCAGAAGGATGTAGGTTGCGGTAGGTACTGGGAGATGAAGAGGCTTGCACAGGATAGAGTAGCATGGAGAGCTGCATCAAACCAGTCTCAGGACTGAAGACCACAACAAGAACAACAACAAAGGAGGACGAATTTTCGAACCCTGCTTTACCTCAATTAGAAATTAAATATATGAATGGTCCTGTTCTATACTACTGTTGTTATTGTGGAAGAGCCCTTCTGCAATAGCCACAATTTCTGAAGAAGTAGGTGTGGAAAAGTTATGCCGTGTTCAGCTTTGCTTTTTCTGACAGACTCAAACATCTTTGTCTCTTATATTACTTGTTTGCTGGAACTTTGACTCCATTACTGGAAAATAAGGAGCAGGTAATTCTTGTCTGCGGCAGGGCTCTCCTTGTGTGCAGAAATAGTTACACTGTCTTGTTGTATAAGTCGGTCTAATGATGCAGCTTAAAGATGACAGTTTTCTTCACCTACACTACCTGTCATTTCTTTTAACAAATCACATCTGTCCCTTGCTGCAGTTCCGAGTTCTCTGTGTTGGCAACTGATGATGGCTGCAATTCTGCAGTCCCTGTTGTCTCCTGCAGGCTCTCTCCCAACTCACACAGTCCTGTGAAACGAACATACCATTCCTGTGTGTGTCAATATGACATAAATACGCTTGCACATATTGCCTTTACCATGTAATCTGTGCAAGAATATATGTAACTGTGGATGCACTCCTATAAAAAGAAAACTAATTGATTAAAAAACCTTATAAAATAAGTAATGCATATCAATTCACAAATTGTGACACAAAGTGACAGGAATTGAAGCTATATCGGTGAAAATAATTACACATACCCTACATCTAAGACACGACAAAAGACACACAGAACATGAGGTGTCTACAATAGCTCTCGCTTCCCACGCCCGGGTTCCCGGGTTCGATTCCCGGCGGGGTCAGGGATTTTCTCTGCCTCGTGATGGCTGGGTGTGGTGTGCTGTCCTTAGGTTAGTTAGGTTTAAGTAGTTCTAAGTTCTAGGGGACTTATGACCACAGCAGTTGAGTCCTATAGTGCTCAGAGCCATTTGAACCATTCTACAATAGCTGCAGTTCAAGCCATATGGTCTGAAGACGATTACACCTCCCACTTTCCATTGTGAAGAAAACTATGCCCAGGATTTTACTTTGTGAGATTACAGACCGTGTGTTTATACAAAGTCTTACGAAAATAACCATATTGAGAATTTATCTAATTATATCACCCCTGAAGAGTCCGCCCCCAGTATCTGAGTGGTCAGCATGACAGAATGTCAATCCTAAGGGTCCGGGCTCGATTCCCAGTTGGGTCGGAGATCTTCTCTGCTCAGGAACTGGGGGTTGTGTTGTCCTAATCATCATCATTTCATCCCCATCGACGCGCAAGTCGCTGAAGTGGCGTCAAATCGAACGACTTGCAACCGGCGAATGGTCTACCAGATGGGAGGCCCTAGTCACACGACAATTACATTTACCCCAAAAGAACTTTTTTACTTCCGAATTGTGTGGAACAACACATCATTGAATGAGATAGTCTACTAAACGTGTAAATCCCACATATTCATTTTAATAATCCCATACACGCTGAAGGTTTAGGTTTTACTTTTCTACACTTATGCTGGCCGGAATGGCCATGCGGTTCTAGGCGCTACAGTCTGGAACCGCGTGACCGCTACAGTCGCAGGTTCGAATCCCGCCTCGGGCATGGATGTGTGTGATGTCCTTAGGTTAGTTAGGTTTAAGTAGTTCTAAGTTCTAGGGGACTGATGACCACAGCAGTAAAGTCCCATAGTGCTAAGAGCCTTTTGAGCCATCTACACTTATCCCCTGTGATCAACAAAACTCGATGTTTCTACTTATCTTAGCGTGGTAACACGACTGAGTACAATGTAAACATAGCCTGTGTCGTCTGGCAGCTGTCACATTCAATTTTACCCTCACCACAAAGCTTGCACTATTAGTGAATAAGTAGCTTCAATGCTATTGGTCAGCGCCCAGAAACTAATGGCGGACACCTCAATTTACGTGCACGAACGTATCGCACAATAAACTATGCCTACTCACTTTTGGATTAATACGACACTCACAATTATAACACTTTCCCCCAAAAGGCACACAAAAGTACTTGCAAATACAGCAGCGTTAACTTAAAATGAAATAGAGTTTAAATGAAAGAAAACTGCTTATAAATACTGGCAGGTCAACAATACCTACAATGAAAGCTAACAGTTCAATGGAAGTAGTTTTATTACCATCGACAAAGTTAAACAAAATTATGGTTTTTAAATGGAAATAATGAATTTACAAGTCCATCCGCTGAATTCCTGTTAAGTCTTTCAACAGGGAGAGCGCAAAGCTTTGCGTCTTATCTTTTCAGTACTGACGTGTTCAGATGACGACAGTATGTTGTCAAGTTGAAGACGGTGTCACAGCAGCTCATCAGTACTCTGGCCTCAGCCACAATGCGAACATACATCGAAGTTCTGAAACTTGCAAAGTGCACGTGATACATTCAAAGTGAACGTACTTCACCTCAAAACCCCTAACTACAATGTCATCCGCACATGGCTGTATTGTCGTAATTACATGACCCAGTTCAGTTGGCGGTTTTACACATTCCAACTTCTCTGTGCACAATAAACATCTTCAGAATCTGGTACGGGAATAACAGAAACATATATCACTACTAACAAGTTTTGTTCGCACCGATTTGCAAGAAAACAAACACAGACCCCAAACCATACCTGTTTGCGCGCCACCTTAATCCAACACACAGACTCTCTACACACATTGTTCGACCGTCACTATCGATACTCCCAGATCGCTCTCACTCCATTTATACAACACCTCAGTATATTTTTAGTTGTATGAACTATTTTAATCACAATGAACATGTTCAGCGAATGATAAACAAAGAATCAAAACATTTTATCTACTCAATAAACAAGAGAAATGTATTTGCTCATGAAAAAAAATCATTAATTTCAGAAACACAGGACAAATAAACACTATGCCATATCATCGGAAATATGTATATACATATAAAATAGAAAGAAAGAAAGAAAGGAAGAAAGGAAGAGAAAAAAAGACAAAATTTTTATCCTCCGCAAATAGCAATGCCTTCACACTGTCTTCAACACATTATCATGCCCACTTTTATACTCCGACTCCTTGTATGACTCCAAGTTATTTCTGAAACCTTCTCTCCCTCCCCCCCCCCCCCCCCTTACTGACCCTTCTATGTAGTAGATCTTGAATGCACTCATCGACTCTCCACTTTTGATCGAAAATAGCAATGCTTCAAAGCACTACGAAAAGCCTCTAAATATATATTAGTATTCAGGCCAAGCTCCAACCTATGGCAGAAACCCACATTTCAACCCTTCCAGCATATTCATATTTAAAATAAACCTCAAACTTCTTGGTGCCTTGGGCCTCTGCACACCATCTAAGGAAACCTTCCATTAAGTCTGCAAATGCATCTTTGTCTTTCTGTGGTTGAAAGGTTTTAATAGTTTTGAAAATACTTTACTTCAAAATATTCACTTTTACTTTACTTGCATTGTTACGCCTCCCCGACAGGCACATATGCCATGTGCTCAATAATCTCCGGTTGCTAGGGCCCATTACCATACACCCAACATTGTAGTGACTGCTGCAGTCATTTAACATGAAAACCTCCGAAAAACAACATACCGTTAATATTAACAGAACGCATTTATTAAAAAGTTAAATTGGTGTATTGTAATGTATGTTTGCAAACATATTTATGCATTTCTGCACAACTTAACATGTCATATTTTGTAATGCAATTCTGAAACAAACAAGTACTACACAAGGGAAGACTGAGGTCTCCAGTTTCAACAATAGGCAAATAACTTAAATTCTGATGAAACACATACAAAATCATCTCATTACCAATGACTTCTTATCTACAGAAGTATTTGCTTCCTGCCTTTCCAGTCGCCGGACTGTGTATTTTGGCGAGGCGATCAAACACGGCTACGCTCGAAAACTTTTTGACACGAATGTCACACATCTCTCTACCAAACTTAAATCTACTTCCATCCAATGGCAACGCTTCATGTGTCTGTTCACAGTCTTCCTGAGCTTAAAAGTCTTACCACCCACTCCACACAGAGCTTTTGCGGATTCTGTTATTTCGCAAAACTCTAAACCAAAGAAAACTATCACCACCTGCCACAAGGCACATCAATGAAAACATTTTGTCACAAATGCTACACATCACTTTACCCAGATTTATATTTACGTCGATGTCGAGGCATTGCCTCACATGTACGTATAAATTCTTCCTGGCCGAAATAAATCTTACTAGATACTTCACAAAGTGCTTTATCACATTCCATTACGCTTAAATATGCCACACGGCGTTTCACGACTCTAGTTGAGAAACTTTGAACGGGAAAACCAAAGTAGGCCTATATCTTTGAAAGGCTTGCAGCCTTTGCAGCCTTGGTACCTGTCGTGCTGTGTATACAAATAAAGGCATGTAACCTGATGTACTTGCGACACTCTTGGTACTACACAAATTCGACCAGACATCCACGCAGCTGCAAATATTTCGATGGCATCGTTGATGGCGAAATTGAACGCTACCTTCACTTGCAACCACTCACTAGCCCTACAAAACGGCGGAAACATCTAAATTGAACGCTAGAGAGCGCTTCCATATACTCATCTACTATTCGTGTAATTATGTTTTACATACAAAAGGCTCTCCTCACTATGAATCTATGGAACGAAAAAACATCTAATCTGACACGCTATGCCGGCCGTTATGGCCGAGCGGCTCTAGGCGCTACAGTCTGGAACCGCGCGACCACTACGGTCGCAGGTTCGAATCCTGCCTCGGGCATGGATGTGTGTGATGTCCTTAGGTTAGTTAGGTTTAAGTAGTTCTAAGTTCTCAGGGACTGATGACCTCAGAAGTTAAGTCCCATAGCGCTCAGAGCCATTTGAACCATTTTTTGACACGCAATTTTCAAACACACCGCTCAGCCAAGACGTCACATAACGAATAAGTCACGAGTGAAAGCCAAGATCCCTTACCGTACATACTAGTTGATTCACATCTTGCGTGCTTACTCAAACTCTCAACCAACGAGGGAGACAGCAACTTATTGTAGGCTCTTCTGTGGAATTTTTCTGCATCTATCTGTATAGTTAGTCAACCAGTGTCTCCCATGGGCAGCGAGACCCCATTTCTTCAAACGTTCCGGGTAAGAATGATTGCCTATCGAAGTTGCGGTGTCCAAACGATGCATATCGAACGTGCGATCGTAAATCGATCATGCGACTCTGGTGGCGGGCGTTGTGAGTATGTTTACGGTGGTCGCTACAACAACGACAAAAGAAGAGCGTTACAAAAATACTTGTAATTGCAAAGGAGACGACTTACCTTACTCGTCGTCGGCGTTGCCATGATGTGAAAGTCCATCACGGTGGTCTGGATGGATAATCTCGAAGAACCTTGTATTCTTCCTGATACTCGTTCGTTTCACGCACTGTCCACAATGAAATTGTAAACGGTATTTCAGCATCAAAACTGGGGTCAATTCTAGTGTCCGATACCACTCGTCAGCTTTGACCAATGACGTAATTTGTGATGTTATTTTGTTTGTGCCGCAGATTGCTGTCGATGAACGTTAAATGATTTCTTTGGCTTTCTTCGTTGCGCTTGTATATTAAAAATTCAATGTAGATTCTTTTGTTTTCAGCTCGTAATTTGTTCTCGGCAGCTTTTGTTAATGAAAGTAGTCGTGATTTATAAGTAGTCGCGATTTATAACGTCTTGATTTCTGACGCTGTTCGTTATGGATGAGTCAGTTGTTTTTACTGCGAAAATTCTGCTTCAGAAAATGAGTGACCGTAAATCAGCTATAAAATTTTTGCAATCATTGGGCGTCATTGCGGGGAAAGAGAAGGATTTCAGTGTTGCAAGACCATTTAGATGAATAATGTTGGAGGAAGAATATTCCTAAACGTTATTGTTTATTTCTTGCATTTATGAAAGTAGTCAGCAAAATGTACAGGCCTCGTTTTATTAGTTATGTGTTGGTGGGTCTGATACTTCTTTTTTGTTTTACGTTGCGTTTTTTTATGTCAGTGTATTGTGCGAGTGCTACTTTTTTGGTTTCTATGGAGGGAGGTTTTCCTTTCGTTTTAATATTTTTTGGTTACAATGGTAGACCGAGGGGTATTGCTGTGTCTTTGCCGTGGGATTTATGTGATTGACTCGTGGTTTCATTCTTTTTATTGTTTTAAAATTTTACGTCTGATTGAGGGCGGGAAGAACCTCATTCGTGCCTGGACTTTGTGTTTCTTATTATTTTACATCAGTTATTCTCGATTTTGCTTCTTTCGTTACAGTTTGACCTTCTAACATTATTATTTCTTGTTATGTTCTTATTTCTTTCTTGTCAGCCTCGATCTTTGACTCCTTTGGAAGTTCATATGCGGTAAGTTTCTTTTTATGTAGCCACTATTATGTTTTCATTTTTGATGTTTTTGCTAAACTTGTCTTATTTTTACTGTCACACCTGGTGTATCGATTTTACTGAGTGTTATTTGGAGCTACTGCAGCTGGTGTGACTTTCGTGTAGTATAGTTATGGGTTGCAAGGTTTGGTATTTTTTGCATTTTATTTCTTTGCGTGTGCAGTAATGTGTGTAAAGATTTTCATTTTTTGAAAGTCTAGTCGTATTCTGTAGTTCACTAACAAGATCATTTTTTACGCACGTTGCTCATATGTTCTAAGATTTTTGCGCAGCAAACAGTAATATTGGAATCGTTAACTAGAAATGACCTCCTACATAGGTTGCTTCTAGTTACCGATTCCAACCATTCGACGATTCATTATTTAGATCGGTTTTGCAGTACGTGTGGAAAATATAATAGAACAGGCTCTGCTAACGGTAAACTGCGCCTTCCACATCGCTGGCAACAGGTTCTATACAACGCTGTTCTATTATATTACATAATATATGCACTCGTAATTGCTCTCGTGTTCTTATTTATTTCAGTCATCTTCAACTCGTTTAAATGAAATTAGCGCGTAAATAATAGTCGCATTAAGTGTATTATTTTATGGCATACTACATTCATTTGTTTAGGAGCATAATATGTTCCACTCATAGATTGTCCATTGCAGCATCTTTGCCTTACGAATAACGTCATTGGTCAAAGCCGACGGGTGGTATCGGACACTAGAATTTATCCTCGAAACTGTTCTTACTAGTGATGGGCTAAACTGCGATTTTCCGATTTCAGTGATTTCTGTGAATGCTACTTTTCAGTATCTGTTATTCTTAACTGTGATTTGTCGCAGTTAAGAGTCACAGTTAAGGAACATAGGTCGTGTATCCCTCCGCCGCTGCTATTTCTGCGATTTCTGCTACTTCCGCGATTTCTGCTACTTCTGCGATTTCTGTGACTTCTGCTACTTCTGCGATTTCTGCTACTTCTGCGATTTCTGTGACTTCTGCTACTTCTGCGATTTCTGTGATTCCTGCGATTTCTGCGACTTACCACCGTATGAAAAAGTTACATCTGTCAACACAGAAAATTGCATCTCAACAAACCTGTCATTGGCAAGTATGTTTTACGTTTTTTCTTCCGTTGGCTTTAATTTTGTATTAAAGAAACAACTGTGAAAATATTAATAGTGTAATTAATATGTAAGTAGCCGTACAGTACCGTAATAGTTCGTATTTAGAAAATGAATTCTAACATATTGTTATGTTCACAGGTACATGAACTACATTTCAGTCACTCAGTAAAGTGATAACTCAAAATATCATTGTCAACAGATCTGAAGAAATTGCCACTGCGTCTTTAGACCGTTTTCGTCAGATGAGAGGTTAGTTTCGAAGCGTTTCGATGGACTTAATTACTTCAGTGAGATCGTTCTTGCAAATGTGATATTCATTATAGCAAATATTAGCAATCTACTCTGTGAATTATATTGCTAGTAATTAATGACAGCAAAAACTGTTTAATAATCCTTGTGTTTTTGCAGACACAGTTCTGACTCTGATTACTGGTTGCTGTACGTATCTATCCACATCAAGGCTGTTTTTGAGAGAGACTCGTGAAGATTCAAGACAGCTCTTAGAGGATTTGCAGTTTAAAAGTGAAATAATTGTGAAATAAGTGTGTGAATGATTAAACTGTGTTTTATTGAAGTTGTTGTGCGATTTTAAAGGAATAATAAATGTCAAATACAGTGAGTGAATAATAAAAATCTCATTTTCCACATGTTTAAGCCGTCCTATACCCATAATTTTCCGCCACTTACTTATTGGTAAACACTTGTTGGAGAGTGACATGCCGCCCCCCCCCCCCCTCCCCTTTCTCCACAATCTTGGTGTGACACTGACCTGTAACTTATCCCGAAGTCTACAATATGCATTTTGAGGCTGTTGATATGAAAGTGGGAAGTACAGATCTTCCAGTTAAATCAGGAATAGCTTAAGTGCATTACTTGAAAGTAACACAGGAAAAGTTTACTTATGTAGGTGGTAGTAGTGTCGGCAAAAAGTTCTTGTGTGTGAAGTTGCCATGTAGAACACCAGGTGTAAAACTTTTTTCCCGAGTCTTGAACTATTTCGGGACAAAAGTGAGGCATTCATATGACTGTTTTCATTTCTCTACACTTATACAGATGTCTGAGTTCTGCTGTGTTAACATTCCAAAGTCCTGTAGGCATGTGGAGTATTAACCAAAACTGTCATATTGGAAGCAGAATCAAACACATTTGTTACGTTACTTGATATTTTCAGGAGAAAAAGGCAATGTTGCTTCTTATTAATATAATACATTCAGAGTCACAGCAGTATTTGACCAACCATAACTGATGCTGAATGTGCATGTCGTCATATAATATGAAGGGCTTATTTCAATAGTGGTACAAGTCCATTACCTCCACTTTTCTGTCTATAATGCTTCTGAAATTAGTGATCCAAACAAACATAAATAAAGGTTCATCTCTAGCAAGAAGCCATATGCTTGAATATTTCTGGTATCTCAAATGCAGATTTGTCAGCGCTCATTTAACTTTACGACTCTGTATCTCAAAATGAACAAAAATGGACTTGTACCACTATTGAAATAAGCCCTTCATATGCACACACAGCACATCGATGTCGTGAGGCACAAGGCTCTCATAACGAAGTACGTACGTCGGTCAACAGATGACACTAGGAAAAAAAGTATGTTAACTGCGCTTTTTAGTTGCTACTTGCGACTCTTAGTTGCGATTGTCACAGAAATCGCAGTTTGACTCGGTAGCGAATAGCGTAGTATGAACTTTGCTCAACAGATGGCAGTGCTAACTGCGCTTTTTAGTTGCTACTTGCGACTCTTAGTTGCGACTTGTCACGGAAATCGCAGTTGGACTCCATGGCGTACCGCAGAGATGGACGTAGTACGAACTTTGGCCAACAGATGCCACTGTTAACCGCGCTTTTTAGTTGCTACTTGTGACTCTTAGTTGTGACTTGTCACTGAAATCGCAGAAAGCAGTGCTAAATTCGGCCAATAGTTGGCTCACGTCTTTGAATATGAAATACTACTTGCGGCTGCCAACTGTGACTGAAATCGCAGTTAGATTCTGTAAAGTTGCTACTGTGATATCTGCGACTTCTCAGTCACTGTGATTTCTAATAGATACGCGATTTCCTGCCCACCACTAGTTCTTACGGAGTTTTACACACTTCGCACCGCCACGGTCTACACGGTCCCATCTTCCCTCATCCAGTAGTACTCCACATTTGCGACAAAAAGTCGAACAATTTCCTACGCTAGATGAAGATGGAATTAGATTTTCCATGTGAGAGAATCCGCCGAAGAAACGTAAAGAACACCAGACATCCCACTCACTAGTAACATAAATCGTCTGGGATTCCCTAGCAATTCACAAATAATTTGCGGAAGTTTGTAATGTAGAGTAACTAAGGGGATATGTATCCCATACGGTACGTAACTGATGCAACGTTTTTTGAAACCCCGCGAGGTCAGCAGTCAGCAGCGTTGTGGAGAGCTGGGGACAACGTGACCACGTTGGAAGTTCCATGTGTTCGTGACAATATTGTGTTTCAGTAGCGCAACTAACACACTTGAAATTTATTTTATTTCGTGTATAAACGTCAGTGGTTAGATTGTTGGCGACTTTGGAATGAGACAGTGTGTGAAGTTTTGAGTGTAATTATAATAGGTTTTGTTTATCTCAACAAACCATCAGTGTTCAGTGGGCGTACAAGTCTCGAATTACAACAGAGAGGTAAATAACTTCTTCACGTCTATTTTGGTGCATTTTATTCGGGGGTTACCGTACATCAGTCTTGAAAAATACGTGGTGGTTCTGGTACATGTATAGCCTCTTGTAGAATGCTTAATATTTTTGCCACATCCGATGAAATTCGTACATCTATCTTCTCTGACTTCGTGATGTATTGCCTGAAGTTTTTGGAGCAGATTCTTTGTTGTGATCAGCAACGAAAGCGAAAGTGATTATTAAATATTTTGTGCATAGTGAAGTCCGCACATTTACAGTATCAGTATACGTATGACGTTCGTGATGTCCATGCTGTATCGAAGTGTTGAGCGTAACCAATTAAAGTGCTGTAGTTATTACTTAATTTTTGGGAATGAAAGACTGTATTCATTTGCCCTTTGCCATCTCTATTCAGAATGCGTTGAGTATTCATCTACTTTGTTCTGCTCCTTAGCTAACAAATTGTGCCTAGAGGACATCGAGTAATGATGTGTCCGATTCCAATGTGTCGTTGTAGCTACGTGTGTTTTGGTATCGTGATCTGCTGTTGACCTATGTAGGTCAAGGGAAGTGCCTGATTCCATCGTGGCGTAGCTACGTTTTGGTAGTCAGCTGCCGTTGACCGATATAGACCAAGGGAAGTGTTCGATTCCAATGTGTCGTCCTAGCTGTTCTGGTATCGTGAGTTGCTGATGACCTTAAAGTGCTTAATATTTTCGCCAAGGTCAAGGGAAGAGTCTGATTCCAACGTCTCATAGCTACGTTTTGGTAATGAGCTGCTGTTTACCTATATAGATCAAGGGAAGTATTCGATTCCAATGTGTTGGCGTACCTGTTTTTGGTATAGTGAGCTGCTATTGACCTGTAGAGGGCGAGTGAAGTGTCCGATACCAATGTGTCGCAGCTACGTGTGTTTTGGTGTTGTGAAATGCTGTTGGCGTATATAGGTCAAGGGAAGTGTTTGATTCCAATTTTTGTTGTTTTAGGTGTTGGTTTTGTGGTATCGATAGTTGTGGTGTCATTATAATTTTTGGAGTAGTTGGTTTTTATTTTGTGGGATGGTTCCTTTGAAAGGGCACGGCCAACTTCCTTCCCCAGCCTATCCGATGAGACCGATGGCTTCGCAGTTTGGTCTCCTCCCCCCAAATCAACCCAAACCAACTATAGTAAGTAAGTGTAATTATGACTGATAATGTGCAGCACAGTACAGTGAGTGGACTTCAATAGATCTGAATGTTCTTTACTGACTGGATAAAAGTTCCAGCATGTTAGTAGTTACTTTAAATTTGATACGCAACTATGTGCAGAGTATGTATGAGAAGGTGTTAAAGTATTAAAGAAACAGCTCTGTTGAAAATGCATATTAAATTGTCTGATAAAATGTGCTTCAGAAGCAGGTGAATAGTTGTAGGAGTAGCTTTTCATTTTGTGCCTGTCAGCCTGAAACTAAATATTGCAGTGACCAAAGCAGAGCATGATATGTGAGTTTAGAGTTTCAAGTCTTTCATGTATGATTAAGAAACAAAAATTCTGTTACGTTCTCACCCACATGAATAAACGTAGGTTATCAGTGTCTTGGTATATAATATACGTTTACAAATTCCCAGAATAAATTTAGAACATTAATTATGCAGAGGACTGCAAGTTCCACTTGAACCCTTTTTTCTTCATCTATCAAATTGAGACTGACTGTAGTAAATGCTTTTTAGCAAATTCACTTTACATGTATTATTTCTTTTGATCGAGCATAGTGCTGAAGCTAGAATTCGTGCAGAAAAAGCAAGATACATCTCCCATAATGCTCACAGTAGGATAGTATATCATAAGTCAGTGCTACAAAGAAGCAGCAGCAATCAGTAGTCATTTGTCACCATTGGATGTGGTCTGCAAAATTTTGGTATTCTGTTCTTGAGACCATCCATTTTCATGTTTTCCGTCTTTCCCTTAGTTGCTCGAAAGTCGTGGAGGTATGTACCGTCTATGCAACTAAATGAGGGCAGGCTGTTTGTTGCCATACACGTTTCGCTTAATTTATTTGGGAAGCATCATCAGTGGCCTGAAATACATGTTTCTTTTTATACATACAATAAACATATTATGTGATAGATATAACATGCCGATATATTACATTTTGCATGTTTTTCTCTTGTTTTTGAGGTGAGAAGCAATTTTTGTAGCACAAAATCACAAGCAACACCGAACGATACATTCACAATACAGAACTTGTGCTACTAAGGTTGCTTCTCATGATGATTCCCAAATAACTGAAGCGAAATGCATATGGCAACAAACATCCTGCCTTCATTTAGTTGCATAGATGGTACATACCTCCACACATTCATGCTGACTTTCCATAACTCAAGTGTTGTAATTGGTTTTTGTCATTGGACTTTCTCTGTTCCTCAGCCTGTGTAAAATATATTTAATATGAAGTAGCTCATTTGCTGCTGCCAGTAGTGGAATGAAAATAGTGGTTTTACCTGTATTCCACAGTGATAGTGGAAATTAATTATGACTACTTAATTTGAGTTCCTGTTTTTCGGGGGCTGAGAAATGGATGACAAGATAACTGTTTGGCTGAAAAAAGAAGGAACAAATGGGGTATGTAATACACCATGTTCCTTGTATTTTTTCCCATTGTTTCATCGATATCTGTGTGTAGTGTGCACATATGCTGTATAAATAAATGTAATTCATGTCACGTTAGGATTAACTAAACTATGTGATATTGCTTCACCTACTTTCAATGGAAGTGTCACCTTTCAAACTAACCTAAGCATCAGGCTATGCTATAGGTGAATCTTTCACCACAACCTACGTTTCATAAATTAATATAGAAGAAAGATAAATATTGTCTCTGTTACCTTTCTGTTTGTGCACATATGATGTCACTTGATACTATCTTTACCTTATAGGCTGGAGCCAACATTAGTATAGACAGATTCAGTTGACACTGATGTTGCTGGAATCATAAGTATTGCAGTGAAAAAAAAAGAACCTAGTGAAATTTCACTGTTGTACAATAGTTGATGACACCATGAATACAATATGGTGCATGTTTGGAATACATGGGTAGAATTTAAATTTAATATTAAATTAATTCAGAAAAATTCTTAATGCACCACTCAGTGGCATTGATATTATGTTTATATAAAAAAGGATTTTATCTGATACCATATTTCTTTGAATGCCAACTTTAATGTACAAAATAAGAATGAAGATTACTCCATAGTGCATATTAGTAGTGTAAATAATTTGAAATTAAAAAAAAATTCAGTAAGTATGTACATAGTATGGAACAGGTATTATGATTTCTTTACACCATGTTTCCACTGCAGCTGGAAGCATGTTTGTGTTGCACACATTTCCTCTGCTGTTCACAAAATGTTTTGGTTTTTCTTAGTTTTGGTCTCTGCACTGGTGCCAAAAATTTATTGTAGTGCATTCACATAGTCTAGAATGCTGTATATATTAGAACATTCACTTAGTTTGCTGCATTATATCTCGTGACAGGGATGATATGCTGATGGGAGATTTGCACTCTTAATATTGAAGATTTTGCTGAGAAAACTATGGGTGTCATTGGTGGACAAAAATGTACTAAAAAAGAATTGGTGAAGATAACCTGCTATGAGAGCTGAGGATGGAGAATGGTGCCGGTTTCTGAGACTTGACTAGCATTCGCTACCATCCAATATCCTTGACATCAGTTTGTTATAGAATCTTAAAACATATTCTGAGCTCAAACATAATGAGGTATCTTAAATAGAATGACCTCCTAAATGCCAACCAGCATGGTTTACGAAAACATCGATCATGTGAAAGCCAATTCGCAATTTTCTCGGATGACATACTGAAGGCTTTGGATGAAGGCAACCAGGTACATGCAGTGTTTCTTGATTTCCGAAAAGCATTTCACTCAGTACCACAACCACGCTTATTGTGAAAAGTATGATCATATGAGGTATCAATTGAAATTTGTGACTGGATTGAGAACTTCTTGGTACGGAGGACACAGCATGTTATCTTGGACGCAGAGTCATCATCAGATGTAGAAGTAACTTTGGGTGTGTCCGAGGGAAGTGACTTTGGACCCTTGCTGTTTATGTTGTATGTTAATGACTTTGCAGACAACATTAGTAGTAAAATCAGGATTTTTTGCAGGTGGTGCAGTTGTCTATAGTGAAGTGCTACCTCGAAGAAGCTGCATGGTGAAGATTTTGGCAACTTCCTCTAAATGTCCAGAAGTGTAAAATTTTGCATTTCACAAAAAAAGTTAATATCCTATAACTATAATATCAATGAGTCACTGTTGGAATTGGGCAGCGTATACAAATACCTGGATGTTAGCCTTTGTAGTGATATGAAATGGAATGATCACATAGGTTCAGTCGTGGGTAAAACAGGTGGTAGACTTCAGTTTGTTGGTAGAATACTGGGGAAGTTCAGTCAGTCTACAAGAGAGATTGCTTATAAATCACTCATGCAACCATTCCTAAAATAGTGCTCAAGTGTGTGGGACCCGTACCAGATAGGACAACAGAGGATATTGAATGTATACAGAGAAGGGCAGTGTGGATGGTCACAGGTTTGTTTAATCTCTGGGAGATTGTCACAGTGATACTGAAGGAATTGAAATTGCAGACTGCTGAAGACAAATGTAAACCATCCCGAGAAAGCCTGTTAACAAAGTTTCAAGAACTGGCTTTAAATGATTACTGTAGGGACATACTAAAATCTCCTATGTATCATTCACACAAGGATTGTGAGGATAAGATTAGGATAGTTACTGCCCACACAGAGGCATTCAAACAATCATTCTTCCCATGCTCCATACATGAATGAAACAGTAAGAAACCCTAATAATTGTTACAGTGGGACGTACCCTCTTCCATACACCTCACAGTGGTTTGCAGAATATAGATGTAGATTTAGATGAAGATGTAGACATGTCATGCTCAGATTTTGGGATTCTGGCAAGTATGGTAGCACCATTTGTTTAAAAAGAAGACACAAATGTCAGGAGACCAATGCCTGTTAACTAAAGACTTCCTGTTACCTATAGTGTTTTTGCGAATGTGAGATTCATTTCAGAGTCTAGCATATTTGTATCACATTTTGAACTAATCGCTATCTCAAATAGTACTTGGATTATTTACTAAACATTGATGGAAGTCCTGAAAGAATATGCAAAGGTAAAGGAGTTTAATGAACATAATTTCAATATATTCTTTATGGAATTTGGATTATATGTTATCCAGTAATGTGAAATGGGGGGGGAGGGGGGGGGGGAGGAGAGAGAGAGAGAGAGAGAGAGAGAGAGAGAGAGAGAGTGAGTGAGTGTCTATAAAATCTGTTATATCAATACACAGTTGTGGTGAAAGTATGGTTGCCCATTAGCACAAAGATTTACATGGTAATGAGAGACAGATATGATATGCCTTTAGCAGAAAGTGAGGAAAAGCAGGCAAAATACGCCATCTTTTAACCTCTCTACCATATGAACTGAAACATTAACATTGAACAGTAAAGTGTGTTTAGCATATATTACATGGTGGTATAATTAAACTTTCACTACTGCAGAGAGCCCCAATGAAATATGAGTGATCCTATGACTATGAAACACTGTGGAAACATGTGTAAGGACATGCAGAAAAAAAATGATGAATAAACCATTGAAACAAACATATTTTAATTTCTACATTTGTTAACTGTAACTTCCTCTACAATTTGTGGTACAATTGACTGTCAATCTCCCAGGAGCAATTCCCTAACTAATTAATTCCAACTTCTGAGTGTTCATCACTGGTGCGGAAAGAAGACCTCTCCATATTCCTTTATTGCATCAGCATTCACAAAGAGCAACAGCTGTATTGTTGTTTTGATGAAACAGCTTTATGAGTAAAGCACTGCTCGCATCGTCCAGACCCACGTTGACTGTCTGCAATTGCAATGCATACTGAAGCTTGTTTCAGCCCTACATTGCTGTACCAATACCAGTGCCTAATAGCAAATTGACACTAACACTACTAACAAAGCAAATCCTGCATTGCCAGTCTGAATGTAATTCCTATAAAGTTTGGCACCCTATGGTACTTTGTTTCCCCTCTACATTGGTTCAGTAGTGAAAGTTTAATTATGATCATCCTCTACTTTTATGGAAACAATCCACAAAAATCAGGAAATCCAGGTTTAAGTTGCCATTGTGGCAAGAATAAATTTTTACTCGATGCAATAATTAGTTTTTGCTACATTGATTAATTTATAATGTCTCATGTTTCTTAGATCCTTACAAGCATTTTGTTATGAAGTGATAACATGTTTTCTGTAAATGAAGCTGATTACAAAATGATACCTTCAGTTTTCTCACGTGTGTGGGGGCAGGACTATGAAAGGGAGTGGGAGCATAGTAAGGTGTAATTTGTGGATCAAATATACACACGATGATAGTAGTAACAAATTTCACCGGGACTATTGAAAAAATTATCTTTGTCAGATTTAACAATGTATTTGTGTTTCAGACTACTATTATTTTACTTGAGTACTCTTTATCTCACATCACTAAACATACAGATAAGCTTATTTTAATTGTAGTCACGACCTTTTTACCACAGTTCCAGGTGTACCAATTCACTCTGAAAAGTGCAGATGGAGAGGTAACTTTTTTCTACAATTTATGACTACGTAGAATTAATGGCTACTTGTCATTTAATCATTAGAAGAGAGTATTTTTTATGTTTAGCAGTGGTAGTGCTGGGTGCTTTGTTCCTATTTAGTTACATCATTCTCTTCTAAAATACCTTGGGTGCTGCATACATATGTAGAGTGTCATGCATGCTAAATGTAAAAGAAATAATTTACAAACTGCAGTATTATCCATAAACAATATATTAACATGTACTTCAGAGGTACTTTCTGTGTAGTAAACCTTGATGTTCTAGTAATGCACATATTTCATGAAGATTTGGGATTGCAGCTCCATATTCCTGAACCAGCCTTTTGACTGTATAATGTTTGGCAATCCCCAATGTCAGTCAGTTGAAAAAGCACAGAATATTCATCTTCAGTTTTGAAACATAATCAGATACTCAATATACAATGTTTTAAAGATCAACTTGTGAAATATGGATCATTTCAGAATGTGATAGTCGGATTCATGTTTGTTACATGTTTTATTCTTTGTTCCTGGCTCATTCAACATGTAACCTCTCCTCTACTTGTAGTTACAGACTGATCAACATTCAGGAGGACAACAGTTCAAATCTGAATTTGGCCACCCAGATTTAGATTTTCTGTGATTCTCCTAAATCACTCCAGGCAAGTGCTGGGATGCTACCTTTGAAAAAAATAAGCCAGTTTCCTTTCCCATCCTCAAAGCAATCCAAGCTTGTGTTCCTTCTCTAATGATCTCAATGCTGATGGGATGTTAAACCCTAATCTTTGTTACTTCAAACTGATCAGCCTCAGACTATTTACTGAGCTGTTAAAATGACGATATATTTGAATCAATTTCTTTTAGAAAAGTTTCAAGGGATGTAGTCCTTTGTATTTGTTGTACTCTATGAAAAAAAATATGATGCTGAAATAATGTGAGTTACAGGATCAAAACAACTATTTGTTTTCGAATCACGACACAATTAACTGTATCTGTGTTGCTTTTTCATTTCATGGACTACTGGTTTCCCACTAATCAACAGCACACACAAAGTAAAAGGAGTAGCTGTCCTCTCTAGAGTGGTGAGTATTGCTTATTATTGGTCATGTGGTCTACAGCAAGATTGACTCACTCTGGTTCAATTCTCGTAGCTTTAATCTATGGCAAAGGAGCCATATGACTTGCAGAGAAAACAACAAAAATAAAGTTAGAGGAAATTCCTGCATAGCAGAAACTTTAAACTGATAGTACATTTATGAAATCTTTGACCCGAAGCTGACTCATAACACACAAAATGTAAGGTTTTTTCTTAATTGAAATATTGATCCATTTCTGGTTATTGATATTTTTGATGATGATTCCCAAATCAAAAGTTCTAATACATAGCAAATAAGGTTTTTTTAGAGACAAGGGAAATATGATTGAAAAAATGAGTGCAGTGGTATGCTAAATACTTATTTCAATTTATTTGCTTTCCACAAGCAAAAATTACCAAAATTTGCATTTTGTATTAGAAAAACTGAACTGAAACTCTCTCACAACTATGGCAACATAGATGATACAAATGTACTGAGATGTACACTCTGTCAAACAGTCATTCTTACTTTTGAAAGTTGAAGCATCGACTAAACCATTCTCAGTGCGAAAGCACTCATTGAAAAATAGTGCTTCTGCATCCTTAAATATTTGACCCTACATTGTAACTTCCAAATATAATATGCTCATGACCACTCATCCATCATGGGTCTAATATAAATTTATTCTTATGTTTTCTTTTGTGAAACACTTTAGTGTCTGTCACATAAGTGATTCAAAAAGTCTGCCTTTCAGTAAAATACATGCTTCGCATTCATATTACCATCTTAATCACTGAGATGTTAAACAATATCCAGATGTATGATATTCTAATAATTTCCATGCAGGTATTATCTGCCAGTAACTTTACAGGCCTTTGTTCTTTGCTTCCCATTCCATATTTTCATCCTTGCCTTATAAAATCACATACTTCAGAGTATTTCATTAATCATGTTATAAAGATATCTGATTCCATTGCAAATTGGTTTTGTCTGCTTTCATTAAATGTGCACGCACCCTTTTCTCTTTTACTATGATTTTTTTCATTACCTTCATTGGACACACAAATCTGGGAAGTCCTGGATAGAATAGAAACTGGAATGAGTAAAGATGTCACTAAATTTATAATTGAGAGGGGGAGAGTAAGTTGAGTGGTACACACACATGTTAATAAGAATTGGGAAGTGGAAACTCAGCTTAAAAACTTGCATTGTTCTTCAGAGCAGACACACATGCTGGCAGCTGTTTTCTCTTGACAGTAAGATGAAAGGGGGCACTATTAAGTGAGGTGAGTGAGATGAACAAGGGAGGTGCTTAAGGGAATGGTTAGATAAAGAGTGGAGTGAGGGTTAGGAGAGTGACAAACAACTGAAGAAAAAGATGTCAACATTATGATCTGTATTGCTGCTCTCTCTCTCCCTTGGTTTAGTTTGCTTTGTGACCCTTTGAGTCTGTGAATTTTAATCCACAGTGTACACTTTGCAGCCTCTCTGTTCTACTCTGCTACTTGATTGTTTGTCACTATCATCACTTTGTGTCAGTAATTTCTAACTGAGCCTGCTTCCTCTGGTGCCATGTTCTTACCTCTGACTTATACTGGACTTTCCTCATCCACTCCTTGGTGCTTCCTTTGACCTTCTTTTGTTTATCTTTCCTGCTTCATCCAAGTCAGCTAATCATCAGGGTTGTGCCACATTGCCAGTACAATGTAGCTATGTTTATATCTGTGTACTCTGAAAAAGTTCTTATTCTGAGGTACCATTTTGCATTTTTCTTTATCAGTCATGCAATGTCTCAACTATGCAATGAGTGGTTCTGTTTATTCATGCCATTATTTCCAAGTGTAGATCTAATGGAGAGAGAACTTGTATTTTAAATTTTTTGGTTTGTTATTTGGGGCTTCTCTTGACAATTTTTCACATTTGGGCCATATGTTTCTTTCAAATTGTTATGTCAAATGAAGAAAAGACATCCACTCACCAATAGTTGACTGATACGTGGTGCATAGAGACACACAGCAGAATGAGTCTTATCATGGCCACTGACGTGTACATTTAGATGTCTGCATGGTTGTGTGTGGCAGTATGTGCTAGAGAAAGAGCAAGTGCTCAAAAGCTACTGTAAATACTTTTTTCGGTGGAGTGTCTCTATGCGCCACACACCAGTCAGCTTCAGATCTGTGTGTGTTTGCCTGTCCTTCATTTTACATATTATTCTATCCAGGAATTTCCATTCTCCCAAACTTTTTAATACTAAGTGAGAGTATTCTCCTCATGTGATTTCTAAGTGCACAAGTGTTTGTGTACGTACAATGGCTGTAAATAAAGTATTGGCAACATTGATAGAATACAATATTTAATGAAGTAACAAATACAATTGCATTATGTTTCGTCAGTGTAGTCACCCACAAAGTCTATTACCTTTTGCCACTGCCGGGAAGCTGTTGGGGACCACTGGCAACGAGTTCTCTGTTGGTGATAGCAACAGAGGACTCTACTCTCTAGAGTACAGGTGCCACACCAGGAAATTGGTGATCTTGAAGGGGTTCCTTCAACTTTGGAAACAGGTTGAAATAGCAATGACACATATCTGATAAGTACAAAAGGTGCTCAAAGACATCCCAATGCCACTGTTGCAATAAGATCTCGCTATTGTTTGCAATGTGGAAACATGGGTTATCATGGCATGCAACAGTGTAATGATGTGACAATAAAAATGGATGTTTGCACCACATAGCTGGATACAGAAAATGCTCTAGTAATTGGCCGTAATAGTCACAACACCCATAAGAATAATACCTTCATAGTTGTATGCTAAAATCTGGATAAACTTCTCCCAACTTCGTCTCTGTCAAAATTTGTGTCCACGTCAGATCAATGGTGAAAGTACACTGTAGAAATGCAATATCTGTCCAGATGGTTGCCAGCCAGTTCATACTGGTGCGACTTCTGTACACTGGTGAGTCAATGTTGAACCCAATGGGATGCAATATTCCTCATTTTAATACATTTCTTCAATAGGTGCCAGACATACTGGTGACTGAAATCAACCTTGTTGGAAATAGTCTCTAACAGTCCATCAAAACTGTATGGAAACAAGACTGTTTGGGATGTCAGTCTCATCTTGAGAAGGCAGACTGTGAGGCGAAAATCTGCAGTCTCATTCTGACCCACATGAAATTCCTTGACCCATCATGTAGCCATCCTGTATGGTAATGCATTCTTGCCACAAACTTCACGCAATCATAGACAATATTCTGATGCATTTCTGCCACAAGTACATTTGATTTTAATGCATGACTTTTGATCATTTTTTGAAAATGTGCTTTAGAGTGGTGAAATGTCTGTGATAGCTGTTCTGCCTAATTAGGCAGTTTTCTTTCTCACATCTTTTATACATGTGGTATGAAACATTTGATGGCAATGTGTAAGTGTCTTTGCCTCAAGGTGAATTATTTTTTTTAAAAGGCAGCTATATTTGATATAGTCTTGTATTAAATGATTTCACTTTGGTCAGCATACTTCCAGTGACATTAATCCATCCTTGAAGTGAGATTCAGGAAGGTCTGTAAAATACTAATTTTTGGCTACCATGTACAGAACACATTTTCTGGCAACAAATGTCTTCTGATGTGGGAAAAATTGAAAATAACGGTATGCCAATTCAAGTTAATTGCTGGATGTTTGTATAGTCTGCAATTCAGACCCTTCACTTTTCCTATTGCAACAGCACCTTAATGGGTATATGCATTGCTTGCATGGAAAATAAAGTATTTTCTTTCACAATCCATCTGCTGTGTAGTAACTTTTGTTTCAATGAATTCGTGGAGAAAGCATGTGTGATGTTTTCCAGTTATTGTTTTATCCCATGTAAGGTAATTAATAACCAGAATCCAGTTTGCTAAGAATTTACATGTTGCCAGATGGAAGTCACACAGCACCAACATAATTACATTTACTGAAATTTTATAAAACTTCATGTTCAAAGTGCATAACTGGAATTGTTGTTTATCATGATGAAGCCATTAATGTATTGATAACATGTGAATATGGCAATAAGGTGCTAAAACTAATAATGTAAACACTGTAGTTTCAGGTGATCATGATGTAATAAATTATTATGTAACCCATTTTGCATCTTGGTAAACACTGTTTGATAACTTTTTTATCACTTGGTTTTGCTCAGCATTGACCAACTGTGACACCTGATAGAAGAATGCTTTCTAAAAACTAATTATTGATGTATAACATACTCATCTGTATTATGATATTCCTATCCCATCAGGCATTTAATTGCGGATCATCCAATACCACATGGCACACTGTTTGTGGTTGCTGTTACTTGACATTATTCATCTGGATTATCTTCAAGAATAGTCATATTTGAATTCTGACAATCTTTTCATAACCATAGGAAATGAAAGGAAAGGACACCTATAACTGTCCATGAATTTTGAGCAAATTTAGATTGATGATAAATCATGCAAGATAATGTTCCCCCATGAACCATGGACCTTGCCGTTGGTGGGGAGGCTTGCGTGCCTCAGTGATACAGATGGCCGTACCGTAGGTGCAACCACAACGGAGGGGTATCTGTTGAGAGGCCAGACAAACATGTGGTTCCTGAAGAGGGGCAGCAGCCTTTTCAGTAGTTGCAGGGGCAACAGTCTGGATGATTGACTGATCTGGCCTTGTAACATTAACCAAAATGGCCTTGCTGTGCTGGTACTGCGAACGGCTGAAAGCAAGGGGAAACTACAGCCGTAATTTTTCCCGAGGACATGAAGCTTTACTGTATGATTAAATGATGATGGCGTCCTCTTGGGTAAAATATTCCGGAGGTAAAATAGTCCCCCATTCGGATCTCCGGGCGGGGACTACTCAGGAGGACGTCGTTATCAGGAGAAAGAAAACTGGCATTCTATGGATCGGAGCGTGGAATGTCAGATCCCTTAATCGGGCAGGTAGGTTAGAAAATTTAAAAAGGGAAATGGACAGGTTAAAGTTAGATATAGTGGGAATTAGTGAAGTTCGGTGGCAGGAGGAACAAGACTTTTGGTCAGGTGATTACAGGGTTATAAATACAAAATCAAATAGGGGTAATGCAGGAGTAGGTTTAATAATGAATAAAAAAATAGGAGTGCGGGTTAGCTACTACAAACAGCATAGTGAACGCATTGTTGTGGCCAAGATAGACACAAAGCCCATGCCGACTACAGTAGTACAAGTTTATATGCCAACTAGCTCTGCAGATGATGAAGAAATTGATGAAATGTATGACGAGATAAAAGAAATTATTCAGGTAGTGAAGGGAGACGAAAATTTAATAGTAATGGGTGACTGGAATTCGTCAGTAGGAAAAGGGAGAGAAGGAAACGTAGTAGGTGAATATGGATTGGGGGGATAGAAATGAAAGAGGAAGCCACCTTGTAGAATTTTGCACAGAGCATAACTTAATCGTAGCTAACACTTGGTTCAAGAATCACAAAAGAAGGTTGTATACCTGGAAGAATCCTGGAGATACTAAAAGGTATCAGATAGATTATATAATGGTAAGACAGAGATTTAGTAACCAGGTTTTAAATTGTAAGACATTTCCAGGGGCAGATGTGGATTCTGACCACAATCTATTGGTTATGAACTGCAGATTAAAACTGAAGAAACTGCAAAAAGGTGGGAATTTAAGGAGATGGGACCTGGATAAACTGAAAGAACCAGAGGTTGTACAGAGTTTCAGGGAGAGCATAAGGGAACAATTGACAGGAATGGGGGAAAGAAATACAGTAGAAGAAGAATGGGTAGCTTTGAGGGATGAAGTAGTGAAGGCAGCAGAGGATCAAGTAGGTAAAAAGACGAGGGCTAATAGAAATCCGTAGGTAACAGAAGAAATATTGAATTTAATTGATGAAAGGAGAAAATATAAAAATGCAGTAAATGAAGCAGGCAAAAAGGAATACAAACGTCTCAAAAATGAGACCGACAGGAAGTGCAAAATGGCTAAGCAGGGATGGCTAGAGGACAAATGTAAGGATGTAGAGGCTTGTCTCAATAGGGGTAAGATAGATACTGCCTACAGGAAAATTAAAGAGACCTTTGGAGAGATGAGAACCACTTGTATGGATATCAAGAGCTCAGATGGCAACCCAGTTCTAAGCAAAGAAGGGAAGGCAGAAAGGTGGAAGGAGTATGTAGAGGGTTTATACAAGGGCGATGTACTTGAGGACAATATTATGGAAATGGAAGAGGATGTAGATGAAGATGAAATGGGAGATAAGATACTTCGTGAAGAGTTTGACAGAGCACTGAAAGACCTGAGTCGAAACAAGGCCCCGGGAGTAGACAACATTCCATTAGAACTACTGATGGCCTTGGGAGAGCCAGTCATGACAAAACTCTACCACCTGGTGAGCAAGATGTATGAGACAGGCGAAATACCCACAGACTTCAAGAAGAATGTAATAATTCCAATCCCAAAAAAAGCAGGTGTTGACAGATGTGAAAATTACCGAACTATCAGTTTAATAAGTCACAGCTGCAAAATACTAACGCGAATTCTTTACAGACGAATGGAAAAACTGGTAGAAGCGGACCTCAGGGAAGATAAGTTTGGATTCCGTAGAAATGTTGGAACACGTGAGGCAATACTAACCTTACGACTTATCTTAGAAGAAAGATTAAGAAAAGGCAAACCTACGTTTCTAGCATTTGTAGACTTAGAGAAAGCTTTTGACAACGTTAACTGGAATACTCTCTTTCAAATTCTGAAGGTGGCAGGGGTAAAATACAGGGAGCGAAAGGCTATTTACAATTTGTACAGAAACCAGATGGCAGTTATAAGATTCGAGGGGCATGAAAGGGAAGCAGTGATTGGGAAAGGAGTGAGACAGGGTTGTAGCCTCTCCCCGATGTTATTCAATCTGTATATTGAGCAAGCAGTAAAGGAAACAAAAGAAAAATTCGGAGTAGGTATTAAAATTCATGGAGAAGAAGTAAAAACTTTGAGGTTCGCCGATGACATTGTAATTCTGTCAGAGACAGCAAAGGACTAGGAAGAGCAGTTGAATGGAATGGACAGTGTGTTGAAAGGAGGATATAAGATAAACATCAACAAAAGCAAAACGAGGATAATGGAATATAGTCAAATTAAATCGGGTGATGCTGAGGGGATTAGATTAGGAAATGAGACACTTAAAGTAGTAAAGGAGTTTTGCTATTTAGGGAGTAAAATAACTGATGATGGTCGAAGTAGAGAGGATATAAAATGTAGACTGGCAATGGCAAGGAAATCGTTTCTGAAGAAGAGAAATTTGTTAACATCGAGTATAGATTTAAGTGTCAGGAAGTCGTTTCTGAAAGTATTTGTATGGAGAGTAGCCATGTATGGAAGTGAAACATGGACGGTAAATAGTTTGGACAAGAAGAGAATAGAAGCTTTCAAAATGTGGTGCTACAGAAGAATGCTGAAGATAAGTTGGGTAGATCACGTAACTAATGAGGAGGTATTGAATAGGATTGGGGAGAAGAGAAGTTTGTGGCACAACTTGACTAGAAGAAGGGATCGGTTGGTAGGACATGTTTTGAGGCATCAAGGGATCACAAATTTAGCATTGGAGGGCAGCGTGGAGAGTAAAAATCGTAGAGGGAGACCAAGAGATGAATACTCTAAGCAGATTCAGAAGGATGTAGGTTGCAGTAGGTACTGGGAGATGAAGAAGCTTGCACAGGATAGAGTAGCATGGAGAGCTGCATCAAACCAGTCTCAGGACTGAATACCACAACAACAACAACAATTTTTTGTTGGTACAGCATTCCAGTTTGTTTCAGTGCTGCTATCCAAAGACTGTTTAGATGCAGTTCATACTAGTTTATCCTGTGATAGCCTCTTAATCTGTGTAACTACCGCAACCGACATCCATATGAACTTACGTCTCTGTCTACCTACACAGTTTTTTGCCCCCTGCCCCTTCACGCATGTATGCATGTGTACGGGGCATGTGTGCCCACACAAACAACTCAGAGAGAGAGAGAGAGAGAGAGAGAGAGAGAGAGAGAGAGAGAGAGAGAGTGCAGCTAGGTATTTAGTTTCAGAGTAACTGCTTAGTTTTTCAAGGTCACAGATTCTTTAAAATTCTGAAATAAAATTTATTTAAGAAGGCTCTAACTGTTGCAGTGGGTCCATCTTCATCCTCTCCTCTACACTGTGTAAGGTAACGGAGGTTGCTTTTTTTTATATGTCCAGTGGGATAGCTAGTTTACACTATATGGGTGGCAGAACTGAATTTATTTACATGTTTTAAATGTAGTGAGTCAGTGTGCTCTTTTGTATCAAATCTTAAAATTTCATGCTGTTTGTTCTGTGTACTAGCAGGAGAAGTTGTCACATGTTAGTTTATATATTCCAGAGCAGCAAACAGTTGTTGTGAATCTATTGTTTTTTGAATCTTAATGTTTGACTGAAAGCTTATTTTGATATTGTATTGTTCATACAACTTTGTGAATCGATATGTTACTGAGAAGAGGTGAGAAACACATTTGATTTCTTCTGCTAATGGGGACTGGCGTATTGATGGTGTTTAGTTTGAATTTTTGTATCATATGTCCTGTCCAAAATTTTCCTTTGCCTGTTTCACTGCTTGATGAATGTCCACATTGAACAACATGGGGGATGGTCTGCAGCCTTGTCTCATTCCCTTCTCAACAACTGCTTCCCCTTTACGTCCTTTGACTCTTATAACTACAGTCTGTTGTAAATAGCCTTTTGCTCCCTTTCTTTTATCTCTGCTACCTTCAGAATTTCTAAGAGTGTGTTCTAGTCAACATTGTCAAAAGCCTTTTCTAAATCTAAAAGTGCTACGAATGTGGTTTTGTCATTCTTCAAACTATGTTTTAAACTAAATTGTAGTCAGTATTGCTTGCTGGGTCCCTGTAGTTATCTAGATCCCAAAGTAGCCTTCTCCAAGATTGGCTTTTAGTGGGTTAGTGACACTTTCTAGATAATTTGGATTAGTATTTTACAACCCTGACTTGTTAAAATAATGATTGTGTTGTATTCTCATGTCACTACTGCCTTCTTTGGTACTTTTATTTTGTTGTTCTTGAAGGCTGGTGGTATTTCAACAGCATCACATATCTTGAGCACCAGATGGAACAATTTTGTCCTGACCGTTTTTTGCAAAGAGCTTAATAATTCTAAAGAACGTATTTCAGCTTACATCTTTGAGTGTTCCATCAAGTTTTTCATGCAGTATTGCTTCCTCTGTTTCATTTTATCCATCTCATCTACCCCTTTCTTTTCCATTATAATATTTTAAGTTTGTTTCCTTTATACGACTGTTCCATGTGTTCCTCCCACCTTTAACCTTCCTTTCTTTGCTAAGTACTAGCATAAATAAAAATTGCAGTTGGCTATGTTAAGAAGTCAGTTAAATTTAAACTACATAAAGAAAGTTGACTCTTCTCTCATATTATTGCAAAACATGTAATAAGACAACATGGGGATACATTAACCATCACCTTTGCCTGAGTTGGAGGCTAATCAGCAAGTTAGATGCATATCTACAGGAAAATGCCAGGGGGCCACTGGCCAGGAAGATTAAGTTACTATGGTTATTAGTATCAGTAATTTTGTTGCATTAGTCAATGTGGCCTTTCTATCTTGGTACTGGAAACATCGCGTGTAGCTCTACTGTTGTCTTAATGATAATGGCATCCTTTCAGGTAAAGTATTCCAGAGGTAAGAGAATCCCCCATTCGGATCCCTGGGTGGGCGTTAACTCGGGAGGAGGTCATCATCAGGAAAAGCAAATCTGGTGTTCTATGGTTCCAAGTGTGAAATGTTAGATCCCTTAGGTAGGTTAGGGATTGTGCAAAGGGAAACAATGACTGAAATTACATATTGATAATTAGTGAAGTGCAATGGCAGAAATAAAGACTTCTGGACAGGTAGGTTTATGATTGTAAATATATAATGAAATAGTGGTAGTGCAGGAGGGGTCTAATAATAAATAACAAAATTAGAATGTGTATAAGCTATTATGAACAAGATAGTGAATGCATTATTACAATGAAGAGGTTGAAGCAATCTATAATGATACAAAAGAAATTCTTAAGAGAGTTGAGGCAAATGAAAATCTGATTGTGTAGGGCAAGGGATTGCATTTCAATAGTAGGAGAAGGAAGAGAATATGATGAATATGGACTGGGGGAAAAGAAAGAAAGAGAAACCACCTGGTAGAATTATGCATACAGTGTAATTCCATCATTTCAGGTACTTGGTTTAAGATTCATGAGAGAGAGTTGTGTGTGTGATGGACACCAGGAGACACTGGTATGTCCCAGATTGCTTATAAAATAGTTAGAGATTTTTACAAACCAGAATTTAAACTGTAAGAAATTTCCAGTTGCTGATGTGGTCTCTGACCATTATTTATTGGTTATAAACTTCAGATTAAACTAAAGGAAAAAATTGCTGAAAGGTGGGAAATTAAGGAGAGGGTACCTACATCATTTGAAAGAACCAGAGGTAATTAAGAGATCATAGGCAGCCCTTCTGTACCCCCAACTACTCACTATAGATGTGAGTGCTACTCATCACAGTTTTGTGTGTGTGTGTGTGTGTGTGTGTGTGTGTGTGTGTGTGTGTGTTTGGGCATGCGCGCATGTCCTCACTCACTTTCCTTCATGTCTCATGAAGGACTTTAATAGTACAATAATGTCCAGTTCATACTATTGTTATTCCATTCAGATTTTTAACTGTTTTACAGTACCTGATGAATTTGACAGAGCACAGAGAGATCAAAGTTGAAATGAGTCCCCTACAGTGGACTACATTCCTTCAGAATTATTGAGAGCCTCGGTGGAGCCAGCTTTGACAAAACTAGGCCACCTGGTTTGCAAGAAATAGGAGACAAGCAAAAATACCTTCAGGCTTGGAGAAAGAAGTAACAATTCTAATTCCAAAGAACGCAAGTGCTGAGAAGTACAAATACCACCAGACCATCAGTTTAACAAGTCATGGTTGCAAAATATTGACTCTGTGGAAGAACGGAAAAAATGGTACTGAGTGACCTTGGAGAAGATCTGTGTTTGCACTCTGGAGAATTGTTGGAATACATAAGGTAATACTAACCCTACGGCATATCTTAAACACACCTTAAGAGCAAACCTATGTTTATAATCTTTGTAGATTTAGAAAAAGTTTTGATTGGAGTACACTCTCTGAAATTCTGAAGAAAGCAGGAATGAAATGCAGAGAGCTAAAATTATTAACATATTGTACAGTATCTAGGTTGCAGTTGTAAGAGTTGAAGGATACGCAAGAAAAGCAGTAATTGAAAAGGGAGTGGAACAGATTGTAGCCTATCCCCAATGTTATTCAGTGTGTAGAGGAAACCAAAGAGAAATCTGTAATAGGAGATGAAGTTCATGGAGAATAAATAAAAACTGTAAAGTCTGTCGAGGATGTAGTAATTCTGTCAGAGACAGCAATAGGCTTGGATGAACAGTTGAATGCCATGGATAGTGTCTTGAAAAGAGGCTAGAAGATGAACACTAGCAAAAGAAAGAGGAGGGTAATGGATCATAGGTGGTTGGAATTAAATAAGAAGGTACTGAGGGAATGACA
This sequence comes from Schistocerca cancellata, assembly GCF_023864275.1. NCBI lineage: Eukaryota > Metazoa > Arthropoda > Insecta > Orthoptera > Acrididae > Schistocerca > Schistocerca cancellata. Next base: position 38,590,576 of record NC_064636.1, on the reverse strand, counting down.
TTAAGAACTAAGATACTAAAATTAGTATCTGGTTTTGCTATTTGAGCAGCAAAGTAACTGTCAATGGTTGAAATGGAGAGGGTGTAAAATGTAGACTGCTAATAGCAAGGATAGTGTTCTGAAAAAGAGAAATAATAAATGTAAATATAAATTTTAGGATTTTTTATCATCAGGGATTTGTCTGTAGTCAGACCTTGCACAGAAAAGAAATATGGATGATAAGCAGTTCAGACATGAAAGGAACAGGAGTTTTTGAAGAGTTGTGCTATAAGAGAATGCCGAAGATTAAGTGCATACGTCAGATGAGACTGAATTAAATTGAATAGAAAAGAAATCTATAGCATGACTTGACTAAAAGAGGGGATCAGATGACAGTACATGTTCTGAGGCATCAAGGAATTGTCAATTTGGTAACTGAGGGAAGATGCAAATTGTAGAGGAAGACCAAGGTTCAAAATGGATGTAAGTTGCAGTAGTTAAGAGATGATGATGGGTCTTTCACAGTATAGACTGTTGTGGAGAGCTACTTCAAACCAGTCTTTGCGCCAACAATAGTGTGTTATAAACTATTTGAACCTATTCAAGGTAAATGTAATATAACAACACTTACAAGAATGCCACTGAATTGGAGAAGAAAAAACACTGGGTATTCAGCTACATTCACAGCTGCTCATGATCACATTTTTATCTGTCGTGCACAAACAGCTACTGATACATCGTAAGAATGTAGGCCTATTCATAGTGGATATCACCCACTGAGTGAGATGCTTCATTGGTTAGTTCACTATGCTTACATTAGGGATTATGGTGATTTTTAAGTTCCCATGCAGCACAGGTTTAGGAGTTCCATGCTTTTACCAAATTTATTGCTGAAATTAAAGTGTAATAGACACAGATGCTACCTAAAGCGACATATGAAAATCTGTGCCAGATCACGACTTTAGCATGGATTTTCCACTTATTGTCTGTCTGGCACAAATTTTCATGTGTAGTTTTAGATAGTACGTTTATATCTATTACGTCTAAGTTGATTTACAAGTATAAATTTCAGCATGGGAAACTGTAATTCACTATTTATATATCAGGCTGAGGTTGCTGTGTGTCAAAAATGACGACGATAGTCTATGGCTTCACGTTGTCTGTTGTCTTGATTCTGAAACCTGACATTTGGATCTGTCTGGGGAATGTGCTCAGATAGCCTAAGTTGAAATTTAACTGCTCATGATACGTGGGTAATCAGTGTTAGAGTCCCGGTTTGGCAACAAATTTTCATATGGTGTGTGAGGTAGTACAGCTACAGCTACTAAAGTTAAGTGCAATTCCTGGAGTAAATTTCAATATTTGCAACTTTAGTTCACCATCAAATATAAATGCTTTACTAATTTGCTGATGGCAAATGACATGTTCGTTCATTTGAAAACAACGTGGCTGATGTCCTTCACTGTCATTTTGCATATGTGAGGATGCGCTCCATCTGTAATGACCTCGTTGCTCACATGTGCCCCCAGAAATATGTTAGAATTTAAATATGGTTTTGTGATCTACATTACCATTGTATAATCTCTCTGAAATCTTTCAGTGACCCCAGATCTCTTCCACATATACAATCTTCATGATTCGTAAACTAAATATTATGAGTTGTCCCATCGTGACGATCCAAATGAGGGACTATTTTACCTCTGGAATATTTTACCCAGGAGGATGCATCATCATTTAACCATACAGAATAGCTCACTGGAGCCATACTGGCTAATGTTACAAAGCTCAGTCAATCACCCATACTGTTGCCCCTGCAGCTGCTGAAAATGCTGCCTCCCATTTTCATGAACAACATGTTATTTTGGCCTCTCTACAGATACCCCTCCATTGTGGGTGCAACTACCATATGGCTATCTACATCTTTAAGGCACTCAAGCCATTTCAACATGGCAAATTCCAGAGTCTCTGTGGTGATGTAGTATCCTGTGACTTCCATACAATGAGACACAATAGGAATTAGTTACTCGTATAAGTACCTGGTTATAACAGTTTTTAGAAATATGAAATGAAGTGATCACGTATGCTCTGTTGTAGATAAAATGGGGCTCAGGCTTCGGTCCATTGATAGATATTTACAGAAATGTGCGTGTTTTTATAAATCTTGTGAAGGATTTTGTCTGTGAGCTGTGCTTACTTTGAAATGTACTGTGAAGTGTTCTGTTCAGCAACTCAGTGCCTCCTCTGTGCAGTGAGTAGCAGTCTATCCTCTCATATTGTTATTAAGACTATTACACCCTGTCACTCTAGATTCAGCTTGAACTATTTATAATACACTGGGGCATCAAACTGACAACAATTACAGATTCCTTCATGGAATGCATAAATGATTCACAATTAGATTTAAATTTTGTGAAGTAAGTGAATAAAAACTGTCTACATTACCTGGAAATTGTGCCTTTGCTGTGTACAAGTTAGTGTTTCAGAGGAGGGTTTCATGTGCTGCATATCAAAAAGCTATAATCTAACTTCATTCAATATTAAGAGAAGGATAACTTATTTTGTGTACTTTTTATGTATTTTTTGTTTTTTCTTCATCATAAATGTAAACCACTAAATTCAATTTGTGAACGGCCAGGCTAGTGGCCCCACGTTCGTCTCTCTGTCAATAGATGGCAGCACTTTTGCCACTCTGATGTACCAATTTGCCTCCTCGTTCACATCCACTACTCCCTGTTCTGCGCTCACAGGTAGCACACCGTGCATAGTACATGTCCACCTCGGCACTTGGAGCCACAGCACAGCGTGTCATGATATTATTTGTATATTTGCCTACCTAGACAGTCGTCCGTAGTTCTGTCTGGTGTCACTTTCGCATTGATATAGGTTTCACAGCACATAGCCTGACTGACAGTTTCTAAATGTTTTTTAGAAGTTTTTAGAAATTTTTTTTTTCCATACGTGTTGCAGCGTGTGAAAATTGTCTCCCATCTTGTGATATTTCCAGCACAACACCAGAATATGGGCTTATAACAGTCTGAAACCAGTCATATGAAAATAAAGAAATTTACAACTGAAGTGGTATTTTCAACATATAATTCTTAGTTGTGAATGTTCTTCCAGCAGGATTGTTTGTAGTAAAATGCCACACAGGGCAATTGGAACATATTACTGATTTCTGAATTAACGCAAGAGACTCTGTCTGACATCAGCCACCATTAATTTTAATAAAATGTGTCTAGCATATAACGTGATCCCCAATTCTATCAGAAGACTGTTCCATAGAATTACTGGTAGCTCACTATGTTACATTCAGCAGCTCATGAAAACTGCTATAATTAAAGAAATTAGACATTTATATTTTAAAAATGTCCTAAATAGGAAAGCCTATGTAATGCACCTTAAATTTTCTAATGAACTGAGCCATTTTATTTTCGGCGATGCATATGCACATATTATGTATCTCATTGATTGTCTGAAGGATAATATTATTAGTTCTAATGTCAGGAAGCTGGAGAGATTAGGTGTCAGGTTTGACTCTGCTTCAGAAGTAGCTCCTGAATGTAATTTTAACTTTTACCATACAGTTTCGAACCAAACTAGAATCATTTTTAATCACGAGCAAATGTGTTTTCTAAATAAAGGGCTAGCCCTTAGTCTCAGATCCCCATGTAATCAAAATATGGCATCCTCTTTGGTGGCCCACACTATCGTTGCCCTGGAACAGGCTAAATCAGATAACACTGCATAGTAGATCATTAAATACTGGCACTGTAAATACTGTTTTCATGTCTAGTCAAAGGTCATGACTATAATAATGAGTCTTCTGTGCAGCAATCACAGCGACTGTGTGAATGCAAGAGATGAATACGGGGTGAGAAATGGAGGTCACAGCTGTAGTCTCGTCATATTTGCAATTGAGAACACATTTCTTGCAAATTCACAGTAGTTTCTCAATGCACCAGACATGTTCCTATCAAGTATCTTTCAGTACTCAGATATAGAGAACTGGTCTTTATCAGTAGCTGGGGCATGTTTCGATTTTTCCAAATTTTCACGAAAGGAAGCGTGCTTCCTGGTGTTTACATTAGTTAGTAGGTATCTCTCATTATTGTTTTTGTTGTGGTGCTAGTAGATTAGATGTAAGCACTATATTGATTTGTGTACAAAGAACAACTGTCTGATTATCTTTTTGTATTCTTTGTTTTAAAAAGAACCAAAGTTCACTTGATGAAACTCATCTGGTTTTGGTCTAGACATATCTGACGGACTTCTAGCTTCATCTTAGCATATCTATCAACTTCTGGAGTTTTTTCAGCCTTGCGAGGTCTAGTGATGTGTTCCCATCATTATCTCTGGCCTCCCTGTTAGCCCCTGCCTCGAGCAGCAGTGTCGCCACCTCACTGTGGCCCTGCTGGGCCGCATAGTGCAGCGGCGTCATCCCAAATTTATTCACGGCATTGGGGTTGGCTTTAGACGCCAACAGCAGCCGCACCACAGCTGTGTGGCCTTTCCATGCAGAAATGTGCAGAGCTGTGCTCTGCTTCTCATTCCTGGCGTCCACTTCCGCCTTTGCCTCCAGCAGTGTTTTCACAATTTCTGTGTGGCCATGTACTGCCGCATACTGCATTGCTGTAGTCTCATACTGATTCCTGGCATTGAGGTCGGCATTAGACGCTATCAGTAACCGCACCATAGCTGCGTGGCCATTCTCTGCAGCTATTTGCAGCGGCGTGCTCTTCCTATCATTCCTGGCTTCCACTTCCGCCCCGGCCTCCAGTAGATGCCTCGCCACCTCCACATGTCCCTGCTTCGCTGCCCAGTGCAAGGCAGTCTCCATGTTCCCGTCCATCGCCTCCACGTCTGCTCCAGCCTTAAGCAGGGCCTGCAGCTCCTCCACTGCCCCTTCCTTAGCTGCGTGTATCAGCCTCCGGCCCTTCTCCTCTCCAGAAATACTCCTGCACAAAAGAAAGAAATTCTTAAACTCTTCAGGAAACACACAACTTGATGAAGAACACTATCACAGAAGCAACACTAAGGGCAGTTCTAAACACACATCTGTGTATTGACAACTGATCAGTCTATAATCCACAGTTCTCTCCAATAAAAAACAATGCGAAAGTCTCTGTATGAGAAGGTATAAATTTTCAATGGTACCATCCTCTCAATGTGTTCATCCACTGTCCAATTTGAATTGCTACATTCTATCTTTCAGAATGTTCACTTGTTACACTGTCACACTGAATCCTGACAGTGAGCCGCTTTGACCTCAGGATGTTTTTGTTAAGCCTTAATTGCTCTGCAATGAAAGAGTTGCTTCATGTAGCTGATACTGATCTTTCGAATGCAGCAATCCCTTCCCACACTTATACATAGGACACACAGAACAAATCACATCTCCAGATATTTAAAGAAACTTTACTGTCATGGCATGAGAACATCAGTCCACATACTTGCAACTTTACTGACAGCCTAATCAAACAGAGAATTAGTATGTCTAACAGGAAACCATTTACTGGAAACATTTCAGAAGCAGCAATGATGGTAACTAGATTTCCTGGGTTACACACACAAATATGCTGATTACTACATGCACACTGGCAGCGATAAACATCCTTGCATGTATAACCAATACACACTCACACATATGAGAGTAAATTAATGTGTCATGCAACTGTCTCGATTGCCATAAGAAATACTGCTCCAACTAAATCTTGGTTCCCTGAATATCCTGTAGTCAACACACCACGTTATTTGCAAGTGACAGACTCCCTACAAAGAGCTTAACGGATAGTACCTCGATACTGATAGAAGAAGATTCATGTTGCAAATGCCCAGCAGCTAGAAATAACGAATTCTTTGTGGAGTAATTATAATTAAGAACAAATTCATTCTGTTTTTCTGCCAAGTGGCATATTACAGCTGATAATTCCAATATCCATCCATCAATCAGGTACTTACTATCTTCTTCTGTAAACGTTATGTGGATATGGAGCTACTAATGTGGCTGTTTCAACTGAAAATTGTACAGTGCATATACAAAAATGAATCTTAGTGTTCTGAAAACTGTGTCAAATGTGTCTTGATCTTTCCTATCTAATGGTGAGACATTAAACATGATTACTGCACTACTGTACAGTGGTTAACAGTCTGGAAGTGGTTTCCACCCCCACAGTTCTTTCCTGGGAGTGACCTTGGTGGAGACAGTGGGTCTTTGCTGGCGTCTAGAGAGTGTTCCCCACTTTGGAAACCTGGAGTCCTTTTAAGGTATTGTTCAACTGCGTTTAATCTTACTGACAACACACATCCCTGGGGAATCATGCATGTTATCGATAATGGTGTTGTAATATAGCTGTACAACTAATTCTGGATGCCTTATCTATTGTAATGTTGTAGACTGTGATTTAAGAATTGAGGTGAGATATGAAATATGTCTGTATATTCTGCCAATAAATCTGTCTTGCTGCTAACTATGGTGATACTGAGTTTTTATGGTACTAATTCGTTTTCAGAAGCAGTTTTAATCTCACATTTACTAGTCATGCTAGAAGTTGTAATCAGCAAATATTATCAGTCTACAGTCGTACAGTGATGATCTGGTTTAGTATTTTGTCATGAACACTGCAAGATTGTCAATAAGATCTCTAGGAAATACTAGTTTGGTCAAAAGTTAATTATGTGTGCAGGTAAACTCTGTGCTAACTGCCATCAATAGCTATTCAATAAATGCAAAGGTATATTATCAATGCTGGCCGCTGTGTCTTTGAAGACGATTTATCTCGCCAATTTCTTGTTTGGTATAAGTATTCACATATAGGGTGGTAGATCGCCTAAAGCATGTTCACTAATTTCATCCTTGGTCTGGCGTTGCATTCTGTCCTTGCTCATTAACTGTTCTTTTGTGGATCCCGATTTCCTTTTTATTCTCTGTGTAATATGCGTACCCTATGGTTTATATTGAGTGTAATTCTATCCAACACACACTAACTTGTAAATATTAGATGTGCTATATTTATATAATTCTATGCCAGACACAATAACTTGTAAACATTAGAAGTGTTATATTTGTGTAATTCTATCCCACTCACACTAACTTGTAAATATTAGATGTGTTAAATTTATTATTACAAACTCTTTCCAGTTAATCATCTCAAAGTTGCTTTTTGTGTTACATCACTTTAGGCACATGCCATGAAGACCCATGTAATGACATTCTGTGGTTTTCTTAATCTATCCTTTGTTTGCTGTGTCACATGTGTGTCACCATTTAACCCTCAAAACACTTGTGTAGGAGGGGTGAAACGCACTTCTGCCTTGATTTCTTTTTTGTAGCAGTGGGTAGTTCCTAATTTGATAATCACATTTATGTCTATGCACACGTTACGCTATTCCCATAAATTACGGGATGATGGTCTAGAGGAGTGGAGATGCCACCTGGTAATGTCCTGGGAGTGTTATATTGTGCTCATATCAGCCGAATTTCGTGGCCAAGTCATCGACATGAGTTTCCTATCATGCTCATCAAATCTGTATACCATGATTCTGGCCCTATGACTGGCAGTTACCGGAATTCAGTGGACAAGGAATCAATGTGAGTTCACTATCGTGCTCAACAAATCTGTATACCATGATTATGCCCATGTGAAACTAACAGTTATCCGAAACTGGTGGACAGAATATCACTCCCATTTTCCTGAAATCACTGCAGCATGCATCAGTCGTAGAGACAGGGACAATTATCCTCCTGGAAGAGGCAATCACTATCAAGAGACACACAAAGAATTCAAGCATGCAGCTGGTGTGCGGTAATGTTCACATAGTTCACAGCTGCCTTGATACCTCTGATTAGGGTTTACAGGACCCAAGCAAACCCACAAGAATGCCACTGACAGTATAATACTTCTCCCAGAGTCCTGCATCTGTGGCACAAGTGTGCAGCCACTCACCTGGATGATGGTGTATCCAGACATGGCCATGGACACGAAGCAACAGGAAATGTCATTCATCTATGAAGGCAGTACCTTCACATTGATACACATCTGTGTTTCTATCTCGATGATAGAAACACAGTCCTATCTCGATTTTCTGTGTAAAGCATAGATAAAAAATGTAATGTATTAAGTTATTTAAGGAATAATGCAATGAAGTAGCTATGAGCTACATTCTATTTCTATTAACAAATTTACAAACATAAGTGTATTTATCATGTAAAGCTAAAATTCATGTGTTCCATGTATCAAATGCCTAGACAGTATTTAATGTATATAATACCAGGTGTATGTATCTAAGGTATCACATAGAATATACCGTAACTTCCAACAATGGGGCAAACAAACAGCTGCTCATTGTTATGTAGTGTCCTGACTTGGAACACTTCCAGTAATATAATCACACACACAAACACAGTAAACATACATAAGCACAAACCATTTCAGATGAGAATAGCTCGAGGTTCTCCCGAGACCTTTTCACCAGAAATAGGTAGAAACAGGGCATTACCAACCAACATGCTACATAGGCTTTATTACACATCCAGATAGAGTACATCACTTCCCTCTACATATTGCAAATTATTTTCACCACACTCATTGTATAACTTTTTTTTTTTTACATTTGCATTGTACGAATTATATTCTCATCAACTAGGCAGAGACAAATTATATAGAACCATTTTAACAATTGTTAAGCACTCAATTCGCTGTAGCCTTAGAGAGATTTTTATATATTATGTTCTTTCTATTATTTAAAAAAGCATTAACAACTGTATACCAATAACATTGTAATAATGAGAAGTGTTTGCTGTTCCATTTATAAACATCCGACCTACCTTACATTTCAAGGCAGTGGGTTGATCTGTACTGTTAATGAAATAAATAAATAAATAAATAAATAAATATCTCGATCTTGTGCTCACTCAAGTTGTAGCTGACGACGTCATTGGGTCAATGGGGAACTCTCAGGGGTGGTGTGTTACAGAGTCCTGTGTTTGATCAATGAGTACTCGAAAATGTGCTTCAAATCGCTGTGCCTACACCAGCACTGAGCTCCATCGTCAGATGTGCCACAAACTGCCGCCTATGCTGATTTACAGAATGGATAAGGCTCCGATATCCATGTTCTCTGACATGAAATATAGGTACAAATTCTCGTCCCCTACTCTTGTTTTCACCGTCTGGCAACGACATTCATTGCCTGCTTACAACAGTTGCACATCAACTGTTGAGCCCTTTTCTCCAACGCCAGGCCGTCACAATTTGCCCTTAGTCAGAGTCTGTTAGATCATTAGATTTCCTCATTTGAGGCCCATACCGTTTCTAGATCTTCCACACGTCTGTTTTCTGCGTACATACAGTCTTTAGCAGGTCGCGTGTCCATAACTGCAACATGTTGCATTTCATATTAAGGTCTCATCAGAATTTATTCTTGTCATGGACTGTTGTGTAAGTATAATGAGGTGCAGTATTGTGGATGTCTGAAGCATTTACCTCTTTCATAAAATTAAAATTTGGCTTCTACACAACTTTATGAACACGCAGTTAAAATGTTCCCCTAATGAGAGCTCAGGCGCAAAAAAATATGCACTAACAACAGGTCCTTTGGCCATGCCACTGCATCTTTTCGATTTTTAAGTAATGCTGATGTTTTGCAGTTTACTCCATCACCAAATGGAATTGTTTTCCCATTCTTGTCGCTTACATTATGTACTGTGTCATCATCAAGTATTTAGTTTTTGTTGGTTTCTACTTCCTGTAAAAAATTGTATATTATTCTACGGTCTAAAAGACAGTTTTTCAGAGTTTGTAATTTTACTTATGACTGTGTACAGTTTATGTTTAAAGTACAGTGTGTTTGAAAAAGAATTTCCTAGTTTAAATGTGTCCTAGAATCTGTACAAAGACATACACCAGTTTGTGCTGTTTGATTCATCAACTCTCCAAGTTTGGCTCCCCTGCAGTTGGCAGGTCTGTTTGATCTTAAGATGGCACCACTGCTATTTTCTCCTCTGTTCCCTCAGTTCAGTCCAGGCGTTCACTGTGACATATTGACAGAGCACGTCTTTCCCAAATGGACTATACTGAGGCGGAAAAGGGGCTTGTGTTTTTCCAAGAAGATGGCGCCCCACCTCATTACAGTAACCGTGTGTATGCGGCTCTTGGTGCTCGCTATCCAGGAAGGTGGATAGGATAGGTAGGGCTGGCCCAATGCCTTCGGTACCACGAAGCCCGGACTTAACCCCACTGGACCTTTTCTTTTGGAGCAACATAACAAATGTTGTGTACAGTGAAACGATCATGGACATCAATCACTTACTGGAAAGAATCGTCAAGGCGGAGGGAGTTACACCTGAAATGTTGGTCAATACGTGGCGAGAAGTGGAATATCGTCTTGATGTGGGTAGGGCAGCAAATGTATCCCACGTTGAAGCCTGCTAACATTAAATAAAACTTTATGGAATTCTCTTTCATGATATATACTTATTGATGTAATTTTTCATTGATTTCCCCATTAAATTTATATTTAAAACTAGGGAGTTCTTTTTCCAACACCATTAATTGTATTTAGCCTTAGTTAGGCGCTGATTTTTTTTTATGTAAGTTCTTTTATATGTCCCCACATCAGGCAACTGCAAATCAAAGAAGGAAATCTTCATTTTCTTTACCTTGTACGTCGTTTTTCGTATTTATATACCTATGTGCTATTTCTAAACAGTTGTCTTGTCTTCACTGATAAATTTTTAGCTTTGTATTTCACATATTGTCCTACTTTGTTTTATTTTCTGCTCTAACACTTTTACTTCTTCCTCTGCTTGTACATTTATCACGTTTTTCAGTTGTTTATAAACTGCTGTGGTTGTCTGCGGCAACATTTTTTCACTCTCTATATTGATGTACCTTAAAAAGTTCTTTCCTTCCCATGTCATATTTCTGATTCTATTCCTCTACAGGTTTTTATTTTATGTAATGTTCCTTTCTCTGTAAAGGTTCTACTACTTTATATTTTAGTATGTGCTACACAATTTAAGCCATTTCCTGGTCACACTCCACTGAACGTTACTCGCTGCATTTATGGATATACATGTTGCTGTGTCATCTAACATTGACAGGTTGCCATCTTTTTTAGAAAGTGATCTCCACTTTGATCTGTCTGCTTATTCTTCAGTGGCACCGTCTTGTGGCTGGTTGTTAACATGCACATCTTCATGCGTCACATGATTCACATTACTTTTATGCATCAAATGTGGCAAATACTTCTCAGGCACCTATTCTTGACATAATTTCAGAATAAGTGTTGTGTCTTCCATGATTATCTGTCACAGTGAGTAAACTTTTTTGTCAGCCTATACCATATGAGGGTTTTATTTGTACATTCGACCCAGGGTCATGTCTGACAGTAACTATGTTGGAACAGATCTTGTGGATTATGTGCTCAAGTTGTGATTATGTCCAAGGTGATAGAGAATTCCACTGGGAATGCTAAGTGTTCCTGATATCGGAGATTGGCACTGGTCACGATGTCATAGTAAACCATTTATAATGCTTATCGTGCTTCCAACGAACTGGCCTTGTGGATTTTTGTGGAATTGACTACCTTCCAACATTCTCCCTGCAAGTTCTTAACTCAAAATTGTTACAGGTGGCATTTTGTTGCAATGTGTTGTTGCCAAGGAGGGCTTTGAGTAAATTTTCTTATCGCCAGCTGGTGATTTTTCATGAAATTCCAGTTTATTCTTAATAATTGGAATATTTTCTTAATTTACGTTTGCGTATTGTATCAGAGTCTGATGTCTGCAAGTCTGTTGTTTAGTGCAGATGAGTTTACTGGTGTTTCTTCTAAAATTGTGGGTAACTTTTGTTAATGAATGATTTCAGAGACTATTGTGAGTTGAATTTTTACTAATTTTTCGATTGTCTCTGTTTTTCTTAAATACATGTATATGAAAGGTACAGATCCGCTAACGCTAAATGAGTCGTCCCGCTCTTCCAGCCTCCTATTAAATTTTTGGTAAGTAGTGCATTCTTAAAGTTAAGTAGTGGATTTTAATTAATTTGTATTTTCCACAATGTCTGGTGTTGTCAAGGATCCGGCTTGTCAGAGGCGAGGTGAGTTACTTCACGAATTGGAGCGACATGGGCTAGAGTGATGGGGTACGGTACAGAAGTTCACTGAACAAATATGTCAGCACAGCCATCGTCAGATGGTACATAAAGTTACCACACCTGATGAGATAAGTTTCTCCCTGCTGCCATTTGTGATGCATTGATAGAAATCGTAGAAATTATTCAGGATAGTAGGAGAGTGTCAGTATAGGCCCACTTAGATCATTATATTGATAGCCTGAACGACTTGGTCGGTGTTGACGCACAACAGGTGAAGGAAATACAGGATTATATTGTGGCGATTAAAGAATGGTATAAAAAAAAATGATGGAGATGTGGGTGGGAATTCAGAAAGTAATTTAGCCGTCCATGATGGGGACAAGAGCAAAAGATTTATGTGCCTTTGTTGTTTAAATATTTTCATGAATTCCCAGTAGGAGGGCATTTAGGTGTCTACAAGACGCAGGAAAAAATCCGACAGTCCTTGTTACCGAAAGTGGATGGGAGGGTAGCCAGCTGTCAGGTATGTGCTATGACCAAGCCAGCTCAGGATAACAGGGTTGGTAAATTCGCATCTAAACCCACAAAGAAAGCTTCCCACCAAATGTATATCGATTTTGCTGGCCCGTTACCAAGGTCTAAGAAGGGGAATAGATACATTTTCGTGTGTACTGATGCGTGTACTAGATTTATGTGATTGCTGTCAATCAGAGGTGCGACGACCTGAGCAATTACCCAGAATTTAGTCCAGTATTTTTAGAACTTTCGGGCCGCCACAGTCAATGGTCACCGATAATGCAAGGCTGAGGCGTTTTGATTTGATTTTGACAGGGAAGCCAAAACAACTTTGGTCTAACCCGTCACTACCTGCATCAAAACCGAGTTTCTTGTGTGGTATCGCTCTCTGTATAACTAGTAAAGCCAACTAGTGCCCTTAAATAGTGCAAGGAGTCCCTTTACCAGTTTTTTGTTAGACATAATTTCTTCAGGTCTAGTTTTCCCGAAGATTGTGTATCTTTTACTCTCCAATGCCATGTACTCGAAAATTAAATGTGATGCAATTTCTTCACCCTCATCAAAAATCCTACACTTAGGGTCTTCTTCCGTTATACCCATTGTGTGTAGGTGTTTTTTGAAATTCACATGAGCGGTCACAAGTCCAGTCATGAGTTTGATCTCTTTCCTGTTGAATCCCAGGATTACAGAGCTTCTTTTAAAACATGGCTTGGGCGTCATTACCTTACCATATTTTTGTTTATGGATCTTGGTCCAATATTCTACGTGCTGCTTCCTAAGCCAGTTACATAGTTCTAGTTTGACCATATCCTTAGTGATTGTCAGGACAGGTTCCAATCCAATAAATGAAGTCATTGCCCCCATCCTGGCCAGTCTATCGGTTGAGGCATTTGTGTAGTTCTCTTTAGGGATGGGGTAAAAATGGAAATGTCGTGTGGCTAGGGCCTCCCGTCGGGTAGACCGTTCGCCTGGTGCAGGTCTTTCGATTTGACGCCACTTCGGCGACCTGCGCGTCGATGGGGATGAAATGATGATGACACAACACCCAGTCCCTGAGCGGAGAAAATTTCCGACCCAGTCGGGAATCGAACCCGGGCCCTTAGGATTGACAGTCTGTCACGCTGACCACTCAGCTACCGGGGCGGACAGGGATGGGGTAAAAACATATTTCCACAACTTCACATTACCCCAAACCCTTCTTTTGCTGAATGCCTCAATCATAATATTAGATCTACATTGATTGCGTGTCATCACAAGGGCCAGAGCAACTGGGATCGTTCACTGTGATAATTGGGGCTATGGCACTCAATACAGCATTCTGTGAAACACATAAGTCAACACTGTCCTAGGTGCCTGTTGGGTACGAGGTGGCAACTCCACTGTGCAATTTGTGGGCATTAGAGGACCTGTTGCCTAAAGGAAAGACTCCACAGCAAGTTGTGAATCAGTAGAGGACAACCAGGAAGAACATCCAGGCAATACACTTAAATAAGGAACGCAATTCTTAACAAGTTGGAGATGAGGTCCACGTTAAGAATTTTCACGGGAATATTAAGTCAGCTGATAGTATTACTAAGAATTTGTTAACCCGGTGTAGGGGACCATTCTTACTCTAGGATTATCTTACCCTTATAACATATATGCCAACGGCCTTGCTGCAGTGGTACCACCAGTTCCAGCCAGATCACCAAAGTTAAGCACTGTCAGGCTGGGCTAGCACTCGGATGGGTAACCATCTGGTCTGTCAAGCACTGTTAGCAAGCGAGGTGCACTCAGTCCTTGAGGGGCAAACTGAGGAGCTACTCGATTGAGAAGTAGCGGCTCCGGTCTCACAAACTGACATACAGCCAGGAGAGCAGTGTGCTGACCACATGCCCCTCCATATCCATATCCAGTGACGCTTGTGGGCTAAGGATGACACGGCGGCCGGTCGGTAACCATTGGTCCTTCCAACGCCTGCTTGGGCGAAGTTATAACAGTGCTGCTACAAGAACTGCACACTGGTCAAGAGCTAAGGGCCCATCTCTCTCCGATTAAGACAGATACCAAGGGATAAGGAAGGAGAATTTTCAGATCCGGCTGAATTTTACTGGGGGGAGGGGGAGTCTGTGACATGTCGGCACTCGTGCCACTCATGGCTCACCACTTCATCTATGGTGGGCATCAGGACGTGTCCCACACTGACAGAGGACGGGGCTTTTCGCTGGCAGGAGTGCACATGAGGTGGCGCGCGAGGTGTGCATTGAGGCGATGACGGTGGTGAGATGGTGCACTTGACATCAGTTACCATGGCACCATGGATGTAAGACTGTCCATGTTTGGCAGCAACTGGATTGGAACATGCACTGTGGATTACGTACCCAAGTTGTGATTATGTCCCAAGGGATTTTCAATGCCAATGAGCATTCGAAGTGTTTCTGATGTTGGAGGCAGGCATTAGTCGTTGTGTCATAGTAAACTATTTATAGTGCTTATCGTGATTCCAATGAAGTACCCTTGTGGATTACTGTGGAACTGTCTACCTTTTAACATTGTCCCTGCAAGTCATTAAGGTGAGTTTGTTATAAGTGGCATTTTATTGCACTGCGTTGGTCTGCAAGCACTAAAGCAAATATGTATCAGAGCGTTATTATTGGCAGGAGAAGCAAGAACCAAGAAGAAAGACTGATGTTGTATGGAAGAATTTGACTCGGTGGAAACACACCGATACTAGGGAAAAGATGATGCTTTATTTCAATTACTTATTGCACATTAACTAAACATTGTACACATGTCATACATATCGTATTTTGAAGACAAACTCTCAAAATTTTGCACAAACATTCGATATGTGAACCATGAGTGACCTGGCAGATGTAAATAAGGTTAATCGAATTCTTGCGTGTTGAATTATATTAATTTTTGGAGTGTCTTCGATTTTTAAATGCATTTATAAGAAAAGTAAAGGTTCCTAACATCAATCAATCGTTCTGTCCCTCTACTTCCAGCTATCTGTTATTACTCAAACCAGAAATGGTGTCCAACAAACCAATACAGTCAATATTTTAGTAAAAGAATTTATATTTGTAGCACACACACACACACACACACACACACAGATTATATATATATATATATATATATATATATATATATATATATATATATATATAATGAGATCAAGATGTTGCTGTGTCCGATTATATTGTTTATTACAATGGTCTTCTTTTGGTGTAGTGCCATCGTCAGGTTATCTGTGGCAAGTGTGTAATTTGGAGTTTGATTAAAAATTTCAAATTTTGGAATGGATAATACAACATATTATAGAATTCTGATTTGCTATGTACACCAGGTGGTCTTGATATCTATAAGAGGTTGATGTCGCAGTTTCTGTCATGCTACTGTATAAGCTTGCTTGTTTGATGTTGATGGAGCTACTGTAGCTGTTAAACTTTTGCTGGAACAGTTATATACTGCTCCAGGAAAAGTTAAACGCACACTACAGCTCCATCAATATCGAAGGAGCAAACTTCCATAGTTTGGCAACAGCGAGTGATACATTGATGTCATGCAGATATCAAGGCCACCTGAAGTACATAGCAAATCAAAATTCGATAATATGTATTGTCTACTGCAAAATTTGAAATACGCTACCAAATTATGTACTTTCCACACATGACTTGAAGATGGCAGCCACATCAATACTGGCCTATTTTAGTAAACTATATAATCGAACACAGCAACATCTTGGTCTCATAGCATAACATTCAACATCCTTATATGAGATATACGATGCAGCGGACCCACATGAGTACAGCCTATAGCATATTTCCTATGTATCAGCGTTTATTAAATCATACCCATTCTGATCTGAATGTAATTCACACACCTATTTGAATGTCAAATTTTATGAAAGGAATAAATTTTCCTGGTAACTACACTGAAGCGCCAAAGAAACTGGTGCAGGTATTTTTATTCACATACAGAATTATGTAAGCAGGCAGAATATGGCGTTGCAGTCGCCAATGCCTATGTAGGGCAACAAGTGTCTGGCGCACTTGTTACATCTGTTACTGCTACTACAATGGCAGGTTCTCAAGATTTAAGAGGGTTTGAAGGTGGTGTTATAGTCGGCGTTCAAGCAATGGGACATAGCATCCCTGAGGTAGCGATGAAGTGGGGATTTTCCTGTACGACCATTTCACGAGCGTAATGTGAATATCAGGAATCTGGTAAAACGTCAAATCTCCGACATCTCTGGGGCTAGAAAAAGATCCTGCAAGAATGGGACCAACAACGACTGAAGAGAATTGTTCAACGTGACTGATGTGCACCCGTTCCGCATATTTCTGCAGATTTAAATGGTGGGCCATCAACAAATGTCAATGTGCGAAATATTCAATGAAACATCATTGATATGGGCTTTTGGAGCCTAAGACCCACTCCTGTAACCTTGATGACTGCACGACAAAGCTTTACGCATTGCCTGGGCCCGTCAACACTGACATTGGACTTATGATGACTGTAAATGTGTTACCTCATCAGATGAGTCTTGTTTAAAATTGTATCAGGTGGATGGACTTGTGAGGGTATGGAGACAACCTTATGACTCCATGGACCCTGCATGTCAGCAGGGAATTGTTCAAGCTGGTGGAGGCTGTGTAATGGTGTGGGGCATGTCCTGTTGGGTTGACGTGGGACCGCTGATACATCTAGATACAGCTCTGACAGGTGTCATGTACTTCTGATCATCTGCATCCATTCACACCCACTGTGCATCCGATGGACTTGGGAAATTACAGGAGGACAATGTGACACCCGACATGTCCAGAATTGCGACAGAGTGGCTCCAGGAACACTCAGTATAAATTAAACACTTCCACTGGCCACCAAAATCCCCAGGCATGAATATAATTGAGCATATTTGGGATGCCTGGCAACATGCTGTTCAGAAGAGATCTCCACCCCCTCATACTCTTACGGATTTATGCACAGCCCTGCGCAATTCATGATGTCAGTTCCTTCCGACACTACTTCAGACACAGTCAAGTCCAGGCCACATCGATTTGTGGCACTTATGCGTGCTCGATAATATTGGGCAGGTGTACCAGTTTCTTTGTCTCTACAGCGTATATACACTCCTGGAAATGGAAAAAAGCACACATTGACACCGGTGTGTCAGACCCACCATACTTGCTCCGGACACTGCGAGAGGGCTGTACAAGCAATGATCACACGCACGGCACAGTGGACACACCAGGAACCACTGTGTTGGCCGTCGAATGGCGCTAGCTGCGCAGCATTTGTGCACCGCCGCCGCCAGTGTCAGCCAGTTTGCCGTGGCATACGGAGCTCCATCGCAGTCTTTAACACTGGTAGCATGCCGCGACAGCGTGGACGTGAACCGTATGTGCAGTTGACGGACTTTGAGCGAGGGCGTATAGTGGGCATGCGGGAGGCCGGGTGGACGTACCGCCGAATTGCTCAACACGTGGGGCGTGAGGTCTCCACAGTACATCGATGTTGTCGCCAGTGGTCGGCGGAAGGTGCACGTGCCCGTCGACCTGGGACCGGACCGCAGCGACACACGGATGCACGCCAAGACCGTAGGATCCTACGCAGTGCCGTAGGGGACCGCACCGCCACTTCCCAGCAAATTAGGGACACTGTTGCTCCTGGGGTATCGGCGAGGACCATTCGCAACCGTCTCCATGAAGCTGGGCTACGGTCCCGCACACCGTTAGGCTGTCTTCCGCTCACGCCCCAACATCGTGCAGCCCGCCTCCAGTGGTGTCGCGACAGGCGTGAATGGAGGGACGAATGGAGACGTGTCGTCTTCAGCGATGAGAGTCGCTTCTGCCTCGGTGCCAATGATGGTCGTATGCGTGTTTGGCGCCGTGCAGGTGATCGCCACAATCAGGACTGCATACGACCGAGGCACACAGGGCCAACACCCTGCATCATGGTGTGGGGAGCGATCTCCTACACTGGCCGTACACCACTGGTGATCGTCGAGGGGACACTGAATAGTGCACGGTACATCCAAACCGTCATCGAACCCATCGTTCTACCATTCCTAGACAGGCAAGGGAACTTGCTGTTCCAACAGGACAATGCACGTCCGCATGTATCCCGTGCCACCCAACGTGCTCTAGAAGGTGTAAGTCAACTACCCTGGCCAGCAAGATCTCCGGATCTGTCCCCCATTGAGCATGTTTGGGACTGGATGAAGCGTCGTCTCACGCGGTCTGCACGTCCAGCACGAACGCTGGTCCAACTGAGGCGCCAGGTGGAAATGGCATGGCAAGCCGTTCCACAGGACTACATCCAGCATCTCTACGATCGTCTCCATGGGAGAATAGCAGCCTGCATTGCTGCGAAAGGTGGATATACACTGTACTAGTGCCGACATTGTGCATGCTCTGTTGCCTGTGTCTATGTGCCTGTGGTTCTGTCAGTGTGATCATGTGATGTATCTGACCCCAGGAATGTGTCAATAAAGTTTCCCCTTCTTGGGACAATGAATTCACGGTGTTCTTATTTCAATTTCCAGGAGTGTATCATTAAAAAATACAATAAGACATCTGTCTTTCTGGGCATAACACTTGGTTCAAAACCCACATGAGTTGTTCTATGAATGTGAAGAAAGGGCACATGTCGTGACAAAACTCACCTCAGCAGAGTGATGGCGGCGCTATCGGTTGAGGGAGTCGGGCTGGCAGCTGTGGGCGTGGCAGCTGAGGCGGAAGCCCGGCTGTGGTCGCCATGGTTGCTCTGCAGCTGAGTGGTGGGGGCGACTGAGCTGTCTGTGGTGGCTGGTGTGCTGTGTGGGAGAAGCTGCGTGAAAAAGTGCGTTCACACGCGGGCCAGAGGGCAGCCTTTTGCAGGCAGTAACTGCCGGGGGACTGTCTACACGCAGATAATAGAACACACATAGTCAACAACAGTAATGTGCATGCTTAGACAAATGACTTACTGTTGACCACATCATTTTACAATTTCGGTCTCCTGAGCCCCTCATACAAGTAGCTTAGCAGACCAAACAACAGTTTGTACATAATAAAGCACAGCTGGAAGGTACATACAAGTTTCAATAGTTATGCTGGAGGGATTGGACAGTTTAGTTTGAATACATAACAACGAAAATCACACAGAAATTGAAACGGCAATATCCTTTTAACATACGAGGTGCGACAATAAAGTAATGAGATTGATTTTACTTGCAAGATATGGCAACTCTGCAGTATTGCGTAGGCCCAATATCTTTGACCTTGGTCTATAAGCTGCTTCTAGTCCAAGTGGCACATCGATGCAGTTGCTCAGTCGTGAGTTGTTGTAAAAATTTTACACGTGTTTGAGTTTCTCGTCACAGAAATGGAACCGCATAGTATTACGCAACGGTATGCCATTTCTTTTTGTGTTAAACTGGGTGAAAACGCGACGACAACTTACGGTAGGCTTCAGAAGGCTTTCGGAGAGGAGGTTATGTCAAGAGCTCAAGTTTTTCGTTGGTATAAAATGTTTGGTGAAAGCAGAACGAATGTTGAAGATGAAGACCGCAGTGGACGACCATCAACCTCACGGACGGATGTCAACTTGGCCAGGGTGCGTGAACTCGTACGATGTGATCGAAGATTATCCATGAAAATGAAAATATTGCAGAAGGACTGAACATCAATCGAGAAACGGTTCGTCGAATAATAACTGAAGATCTTGGTATGAGAAAGATTTGTGCAAAAATGGTCCCAAAAAATCTCACAACGCCGGCCGGCCTGATGAGTGGCCGAGCGGTTCTAGGCGCTACAGTTTGGAACCGCGCGACCGCTCCGGTCGCAGGTTCGAATCCTGCCTCGGGCATGGATGTGTGTGATGTCCTTAGGTTAGTTAGGTTTAAATAGTTCTAAGTTCTAGAAGACTGATGGCCTCAGAAGTTAAGTCCCATAGTGCTCAGAGCCATGTGACCCAATCTCACATCACAACAGCAAGAAACACGGAAAAATGTGGCAGTCGATCTGTTAGAGGAAACGGAAATCAGTTCAGATTTGTTATCGCGATGAAACTTGTTTTTTTTTTCAGTACGATATAGTGACAAAACGCCAAAGTTCGCAATGGTGCTCAAAGAGATCACCCAGACCTAAAAAAGCTCGCATGTCAAAGTGAAAAGCAAAATGCATGCTTGTGTGCTTCTTTGATTCGAAGGGAATTGATCATAAAGAGTGGGTGCCTCCTGGACAAACAGCTAAACGATATTACTACAAAGAAATTTTAGAAAGACTTTGTAAAAGAGTTCTTCGTGTCAGTGCCAATATTGCAGATAATTGGTTTCTGCATCACAATAATGTGCCATCCGAGACTGCTCTGTCAGTACAGAAATTTTTAGCCTCAAAACAAATTTCAGTACTACCGCAGCCACCTTATTCACCAGATATCTCTCCAAGCGACTTTTCTCTATTTCCAAGAGTCAAAACAGCAGTCAAGGGACACCATTTTCGAACTGCACAAGATGTCCAAAAAGGTGTGGCGAGGTTTTTGGAGGATATTACAGAAGATGAGTTCAAGAAATGTTACCATCAGTGGCAGAAACGTTGGAAAAAGTGTGTGCAATCAGATAGCAACTGCTTTGAAGGAGACAACACTAAACTTGACTAAAACGGTAAGCAACATTTTTTTTCACATCAACCTCGTTGCTTTATTGTCGCACATTGCGTGGGGCTGCAATTATCAGTGTTTGTAGCTCACATTTCTGGAGTCAGATTGAAAGAGGAACAGATGGGACACAGAGGTGCTAAAAATCTCTTTGTGTTACTCTGTGTATACATCTACCTTATACTCCGCAAGCCACCTAATGGTGCGTGGCGGAGGGTACTTTCGGTACCACTCTCTGATCCCTCCAACCGTGTTCCACTTGCGAATAGTGCGTGGGAAGAATGATTATCTGTAAGCCTCTGTATTGGCTATAATTTATCGAATTTTTTTCTCATGGTCAATACGCGAGATGTATGTGGGAGGAAGTAATATGTTGTCAGACTCCTCCTGAAATGTGCTGTCCCTAAATTTCAATAGTAAATATCTCCATGATGCACGACGCCTCTCTTGTAACGTCTGCCAGTGGAGATCGTTTAGCATCTCTGTAACGCTCTGTAGTCAGCTAAACTACCCCGTGACTAAATGCGCCGCTCTTCGTTGGATCTTCTGTCTCTCCTATTAGTCCTATCAGATAGGGATTCCATATAGATGAACAATACTCGAGAATCAGGCTAACAAGCGCCTTGTAAGCCATTTCTTTCACGGATGAGTTTCATTTCCCTAAGATTCTTCCGATGAATCTGAGTCTGGCGTCTGATTTTCCCTCTATATTTTCTATATGGTCATTCAACTTAAGGTCGCTCTGGATAGTTACACGCAGATATTTTACGGTAGACGCTGTCTCCAGCTGTTTGTAATCAACAGTGTAGCTGTATAGTAGTGGATTTCTCTTCCTATGTATGAGCAATATGTTACATATACACTCCTGGAAATTGAAATAAGAACACCGTGAATTCATTGTCCCAGGAAGGGGAAACTTTATTGACACATTCCTGGGGTCAGATACATCACATGATCACACTGACAGAACCACAGGCACATAGACACAGGCAACAGAGCATGCACAATGTCGGCACTAGTACAGTGTATATCCACCTTTCGCAGCAATGCAGGCTGCTATTCTCCCATGGAGACGATCGTAGAGATGCTGGATGTAGTCCTGTGAAACGACTTGCCATGCCATTTCCACCTGGCGCCTCAGTTGGACCAGCGTTCGTGCTGGACGTGCAGACCGCGTGAGACGACGCTTCATCCAGTCCCAAACATGCTCAATGGGGGACAGATCCGGAGATCTTGCTGGCCACGGTAGTTGACTTACACCTTCTAGAGCACGTTGGGTGGCACGGGATACATGCGGACGTGCATTGTCCTGTTGGAACAGCAAGTTCCCTTGCCGGTCTAGGAATGGTAGAACGATGGGTTCGATGACGGTTTGGATGTACCGTGCACTATTCAGTGTCCCCTCGACGATCACCAGTGGTGTACGGCCAGTGTAGGAGATCGCTCCCCACACCGTGATGCCGGGTGTTGGCCCTGTGTGCCTCAGTCGTATGCAGTCCTGATTGTGGCGCTCACCTGCACGGCGCCAAACACGCATACGACCATCATTGGCACCAAGGCAGAAGCGACTCTCATCGCTGAAGACGACAAGTCTCCATTTGTCCCTCCATTCACGCCTGTCGCGACACCACTGGAGGCGGGCTGCACGATGTTGGGGCGTGAGCAGAAGACGTCCTAACGGTGTGCGGGACCGTAGCCCAGCTTCATGGAGACGGTTGCGAATGGTCCTCGCCGATACCCCAGGAGCAACAGTGTCCCTAATTTGCTGGGAAGTGGCGGTGCGGTCCCCTACGGCACTGCGTAGGATCCTACGGTCTTGGCGTGCATCCGTGCGTCGCTGCGGTCCGGTCCCAGGTCGATGGGCACGTGCACCTTCCGCCGACCACTGGCGACAACATCGATGTACTGTGCAGACCTCACGCCCCACGTGTTGAGCAATTCGGCGGTACGTCCACCCGGCCTCCCGCATGCCCACTATACGCCCTCGCTCAAAGTCCGTCAACTGCACATACGGTTCACGTCCACGCTGTCGCGGCATGCTACCAGTGTTAAAGACTGCGATGGAGCTCCGTATGCCACGGCAAACTGGCTGACACTGACGGCGGCGGTGCACAAATGCTGCGCAGCTAGCGCCATTCGACGGCCAACACCGCAGTTCCTGGTGTGTCCGCTGTGCCGTGCGTGTGATCATTGCTTGTACAGCCCTCTCGCAGTGTCTGGAGCAAGTATGGTGGGTCTGACACACCGGTGTCAATGTGTTTCAGCAGGGGACTTCTAACGACTTGCTGAGTCGGTGCCACGTCGAGTTGGTACACTACGCTGGGCAAAAAGAGCTCTGATATGGTATTAGGGAATATCCCATGACTTTAGTCACTTCAGTGTGGTATCGCTGATTCGATGTTTTGAGAGGGTGGCAGAATGTGCGACCTCACTTTCTGCCCCTACTGATGGCCCAAAAAATGGTCAGTGACATCTGTATTCCGTTAGAAAACAAATGTAATGGTGCGAATTCTGTCTTGGGATTGGATGGGAAAAACATGAAACGGCAAATGTGCCAGGAATAACGTGCTACAGTGACTGTACGACAAAGAGGCTGGTGCTTACGTAAATGGTGCCGCTGGGCGAGGCGGATCTCACAACAGAAAATAGAAGTGACCTCTTTGTTTGCGCGCAACAGAAGCTGCTTGAAAACGCGCCATCACGCCCATGTCGACCAGGCTGATGTCAGCCAAGACGTCATTTCCATCTCACCGCTAGCTACTCGCTTTTCAAACAAACAAACTGAGACCCATATCAGCGCACACTCCGCCGCAGAGTGAAAATCTCATTCTGGAAACATCCCCCAGGCTGTGGCTAAGCCATGTCTCCGCAATATCCTTTCTTTCAGGAGTGCTAGTTCTGCAAGTTTCGCAGGAGAGCTTCTGTAAAGTTTGGAAGGTAGGAGACGAGGTACTGGCAGAAGTAAAGCTGTGGGTACCGGACGTGAGTCGTGCTTCGGTAGCTCAGTTGGTAGAGCACTTACCCGCGAAAGGCAAAGGTCCAGAGTTCGAGTCTCGGTCGGGCACACAGTTTTAATCTGCCAGGAAGTTCCATATCAGCGCACACTCCGCTGCAGAGTAAGATTCTCATTCTGGAAACTGAGACCCAGTATATACACAATGTCATCAAAAGTATCCGGACACCCGCAAAATCATACTTTTTTTCATATTAGCGGTATTGTGCTGCCACCTACTGCCAGCTACTGCATATCAGCGACCTCAGCCGTCATTAGACATCGTGAGAGAGTAGAATGCGGTGCTCTGCGGAACTCACGGACTTCGTACGTGGTCAGGTGATTGGGTGTCACTTGTATCATACATCTGTACTTGTATCATACATCCACACTCCTAAGCATCCCTAGGTCCACTGTGCCCGCATCTTGTGGTCGTGCGGCAGCGTTCTCGCTTCCCACGCCCGGGTTACCGGGTTCGATTCCCGGCGGGGTCAGGGATTTTCTCTGCCTCGTGATGGCTGGGTGTTGTATGCCGTCCTTAGGTAAGTTAGGTTTAAGTAGTTCTAAGTTCTAGGGGACTTATGACCACAGCAGTTGAGTCCCATAGTGCTCAGAGCCATTTTTGAACCTAGGTCCACTGTTTCCCATGTGGTAGTGAAGTGGAAACGTGAAGAGATACATACACCTCAAAAACGTAGAGGCCGACCTCGTCTGTTGACTGATAGAGACTGCTGACTCTTGCAGAGGGTCTTAATGTGTAGTAGGCAGTCATCTGTCCAGACCATCACACAGAAATTCCAAACTGCATCAGGGTCCACTGCAAGTTCTATGACAGGTGGCTGGTGAGGAAACTTGGATTTCACGGTCGAGCGGCTGCTCATCACATCACGCCAGTAAACGCCAAACGACGCCTCGCTTGGTGTAAGGAGCGTAAACAATGGAGGATTGAACAGTGGAAAAATGTTGTGTGGAGTGAAGAATCATGGTACACAATGTGGTGGTCCGATGGAAGGGTGTGGGTATGGCAAATACCAGGTGAACGTAATCTGCCTGCATGTGTAGTGCCAACAGTAAAATTTGGAGGCGGTTGTGTTGGTGTCGTCGTGTTTTTCATGGAGGGGACTTTCACCCATTGTTGTTTTGCATGGCACTATCACAGCACAGGACTACATTGATGCTTTAAGCACCTTCTTGCTTCCCACTGTTGAAGAGCAATTTGGGGTTGGCGATAGCATCTTTCAACATGATTGAGCAACTGTTCATAGTGCACAGCCTGTGGCAGAGTGGTTACTCGACAATAGCATCATTGTAATGGACTGGCCTGCACATGGTCCTGACCTAAATCCTATAGCACACCTTTGGGATGTTTTGGAACGCCGACTTCATGCCAGGCCTCACCGACCGATGTTGGTACCTCTCCTCAGTGCAGCACTCCGTGAAGAATGGGCTGCCATTCCCCAAGAAACATTCCAGCACCTGAGTGAAGGTATGCATGCGAGAGTGGTAGCTGTCATCAAGGCTAAGGGTGGGCCAACACCATACAGAATTCCAGCATTACCGATGGAGGACGCCACGAAATTGTAAATCATTTTCAGCCATGTGTCTGGATACTTTCGATCACATAGTGTATATCCTACAATATTAGAAATGATTTTTGTGTAATTGAAGTAGATATGTAACATCTAATGCTTAATTTTAATGAGCTGTTATCTGTCTGAGCTGGCCGCAGTGGCCGTGCGGTTCTAGGTGCTACAGTCTGGAGCCGAGCGACCGCTACGGTCGCAGGTTCGAATCCTGCCTCGGGCATGGATGTGTGTGATGTCCTTAGGTTAGTTAGGTTTAATTAGTTCTAAGTTCTAGGCGACTGATGACCTCAGAAGTTAAGTCGCATAGTGCTCAGAGCCATTGTTATCTGTCTGAAGTAGTTCAGCTTCCACGAGTTCCTGAGTGAGTGCTATTCGGCTGTTGTCAAGAAATAGGTGCCCACTGTAAGTATTTTTCAAATATTCAAATGTTTCTGAATTCCTAAGGGACCAAACTGCTGATATCGTCTGTCCCTAGACTTACACACAACTTAAAGCTAACTTGTGCTAAGAACAATACACACATCCATGCCTGGGGAAGGACTCGAACCTCTGGAGGGAGAGGCCATGCATTCCGTGACTTAGTGCCTCAAACTGCGCAGCCGCTATGTGCGGCAAGTATTTTTCTCCACGAGAAACTGGACATGTAGTGGATAAACAGGATCTCTTCAAATCTTGACTTGGTTTACAAGTGGTGTTTAACGTATAAGAAATTAATAGATAGTATACTTTTAAAAGTAAAAGTCGCACTAGAATATGGCGGCAGATGTAGCTGTGCATTTGCATCGAGTCGTTTAATGCGCAGAAAGATACTGTAATATGAAAAAGTTGTGGGATGTAGAGTTTCTACGAACTGCATTTAGTCATTTTCTTCCTCGTGTTCTAAAGTCCTCCACGTCACGCCTTATTCGTCATGTACACTATGTGATCAATAGCATTCGGACAACAGGCTGAAAATGACTTACAAGTTTGAGGCACCCTCCATCGGTAATGCTGGAATTCAATACGGTGATGGTCCACCCTTAACCCTGATGAGAGCTTCCACTCTCACAGGCATACGTTCAATCCAGTGCTGGAAGGTTTCTTGGGGAATGACAGCCAATTCTTCACGGAGTGCTGCACTGAGAAGAGGTTCCAAAACATCGCAAAGGTGTTTTATAGGATTCAGGTCAGGACTCTGTGCAGGCCATTCCACTATAGGGATGTTATTGTCGTGTAACCACCCCGCCACAGGCCGTGCATTATTAACAGGTGCTCGATCGTGTTGATAGATGCAGTTGCCATCACCGAATTGCTCTTCAATAGAGGGAAGCAAAAATTTGCTTAGAACATCAATGTAGGACTGGTGGTATAGTGCCACGCAAAACAACAAAGGGTGCAAGCCCCCTCGATGAAAAACACTACCACACCGTAACACCACCACCTCCGAATTTTACTGTTGGCACTACACACGCTGGCAGATGATGTTCACCGGGCATTCGCCATACTCACACCCTGCCATCGGATCACCACATTGTGTACCGTGATTTGTCACTCGACACAAGTTTTTCCACTGATCAATCATCCAGTTTTTACGCTCCTTACACCAAGTGAGGCGTCGTTTGGGGTTGCCAGTGTGATTTGTGGTTTATGAGCAGCCGCTCGACCATGAAATCCAAGTTTTCTCACCTCCCGCCTAACTGTCATAGTACTTGAAGTGGATCCTGATGCAGTTCGGAATTCTTGTGTGATGGTCTGGATAGATGTCTGCCTATGACACATTAAGTTCCTCTTGAACTGTCGGCGGTCTCTGTCAGTCAACAGAAGAAGTCAGCCTATACACTTTTGTGCTGTCCGTGTCCCTTGCCGTTTCCACTTCACTATCACATCGGAAACTGTGGACCTAGGGATGTTTAGGAGTGTGGAAATCTCGCGTACAGACGTATGACGCAAGTGATGCCCAATCACCTGACCACGTTCGAAGTTCCGCACAGCGCCCCATTCTGCTCTCTCACGATGTCTAATGACTGCTGAGGTCGCTGATAGGGAGTACCTGGCAGTAAGTCTCAGCACAAAGCACATACTGTGAAAAACGTATGTTTTTTGAGGTGTCCATGTACTTTTGATTACTTAGAGTATGTTGTGTAATGAAGACTCATAGTTGTGAGCTAAACACATCGAATTAACCCTACCGAGCGAGGTGGCGCAGTGGTTAGCACACTGGACTCGCATTCGGGAGGACGACGGTTCAATCCCGTCTCCGGCCATCCTGATTTAGGTTTTCCGTGATTTCCCTAAATCGTTTCAGGCAAATGCCGGGATGGTTCCTTTGAAAGGGCACGGCCGATTTCCTTCCCAATCCTTCCCTAACCCGAGCTTGCGCTCCGTCTCTAATGACCTCGTTGTCGACGGGACGTTAAACACTAACCACCACCACCACCATCGAATTAACCCCTAATGATCGAAAGGATTGGTTTACTAAGTTTTACAGTATATTTATGAGTGGCAGTGAGGTGCCCAGATGTTTCAGTAGTGATTAAATCGTACCTCGAAACACTGGACATGTGTTGTAATCAGATCGACCATTCTTTCAACAGAAATTAGATATTTTCGATTCGTGTTAATTGGCAAGAATAGAAGTTTAACACAGTAAGAAATGGAAGCTGACATGTTTATGAAGTTATACAGTAGTGACTGCTGGTAATTTTTCTCTTGCTAATGAAATCACGGCCAGTGTCAAAGAAGTCTGGTACACAAATCGAACTTCGTCTCGACACACTAAAAATTTCAAAATCGTGTAGTTCACAGAAATATGACAATGATAAATCCAAGCTCTGACTGTTCTGAACGTAGACTCTGACTATAGATAAACTTTCACTTGCTACTGAATACATAAAATCAGACAACGGGTGCACTAACCTGACGATCTCAAACTGGCAACAACTGAATGGGAAAAACCCTTAAGATAGTGTTAATTGTCAAGTAGTTTTTACTCTGAATTGATGCAGTGTGTATAATGGAATTTCTACCAACTTCAAAAAGATAGAGTTTTCAGTATGTGTTGTGCTCACAACTTAAATTTTAAACTAAAGTAATTCATTGAAAAGTGTCCTCCAGTTGTGTATTTTGAACTGAATAGTGAAGTGAGAACTAATTTCTGTTTGGACTGGTTCCAAATAGTGCAATGATTTGATCGAACTTTGACTGAGCTAATCTCTCAAGTTTCATAATTAAAGTAAATGCAGGAAAGTGTCTTAGGTCAGTGTTTAATCCAAAGGAGTGAGTGTATTCTGTTTAACACTGTGACCAGGAGAAACTTCTTTAATTTTTTTATTTTACACATCTAGTTTCGTAGTACCAAATTGAGGAGCCAGTCTCAAAGGTCAAGGAACGTGTCAGTACATGAAACTACAACATAAAAGTGATAGCAGACAAAATAAAGTGTTTATGAACAAAAAAAAGACAAGTCATAAGTTCATGTAAACGCAATCAACAACATAACACAGGGATCAGCTTAATTTTTCAAAGACTTATCGACAGAATAGAAGGAGTGACGCATGTGAAAAAACTTCAGTTTAGATTTGAAAGCTTGTGGATTATTGCTAAGATTTTTGAATTCTTGTGGTAGCTCACTGAAAATGGATGCAGCAGTATACTATACATCTTTCTACAAGAGAGTTAAGGAATTGCGACCCAAATGGAGATTGGATTTCTGCCTTGTATTAACTGAGTGAAAACTGCTAATTCTTGGGAATAAGGTGATATTGTCAACAAGAAACGACAGGAAAGTGTTTGTATATTGAGAGGCCAATCTTAGAAAACCCAGACTATTGAACAAGGCTCGACAAGAGATTCATGTACATAGATTCACTTAAAACACACAATTAAGTGGCGTGGTACTTAAAAGGAACTTTGGACGATTTTGGTGGAGCGAGTGAGATGTGTTAGTTAAATATTTTACCTCAAGGGTGCAACTTAAATGTTCTCATTTCGTGCTTTGTCAAAGACAGTACATCTTTGGTTAGAGTTCTAACATTAACAACTGACATTGACTGATGTTCAAGATATTCGGCTCCACAGAACGTGGAAGCATTTGTCAGATCTACAGAGGATAATGGCTGCGCACGACACTGTAGTCACACTCTGCAGGCATCTTCGAAGTGTGGTGTATGCTCTCATCGTTCTCGTCTTCTTGAGTAGTACATCTCGACATTTCCTGTTGCAACCACAGCCATTATTGTCCTGCAGTACAGCGTAGAGATAAGTACATGAGGCTGAAGCTCTAACTGCAGCTACAAGCTTATGACTAGGCAGGAGCAAGCTAGTGGGTGTACGAGTAAGTGTGAGACTTCAGATGCAGACAAGGGGAACTCTGCTGGTGAATAACAAGGTACGTTATGAGGATATTACCAAATACACACATCAAAAAAAAAGTTTTCCATCACCCCAGCGCCCAGAACTCCTGAAGATAGACGTTGACTGTGGATATTGTATCACAGGCACAGTCCCTTTGACTGTTCAGAGACGTCACTAAACCTGCCCAAAGATGTAAACAACAATGCATGAGCAGCGCCTATTAGATGGAGGGGGTACGACAGCCCATCAGTTCCAGTCATCCCACCAGGAAGGAGGTACACGGCTTGTGTTGTCTGTAGTTCAACCACACCTAGAAAAACAATAGCGGGGTTCGATCGCATCTCTATTATTATTTTGTGCCAGGACGGGCTCTCAAGAATGGAAGTGTCCAGGTATCTCAGAGAGAACCGAAACGATGTTGTTTGAAAATGGGGGAGAAACAGAGAGACATGAACTGTCGATGATATGCCTCACTCAGGGTGGCCAAGGGCTACTACTGCAGTGGATGACCTCTGCCTACGGATTATGGCTCGGAAGAACCCTGACAGCAACGCCACCATGTTGAATAATGCTTTTCGTGCAGCTACAGAACATCTTGTTACGACTCAAACTGTGCACATAAGCTCCATGGCGAGGTCCATCCTTGCAACCATGACACAATGCAGCGAGGTACAGATGGGCCCAACAACGTGCCGAATGGACTGCTCAGGATTGGCATTATGTTCTCTTCACCGATGAGTGCTGCATATGCCTTCAACCAAACAACTGTCAGAGAAGTGTTTGGAGGCAACCTGGTCAGGCTGAAAGTGTTAGACACACTGTCCAGCGAGTGCAGCAAGGCGGTTCCCTTCTGTTTTGGGGTGGCATTATGTGGGGCCGACGTATGCAGCTGGTGCTCATGGATGGCCCCGTAGTGGCTGTACGATATGTGAATGCCATCCTTCGACCAATAGTGCAACCACATTGACAGTGTATTGGCGAGGCATTCGTCTTTGTGGACGACAACTCGCGCCGCCATCTTGCACATCCTGTGAATGGCTTCCTTCAGGATAACGACATCACTCAACTAGAGGGGCCAGCATGTTCTCGAGATGTGAACCCTATCGAGCATACCTGGGATATACTGAAAAGGGTTATTTATGGACGACGTGACCCACTAACCACTCTGATGGATCTACGCCGAATCGCTGGTGAGGAGACAGACAATGTTGATGATCAGTACGTTGATGAACTTTTGGATAGTATGCCACGACAAGTACAGGCATGCATCAATGCAAGAGGATGTGCTACTGGGTATTAGAGGTACCGGTGTGTACAGTAGTGTGGACCACCACCTCTGAAGGTCTCGCTGTATGGTGGTACAACATGCAATGTGTGGTTTTCATGAGCAATAAAAAGGGCGGAAATGGCGCCTATGTTGATTTATATTCTAATTGACTGCACAGATTCTGGAACTCTCGGAACCGAGCTGATGCAAAACTTTTTTTGATGTGTGTACAATAAAACGATATTTGCTTTCCTAACTTATGCCGCTGTAAGCTGTACTATGGATGTGGAAAAAGAGCACATGTAGTGATGGAACTCACTGCAGAGTAGAGGCGGTGCTGCCATCAGGCCAGAGTGTGGAGTGCAGAGTCGTGGGTGGTGCAGCTGTGACCGAAGTCCAGCCACGGTTGCTGTGCAGCTCAGTAGCGGGGGTGGTCCTGCCATCTGCAGTTGCTGGCGGTCTGCACAGAGAGGCAATGGTTAGGACAGTATTTCACCTGGAGGCTGGAGGACAGCTTACCACAGACAGTAGTGCTGAGGAATTGTGTGCGCGCGCGCACACACACACACACACACACACACACACACACACACACACACACACACACACACACACACAATGGGATACACATTGCCGACAAAAACAGTGGTTCAGCTAAGATAGATGACTTACCATTGCTCTAATCAGTTTATACTATGCTTCTCCAGAGGTCCCCACAGCAATAGCCCGGCATCTGAATCGACCGCATGCACCGAAATAAAGCAGAGATGAAAGGTACATACAAGAGTCGACAGTTATGCTGGACTGATGTGACAATGACGGGTTGGCAGATTTAGAATACATAACAACAATCACTAATAAATTTCAAAGGCAACAGCACTTTATGTACTACATATAGTTCAATTATTGTGCCTGGGCATCAGCCACTGGTCTGCAGGATATAGAGAACAGTAGATGGGGAGGCTAAAGAGCTCTTTGAGTTATTCCATTCCAGCTGTCTGCAGAAAGAAGGCATGAAAATAAATCGAACATACAAAAATATGGAAAATACAATTAAAAACGATAAATGAAACAAGTGATATGATGTGAGAAGGCGTTAACATGTGTGATGTTACTTCCTGGGGATATCAAAAACTAAACTAAACCCCTCCCAAACAGGCCATGAAGACCCAACGGTTCCGCCGTGTCATCCTCAGCCCATTGGCGCCACTGGATGGGGATATGGAGTGGCATGTGGTCAGCACACCACTCTGCTGATCGTATGACGGTTTCCAAGACCGGAGCCGCTACTCAATCAAGTAGCTCCTCAGTTTGCCTCACAAGGGCTGAGTGTACCCCATTTGCCAATAGCACTCGGCAGACCGGATGGTCACCCATACAAGTGCTAGCCCAGCCCGACAGCGCTTAATTTCGGTGATCTGTTGAGAACTGGTGTTGCCACTGCAGCAAGGCCATTGGCTCCTGGGGTTATTTGTGGCACTAAAAACCGTAACCGACAGGAGTGTGCCTCGACATCCACAGGGACTCGCGCCAATTGAAACATACGTGCCGTTAGAATACACAAGCGCCAACTGCCTGTACTGTTCTGGGACCAGCATGGCGACAGTTTCAAACATCACGTGCCCTGGATATGCTGCTGCGCTTTCGACACGGGACAAACAGAGTGGCTGTTGTGTGGTTTTTGCCAGTAGGAGAAGCAGATGGCGTGACACAGAAAGCAAGGGTATCTATGTCCGTGTGCTGTGAGAGCTTCTTGAAAGACGCCAACCAAGACATTTCCATTCCGCTGCTCATTACTTGATTTCCAAAACAACTGAGAACAATTTTATGTATCCTACAGTAGAAAATAAGTAGATATATAAGAACCAACAATTAATTTTAATCGGGTTCTGGATGTGTCAAATTTTTAAATTTCGATGAGTTCCCCACCATGACTACTTCCACCGCCATTGTCAAGTAAATGAGGTGCCGGCTGTAACAATTTTTTTTGTATTGCTGTCTTAGTGCCCCACAGAAAAGTGTGTAGGCAGCAGATGGTCACTGTCTCTTGAAAGCAAGATCGGTTTCGAAATTCTGCATAATCTAAAAGAACAGAGGTGATATTATTCTTCTAAATGTAAACATCACAAAAGAATTGACCAGCTATGAAATGTTTAAAGGCAGTATGGACATGTGGTGAGTCGAGAATGATAAGTGTAGAATTGAAGGTATGACATTCAGCCGCCAAAATGAACCCGCTAATGTAAAGGAGGTAGAGATCGACTGAAACAAAAAGTTTGCTGGGGTGGATTAAAACTGTTCCGGATCGTGCAATGGGACGTCCTCCTCAACATTACCCTTTTTTAATAGAAATAGTCGATACCAAGTATACTTTTGATTGAAGTAAGTAAAAGCTTTTTAAACTAATGAAGGGACTGGAAAATTTAATGTGGGAGGGTAAGATTTAAGTAAATGAATTTCATTTTATTTTGTCTATGATCCATTACATTTCAGGCTAAAATGTATAAAAAAGAAATTAATTTATTACAATCGATATATATGTTCAGTTAAAATTACTCTTCTTTTAGAAATATTTGAAATTACGAAATATCTGGCATACTTAAAATTCATATTATTAATTGCACAATCTAATTCTAATTATTAAATTGGTCTCTGAACTCACTTATAAAAAAATGATATAACTTGATGAAGCTTCTTCTTTTGTCAAGAAAGTTTGTATTCTCTTTTGCTTTGTAAACTCTTTGGATTATAGTTAGTACCGCAGAATGTTAGGAATAGTGGGCATGCCTCTGATGGAATCAGACATGTTTTAATTTTGGCATTAACACTGTAATTATTGTTTTTATGGAAGTGGAAATTGTAAAGACGGTGTGACATAAAAGAATGGGAAAAGCAAAGAAAAATGTCACAGAAAGAGAAATTACTTCATCAGTTATCAGATCAACAGGAACCCACTGAGTTAAAGGACTTACAGCCTCAAGAATAATCTCCTAGGCGTGACTGCAGCCAACAACGAGAAAATGAAGTAAGTAAAAGCTTTTTAAACTAATGAAGAGATAGGAAAATTTAATGTGGGAGGGTAAGATTACAATTGGAACTGTAAGCTGGGACTTTAGCCTTCCCATTCATGTGCTCTACCAACAGCGCATGTGCTCTACCCGAGCGCGACTTTGGACCCGCCCTCATAGCTTTACATCCTTTAATGCCCTACTTTCCAAACTTCTGAAAAGTTCTGCTGCGAAATTTGCAGAACCAGCATTGCCAGAAAAAAGGAAAAAAAATGTTCAAATGTGTGTGAAATCATATGGGACTTAACTGCTAAGGTCATCAATCAGTCCCTAAGCTTATGTACTACTCAACCTGAATTATCCTAAAAACAAACAAACACACACACACACACACACACACACACACACACACACACACACATGCCCGAGGGAGGACTCGAACCTCCACTGGGACCAGCCGCACAGCGCCCTAGACCGCTTGGCTAAGAAAGGAAACACTCTCACAGGCTGTGGCTAAGCCACTTCTCCACAATAACCTTTCTACCAGGAGAACAATTCTACCAACTATCGCAGGAAAACTTCTGTGTGATTTGGAATTTATGAGATGTACTAGTGGAAGTATTATGCGGGGGATCATCAGTTGGTAGAGCAGTTGCCTCCAAAAGGCTAAGGTCCCTGGTGCGATTCCTGGTCCAGGCACCATTTACATGTGCCAGGAAGTTTCATTTGAGTGTACACTCTGTCTCAAAGTGAAAGATTCCGTCTGTGAGCAAGTTTGCTGTTAACAGTCTTAACCTCAGCTTTATTGAAAAATCCATTAAAGTGATATTCCATTTTTGGTCCATAACACTTGCTGAATGCCCCCGTAAGTTATAATGTGAATGTAGAAAATGTGTGCAGAGAACTTACTGCAGGACAGACATGGTGGCGTTACAAGGTGTGGGAGAGAGGCGGGGAGCCGTGGACAGTGCAGCTGAGGCAAGAGTCCAGAAATAGTCGCTGTGGTCGTGGTGAAGAGGAGTGGCTGGGGATTCCCCACTGTCTCCAGTGGCTTGCGTGCCCCCACAGAGAGACTGACGTGGCAAAGTGTTTTCATGTGGAGGTCAGACAGCAGATTACTACTTCTGATGGATCGGCCATACACAAATCATATAACACACAGTAACGACGACAGTAATAGGTCCTCTAAGATGAATGAATTACCATTGACCTAATCTATCACTGCTCTTCATGAAAACCCAATACTAGGAGCTCAGCACACTAATCAACACTTCGTAAAAAATAAAAAAAAATAAAAAAGCACGACTCAAAAGTATATACAGGAGTAAAGAGTTATGCTGGAGTGATGTGACAAATATTGGGCATGACTCTGAATACATATCGATAACAACTGTACAGAAATTTAAATCAGAAATAGATTGAAGCCCTTCCTCACCCACACTGACATGATGCCCAACACGAAAGGACTACTGCCATCTCTACATATTGGTCACTTTTCACTAAGTGATGCCTCGCAGGATGTGGGTACTGCGATGTTTGTGTATGCCTGTTATGATTAACGCCCTCATCTAGAGAGATGATGATGATGATGATGATGATGATGATGAAGTCGCATTCTCCTTGACAGAGCGTGGGGGACGATGCAGGAGACCCACACCACTGTACCAGGCAAGGTCCTAGCGGAGGTGGTTTGCCATTGCTCTCCTCTGACTGTAATGGGGATGAATGATGATGATGAAGACGACACAACAACACCCAGTCAACTCGAGGCAGGTGAAAATCCCTGACCCCTCCGGGAATCGAACCCGGGACCCCATGGTAGGGAAAAGAGAACACTACCGCGAGACCACGAGCTGCGGACTCCTGAGAGGGATTGGGTCTAAAGTTGACAGAAGAGCAGCGGTTTGAAGGACAGTGGGAGAAAGGTCCCTAGGCAAGAGCCAAGGCGAAACACCTCTGCGATAGTTGGGGCGGGTTGTAAGAGCAGTAGCCGTTTTGTTGCTGACTGTACAGCTCACGCAAGGGTAGACTTTGTTAGTAATGGGTATCATACAGGTGCATACCTTTTACGTTGTGCAGTGGTGTTACTCGGCGTCTGCAGTGGGGTGCCAGTGTTGGCTTCTCGGTGAGCGTCAGCATATCTGTAACAGTTAGGGTCATCATCGTTTGGTGTCCAATAGGTCACATATCGTATTCAGAGTGTAGGGTAGAGCTGGCGGTTTGTTTGCGCATCAGTGTGTGAGCTTGTCGCCTTCCCTGCTCTAGCCTGCTTTAATAGCAGCTGGCATATCCAGTCAGAGTTCCTAATTTGTAGGGGCTTGCTTATGTTGTCGCTTGTGGATGTATGTTAGCTCCCAATAGGGGGCTACGCCCAAACTAATGGCAATAGCCATTAAATGTAGTTCAGGCGTTAGGGACCTTGCTGTAGGAGGCACAGTGGTAAGTATGGATGCTAGATAGCTCTGTGTTATTCGAAGCTGTTGTCTACTAGAAAGACACCAAAATGAATCCAGAATAAGAAGATATGGGAAAATAGAACAGGAAATGTTGAATTAAACCAAAGATATTATGTTGTGACAAGTCATCAGCATGAGTCGTTTCACTTTCTGATAATAATGATGGCCTAGAAAATGGTCAGCATAGCCCATGTAGCGTGAGAAATCATGGGCGCTGGGGCCAGATCTGCTCTGGGACAAGGATGCTAACTGTGTTGAAAGTTGAATGTACTGTGCATCACATCACGCTGTAGATATAGGACGAAGACAAGTACGTCTGTGTGGTTGACACTGCTAGGAGAAGTGGATGACGTGACACAAAAGTAAAGGGACATTATGTCCTTGCACCACAGGCGCTACTGAAAGCGTGTCACTTGACTTGCACGCAGCTGACTGGCACCAGACAAGGCGTCATTTCTGCCTCGCCATGTGTTACTTGCCATTCAAAAAACTATATACTCAAGTTAAGTATCACATTATACAAAGCTGTACCACTGTGCACTAAGAGATTTAAATCCTGACAATTAATTTTTATGAGCTTCCACATGTGTCAACACATTGTTCCTCAATGTGTTCTGGATCAAGACCTCTTTGGCTACTGGCAAGTTATACCGTACCTTCCATTGGTACTTTAGTAGCCCACGGTGAGGTGGGTAGGTAGCAGATTATCATTGTCTCTTGAAAGCCCAATTGTTTTATAAATGTTGCATAATATAAAACAAGTAAGGAGATAATATTCTTTTAAAATTAAACACAGAAAACATTTACTCAATTGTAAAATGTTTAGGGGCAGCCTGCATACACGGTAAATCGAGAAAAGTATGTGGAGCATCAATGGAATGACATCCAGTCTCGATACTTAGTGCAATTCAGTACATGTATGCTATGAGGGTTGTAGAAATCAACTGAAACAATAAGTTTGTTGTTAACAGTCACAAGCTCCGCTTCATTTAAAATATAAAGATGCAATACTGCTAAATTCAATTTTTTTCCACAGCGTTTGGTTAGTGCCACCATAAGCAACACTGTGGATGTGGAAGATGTGCGTCTGTAGTGACAGAACTCACCGCAGAAGAGAGAGGGCATTGCCATCAGGTGGAGCAGCTGGGCGTTGAGTGGTTGGTGGTGCGGCTGTGGCAGGGGTCCCGCTGTGGTCGCTGTGTGGCTCAGTGGCGGGAGTGGGAGTGGCCCTGCTGTCACTGTCTGCAACAGCTGGCGTGCTGCACAAAGAGATACTGCTCAGGAGAGTGTCTTCACATGGGGGCCAGAGAGCAGTTTCCTGCAGACAGTACTGATGGAAAATTGTCAGCACACAAATAACAGTGGTCAACACATTGCTAACAGTGGTAGTAGTTCCAGTAAGATGCATAACTTACCATTGATCTAATCACCGTATCCACCACTTCTGCCGAGCTCCCCATACTGGTATATTACCATACCAAGCAACAGTTTGTACAGAAAGAGGCACATATGAGAGGTATCTAAACGGGCATATAAGGCAACAGCAGACTCCTACATGCTCCATAAATCATCGAACATTCGTCGTCCACTTGCACCAGCATGCACCAAATGATAGGTAGGTGTGAGGGCAATAAACACTGTGTAAGTGTTGTAATGCTTAGAGCCGATATCTGTTCGATGTCCAAATGATATTTAAGATCAGGTCACAGTATACTGCCTGTTATGATATGTCATAGTTCGCTACATGACCACAGTGTCATGTTGAGTAACTCCCTTTTCAATATGTTGAAGGAATACAATGATGCGAATTGGGTTCCCAATTAGAAGTTATGAAATATTGCTTCATGTACTCTCACAGCATGGAGGTTGGGATCACAGTTCCATCTTTGGCGGAAGGAAAAAAATGCTTCAGACAAAATGTTTGTAGATTTAGCTGTTGAATCGTAAAAATAAAAAGCGAGGGTTCCCACTGAAGCTTTCTAAGTTGCTTTCCACCATCCACACATGGAGTGGGGTGACAGGTTTTGTGTGGTTCTTCCTCTGAACAAACAAATTGGAATTACAACTTTTTTTAAAATCTTTATATATATATATAGAAAGAGAGAAAGATAGAAAAAAAATGAAAAGTAGATCAGGCAGGAATTCCAGTGTATCCAATACTGCATAAATATTTAAGCATATAAGAAAGACAAAGGAGATATGTGGGAATTATTAGGCACTACACTTGTAGGGAATACTTGTATTGTGATACAGTATGCAACAAAGGACAGTTGTATCGATAGGTCCCCGTCCCATCAGTATTGTCGTTTTTAGAGATGAATTAGTAACAGCAATAGGTGGGATAGCGAAGGTCTCAGTAGATGGAACCACTGCAGAGTAGACTGGACAGAAATGAGTAACACTGCAGAGATTTTCAAGCAAGATGGGTGGGCAGAGATTTGACCTGCTCCTCGAAGAAGCAAGTACAGCGTCTTGAGTGGTAATGTTCTCTCCTGTGCATGCTATAGACTGGAGTGTTCCAAAGCACAGGACACATTTTGGGGATGAAAGGCCCTGCGTCATGTGCAGCTGACTGAGGCTGCCTTGTTGTTGTGAGGGCTAGTTCTTTTTTGCCTTGTGGGGTGTTCACAAGATCTGCGAGGAGCAAGCAGCTGCAACCTGGTGCACATGTGCTCACGTCACCTGCTATAATAGATGTATTGCACACATGCTCCAACTGAGAACAACACACATCTTCTTGGAGCCTAATGTACTTCTGAAAAGTTATTCCTAACGTCCACGTATTGCTTGGAGGAATAAACTAACGATGCTATGGAATTTCCAGGCATATTGCACACATGTACCTAGAAAGTGAAAAAGAAATACTAAACTGTAGTACTGATGTGGGAATAGCGATTACTTCAACTGTCTGCTTTGTTACAACTAACTTTTCTACGGGTGAGTATTCACAGTACAGTAACACGATAGTCGGGAAATTGTAATACGTTTCTGGCCTTCTTGAACCTTAGTGCAGAGTCGTAAAGAGTTCCCGGTGCAAATAATACGTGACGCACATGCTTCTCATCTTTATGTTCCCAATTTACAGCATGTCGCCATTTATAGGTACCTCACTGTCAGCAGCAGCAGAGACAACAAGGCTACTTGCATGAACTAGTTAACAGTAGCCTAATGGGACACAAAATAGATGGCCATTGATGATACACGACAGACAGGTCTAAGGAAACTCAGTGGCAAACAATGTAGGCTGGTAAATTTACGCGCACACACACACACACACACACACACACACACACACACACACATACAAGGCTATTACAAATGATTGAAGCGATTTCATAAATTCACTGTAGCTCCATTCATTGACATATGGTCACGACACACTACAGATGCGTAGAAAAACTCATAAAGTTTTGTTCGGCTGAAGCCGCACTTCAGGTTTCTGCCGTCAGAGCGCTCGAGAGCGCAGTGAGACAAAATGGCGACAGGAGCCGAGAAAGCGTATGTCGTGCTTGAAATGCACTCACATCAATCAGTCATAACAGTGCAACGACACTTCAGGACGAAGTTCAACAAAGATCCACCAACTGCTAACTCCATTCGGCGATGGTATGCGCAGTTTAAAGCTTCTGGATGCCTCTGTAAGGGGAAATCAACGGGTCGGCCTGCAGTGAGCGAAGAAACGGTTGAACGCGTGCAGGCAAGTTTCACGCGTAGCCTGCGGAAAATTGGTTCATGCCGCAACTGGAGACCGACAGCGCCGACTTCATCTTTCAACAGGATGGTGCTCCACCGCACTTCCATCATGATGTTCGGCATTTCTTAAACAGGAGATTGGAAAACCTATGGATCGGTCATGGTGGAGATCATGATCAGCAATTCATGTCATGGTCTCCACGCTCTCCCGACTTAACCCCATGCGATTTCTTTCTGTGGGGTTATGTGAAAGATTCCGTGTTTAAACCGCCTCTACCAAGAAACGTGCCAGAACTGCGAGCTCGCATCAACGATGCTTTCGAATACATTGATGGGGACATGCTGCGCCGAGTGTGGGAGGAACTTGATTATCGGCTTGATGTCTGCCGAATCACTAAAGGGGCACATATCGAACATTTGTGAATGCCTAAAAAAACTTGTTGAGTTTTTGTATGTGTGTGCAAAGCATTTTGAAAATATCTCAAACAATAAAGTTATTTTAGAGCTGTGAAATCGCTTCAATCATTTGTAATAACTCTGTACATATAGAAGTGGACAGCACAGAAGAGCGGCCTATGCTTACCTCGTTTCTATTGGCGTCTCCAAGAGCAGGCGATACACATCAGCCATGTCTTGAGGCTGGGAGCGCACTGCGTCAGCCCAGCCCCGTGTGAAAATCACCTGGATCAAGTGAGCCCTTATGAATTTAATGGCCGCCTGCTTGAGGCTGTCAGAGGAGTGCCTGACCGCGAGAGCAGCCACGGCCGCCGCTGTCTCGACGGACAGCTGTGCGGCCAGCTGCAGCTCGCACTCCGCCTTCAGGGCCGACACGCCGAACTTATCAGCTGCGGCCAGCAGCTGCGCAGACAGGTCGGGCAGCCGGGGGGCCTGGAGTGTATACAGGTAGGCCAGCAGCTGGCGCAGCACCGGGCCGTCCACGTCCTGGACTGCGACCAGACCGCTGCTGGCCTCCAGCGGGTCCTGCCGGAACATGGCTTCGAATACAGGGCTCCTGGAAGCCAGGACGGCCCTGTGCGCTGCGAGACGCGTGTCGCCGGCCACCAGGGTCACCACGGCGCCCTCCCCGGCGTCCAGCAGGGCGCTCAGATCCACAACTGGGGTCTCCTTAGCCTCCGTTTCTGGTTCCACTGTGGACTGTCCTGAAACACACAGTGTCACTAAGAACCTTGTGCCCCCATAGAACACTCTGCTTACTTACTTGACCCATATGCAGACCTGCATCAAGTAACTATTTTGAATATTTTACATTTTATGTGGGTCGCAACAATATGCTTTCTCTCTCGAAACAATTAAATAGGTGAACAGCTTCAAATCTCAGTGTACATTGAAGAGCGAAAGGAACAGGTATAGGCACGTATATTCAAATACAGAGATACGTAAACAGGCAGGATACAACAGTGTGATCGGCAACACCTGCCTAAGACAACAAGTGTTGGACGCAGTTGTTAGACCGTTTACCAAGTGAGTTTGAACGTGGTGCTATAGTCGGCGCACGAGCCATGGGACACACCATATCTGAGGCAGCAAAGAAGTGGGGATTTTCCGGTACGACTATCTCGCGAGTGTACCACAAGTATCAGAAATCCGGTATAAACACCAAATCTCTGACAACACTGCGGCTGGAAGAAGATCCTGCAAGAACAGAACCACTGACAACTCATGAGATCATTCAACGTGACGGAAGTCCAACCCTTTCGTAAATTGCTACAGATTTCGATACTGGGCCATGAAGAAGTGTCCGCGTGTGAACCATTCACCGAAAAATCATCGATGTGGGCTTTTGGAGCCAAAAGCCCACAGGTGTACTCTCGATGAATGCACGAAACAAAGCTTTATACCTCGCCTGGGCCCGCCAACCTTAACATTCTACTATTGATGACTGGAAACATGTTGCCTGGTCGGACAAGTCTCGTTTCAAACTGTATCGAGCAGATGGACGTGTGCCGCTATGGAGACAACCTCATGAATCTATAGACCCTGCATGTCAGCAGCGGCTGTTCAAGCTGGTGGAGGCTCTCTAGTCGTGTGGGTGTGTGCAGTTGGAGTGATATCTGACCCCTGATATGTCTAGGTATGACTCTGACAGGTGACATGTATGTAATTATCCTGTCTGATCACCTGCATCCATTAACGTCCATTGTGCATTCTGACGGACTAGCGAAATTCCAGCAGGACAATGCGACACCCACATGTCCACAATTGCTACAGAGTGGCTCGAGGAACACTCTTCTGTGTTTGAACACTTCCGCTGGCGACCAAATTCCCCATACATGAACATTATTGAGCATATCTGGGATGCCTTGCAACGTGCTGTTGAGAAGAGATCGCCACTCCTTCGTATTCTTAGTGATTTATGTACAGCCCTGCAGGATTCATGGTGTCAGTTCCCTTCAGCACTACTTCAGCCATTAGTCGAGTCCATTCCACTTCGTGCTGCGGCACTTCTGCGTGCTTGCTCGGGCCCTACACGATGTTAGGCTTTCTGTGGCTCTTCAGTGTATGAAGGCCAATAACTGTATCTCTCACTGACTCATCAGCACCCAGCCCAATCCGCTAAGGATAGAAGTTGAAATTTGGAGAGCATGTTGATCTTAAATTGTAGGCGTCGCTTAAGAAGGCATTTTTCGAAATTTCACCCTTAAGGCGGTGAAATGGGGGATAAAGCGTTTTTTGAAAATAGGTCACTGGCAACTCCTTAATGCCTGAATAAATTTCTAAATGAAATGTAATACACAAAAACTGTGGTGCTTTAGATGTGCCCGAAACACTCAGGTTCATGAAGAATCAGCATCTAGCGGCAGTGATATTAAATAACAGTTAACCTTCCATTTATTAGTAGAGCACTGATATGACGCGAATTCGCGATACTTGGCATTAAAGGGTTGTGGTAATTTTGAAGCTAGAACTACGAAAATTGGTATGTGGTTTTCCAGTCAGAAATAAATAATACTTTGAGAATTTTTGGTAATTGAGCCACTAAGGGGCTAAAACAGTGGGTGAAAGTTTATTTGAAAATAAATCATGTTGAAGAACTAATGAAACATTAAAAAAAAATACGTCTGTAGAAATTGGTATTTGACCTTTTTTTTTAAAAAAAAAAGTTTTTCTGGAAGTTCAAGGTCTACAGGAGTGAGACACAGGATGAAAAGTTTAATGGAATTATTTCATTACGAAAGCATATTAAAAGCTAAATATACGGAAATTTGTATTTGCCTTCTATGTCAGAAATACATACATTACGTGTTTCACTTTGTTTGGAAACTGAACCCCTCAGGGGGTGAAATGGGGGATGGAAAATTTCAAGAAAATATTTCATTAAAAACTGTAGAGTTAAGTCTATGAAAATGGTATTTCAATTCTCTATTAGATATAAATAAATATGTATTACAGAATGAAAGTTTATATGTCAATATCCCCACAAGAACGTGAAACGCATGATTAACAAAAAAATTTGGACTTCAGCTGCCAGAATCATCTTTTTGTCAGAAGTATGTTCAGAAGAGACCACGCTTAGGTGGCCTTAATTTGATGAAATGTTTATAACGTGTAGAAATTTGTTAACAATATAAAAATTCGATTAAAGAAAGAAATATCTGTGCACACCATACAG
Source organism: Schistocerca cancellata (assembly GCF_023864275.1). Lineage (NCBI taxonomy): Eukaryota > Metazoa > Arthropoda > Insecta > Orthoptera > Acrididae > Schistocerca > Schistocerca cancellata. Next base: position 38,546,396 of record NC_064636.1, on the reverse strand, counting down.
TCTGCCTGAGAGAAGCAGCGAGTGGTAATCTAGTCTTTAATTAAACCACTTAAACAATTTTCTATTGGTTTCAGCACATTTCGTCTGCAAAACAAGCCACAGATGGGGTGCAAATCTCATATCCTTAATTTCCTTCTACAGTTGTTTGCCTAGGAGATCATTCACAAAGTGGCAGTTCTTTATTCAACGAGTTATCATCCTGATATTTCCATTTATTCAAATGGCTCTGAGCACTATGCGACCTAACTTCTGAGGTCATCAGTCGCCTAGAACTTAGAACTAATTAAACCTAACTAACCTAAGGACATCACACACATCCATGACCGAGGCAGGATTCGAAACTGTGACCGTAGCGGTTACGCGGTTCCAGACTGAAGCGCCTTTAACCGCACGGCCACATTTGTTCAAAGAAACAACAATATTGTACTGCAGAAAAACTGTATTGCTGTGCTCCTGACTGATACTCCTCTTTGTTGCCAGTTACACAGGGTCAACGACGGGCCAATAGTGTGTCGGGTGCGTTTCTAGGAACCATTAACTTGGGGTAGCAACATAATCAGACTGCAACCAGTTTTCAGCACTTCTTACACATGCCAATACTGCAAAATGTGATCAAAAGTATACGGATACCCCCAAAAACATACGTTTCTCATATTAGGTGCATTGTGCCACCACCTATTGCCAGGTACTCCATATCAGCGACCTCAATAGTCATTAGACATCGTGAGAGAGCAGAATGGGGCGCTCCGCAGAACTCATGGGCTTTGAATGTGGTAAGGTTATTGAATATATTGGGTGTCACTTGTGTCTTACGTCTGTACGCGAGATTTCCACACTCCTAAACATCCCTAGGTCCACTGTTTCTGATGTGATAGTGAAGTGGAAACGTAAAAGGACACATACAGAACGATTGCGTACAGGCTGATCTCGTCTGTTGACTGACAGAGACCGCCGACAGTTGAAAAGGGTCGTAATGTGTAATAGGCAGACATCTATCCAACCCATAACACACGAATTCCAAACTGCATCAGGATCCACTGCAAGTACTATGACAGTTCGGCAGGAGGTGAGAAAACTGGGATTTCGTGGTCGTGCGGCTGCTCATAAGCCACACATCACACGGGTAAATGCCAAACGACGCCTCGCTTGGTGTGAGGAGCGTAAACATTGGACGATTGAACAGTGGAAGAACGTTGTGTGGAGTGACGAATCACGGTACACAATGTGGCGATCCGATATCTGGGTGTGTGTATGGCGAATCCCCAGTGGACATCATCTGCCAGCGTGTGTAGTGCCAACAGTAAAATTCGGAGTCGGTGGTGTTATGGTGTGGTCGTGTTTTTCATGGAAGGGACTTACACCCATCGTCGTTTTGCGTGGCACTATCACACCACAGGCCTACATTGATATTTTAAGCATCTTCTGGCTTCCCACTGTTGAAGAGCAATTCGGGGATTGAAATTGCACCTTTCAACACGATCAAGCACCTGTTCATAATGCACGGCCTATGGCGAAGTGGTTACACGACAGTAACATCCCTGTAATGGATTGGCTTGCAGAGAGTCCTGACCTGAACCCTATAGAACACTTTCGGAATGTTTTGGAACGCCGTCTTTGTGCAAGGCCTTACCGCACATTGTAGATACCTCTGCACAGTGTAGCACTTCGTGAAGAATGGGCTGCCATTCCTCAAGAAATCTTCCAGCACCTGACTGAACGTATGCCTGCGAGAGAAGCAGTTGTCATCACGGCAAAGGGTGGGCCAACACCATACCGAATTCCAACATTACCGGTGGAGGGCGGTACGAACTTGTAAGTCATTTGCAGCCAGGTGTCGGGATACTTTTGATCACATAGTGCACCTTTCCTTCCTGTAATTATTTTGAGCTGATGTACGCTAAAACAGCGTTTCAGATGACATTAATAATTTGAAAGGTTAAGTTCTCAATTGCAAGATCTAATTTTCGTTCAAAAAATTACCAGTTCCTGTTCATAACCAGTGTCTAGAAAATCCTCTTTAGATGATAAGGGGATACTTCAAATGAGAAGTTAAATTACGTTTTACATATATGCAATGTCCTTCTGTCTACCAGCCCAAGACTTCGTTATATTCATTTTAAAATCAGAATTTGTAGTAGCTTCAAAAAAACATGAGCAACTAGGTACCCTAGGAATCGACAATATTCTGTCCTAACTTCTCTATGTGGCTGGAATGGATATCAAAGTCCTGTTATATGCTCTTAACTGTAGCGTACATGAACACGGAAAACTGCCAGCTGATTTTGAGAGAAGCCTTATAATGCCCATCCGCAAAATTAAGAATGTCTTAAAAAGCGAAAATTACCGAAAAACTTCACCATCCAACTCCTTCGTCCTCGAACAGTTGGCGCCACATTCTCAGAAAATCAATTTGGTTCCAAAATAAAATTTAAAATCACTTTAGAGAGCTGTACGAAAGAAATTTAAGAATGTACATAGCTTTTACAGATATATAGTAGGTGTGTGATAATATGAAAGTAGGAATAAACTTGATAGCTTTGAAAGCATTATAAAAACGAGATAACACTTACTGGTCGGCATTCTACACAGGTAAAAACTTATATTCGCAAAGGAATCGAAGAAGAAAGTGGCGTGTCAGCAGCTACTTTTACTCCACACAAAGAGAAGACACCTAAACATGTGAGAGAACAGCTAGATGTAGGTGTAGTGAAAGTGAACAACATCTCGAACCCATGATAAATAAAACAGGTAAAGTTACAGTGAGATACTATAACATTAAAGGATATAAGGGCCAAAATCATAGGTGAAGGCTTTTTGATAAAGCACGAGAAACCAGTGTTGCAGAGTATCTATGTGACAAGCTACTCATATCTCGAAACGAGTCACCTTTTTCGAATCTATCTGCTAAGGATCCCATACAATAAAAACTCCAGCACTGTTTTTAAACAGTCCCTTTGAATCTTGTAGCTGCTCCTCAATCTCTGCCCTGCCATCCCTGCAGATTCGTCTATGTTATGGTCCCAGCCTAAGTCGGACCTGAACGGAAGCCAGAGAGGGCTATATCTGTGACCTTCTGCATCTCGCGGAGAAACAGTACGAGCTGAGTTAATGCGTCAGGAGCGCGTTTTGACCACTCAGTGGAAATGGGAGAATGTTGCAGTAGCTCCGCCAACCGTGTACATTGTGTAATGTCAGCGCCAAGTGAATCTTTCCCCTGGAACATGAGGTAGTAGAAAAGATAGTACGAGCAGTTACGGTGGTGTTTCTTATCGGGAAAATTAGAAAGACTGAAACGTCCCCTTTGAACAATTATACAAGACTGTGCTTAAACTGACACACAATGTTTTTAGCGCAACGCAATCTGACTATCAAAGATCCCTGCAAAAGAATGGCCCTGAGTAACATTAAAACTTTTGTAGCCTTTGTCCCATTTGTTGCATTAACTGTAATAACAGTGCACTGGTGTCTGAAACATGTTCCTCAGTGCTATTCGGCAACGCATTTGAACCGGCAATATTCGCAGTTTGAATAGCAGAAAATGTGTCTTGACTTATTTGAGAAAAGGGTGATGACGCAAAACCTGAATCTACAGTATTTGCAATATTGTGTCCTGTCATTTCGGATTGCTGAGGCGAGCTGTTGCCGACCGATCGATCGATAATGCTTCCCTGTTCACTAATTGTTTCACTGTCTACACCATTGTTTGCAGCCTGCTCCATTTCCCTATGCACAATTACCAAATTACTACTTTGAACATTAGTTAATTCATTACTCGGTGGCGCTAACACACTGCTTTCGTCTTCACAGTCATTTCTCAGTTTACTTTGGAGCCTAGTATTACGTTTTTCACACGCCATTATTGTCACAATATTTCACACGACAACACAAAAAAACACAATTTGTAGAGCAAAAATAAGAGAACACATTAACATAGAACTGAAAATAATATCTAGTTAATTGCAAGCGCAGCTGCGAAATACTTGGTGCAAATCTACATGCATGCCACAACTGTTTTACTGTGCAACAATGAAAAACCACGACTACCAAGGAAATTCTCTCTATAATTATGCGCTAGCAATAAACAAAAGCTACACTAAATACACAAACTACAAGAAAAAATCAGAAGATTCCAGTGAGGTATCCTAGGCTAAGGGTCGACATATGAAACGTCCCCTTTGAACAATTATACAAGACTGTGCTTAAACTGACACACAATGTTTTTAGCGCAACGCAATCTGACTATCAAAGATCCCTGCAAAAGAATGGCCCTGACTAACATTAACCTATACCTTTCACAAATCACTTACCTCACAAAAATCTTCATTACTCGAACTACTGCAATACAGCGAGCGCCACTACTGCCAGCTAAATAAAAGATTCAAACTACGGAAGGCACTAACTACTGATAGGGATAGTTAGCAAATGAAAGATATTAATAGAGAACAAACAATGTATTTACCTTAATAGTCATAATATATATAGCAGTTCATGACAAATTACAAAACTCCGCCATCTCTCTCCCCACATCCACCACTGCTGGTGGCTCAACTCCCACTGCGCAACGCTACGCGCTGTTCACATCCAGCTGCCGCTGCCCAACACTACAATGGCAGACAACAATGCAAACTAGCCACATACTGCACACAGCACAGCCAGTGATTTTCATACCGAGCGCTATGTGGCGTTACCAGTAAAAAAACCTGAACAGCCTACTTACAAAAAGAAAACATAAACAGCCTACATACAAGACTTAACATCATACAGGTACTCCACTCCACACATAGTCAGCTACCTGGGTAGCAGCTGCTAATGTACACCTGACCATTTTAGTGGGACCTTACAGTTCTCAAGCCAATGGTGCAAGTCCTGGAAACTGCAGCCAAGCGTTTCATAGAACTGGCTTCCTCTAGAGTCAGAACCAGGAGGCACCATAAGTTCTTCAGGCACTGCTGCAGATTGTGAGCTTCGTCAGAAATCCATGAACAAGGCTTCTCTTCTCTATCTTCTCTGCCAGATGCTGGAATTATCCAAGCACGATCTCGGAGCTGCAACGACAGGCATTTTCGTTCCAATGTGTGCCACAATCTGAAGCAGGTGCATCCTGTTCCCTCAGTAGCTGCCGGAATAGTCTCTACAACATGTCAAATGAGGACATCGGGTGTGCAAAATGAGTGAAACTCGTGTTGCTCCCCAACCCTTGTTGCAATTTCTCTAAGTGTTACCATCATTCGCCATTCATTGGAATTGCCGACGATTTATAGATCACTAGCATTTTTGCGTTTGGCTAGTCCTCACACGGGACGCAGCATGTTTCCAAACATGTGAAGTGAGTCACTTGTTGGTCAGAGGTATGGGTAAAACACCATGAGCTCTCTCTGATCACTCTCTCTCCTTTTCATGGCGTCTACTCACTCAGTGTCAAGTGCATCAGTAATGATGAAAACTGTAAATCCTGTAGAGGAGACAGAATACACACGAGGCGTATGCTTGCTGTCTCTGGTACACGACTGTGGAGAGCCCTCCAAACACACCTATTCGCACAGTTTCTAATTGTTTGACCACAGTCAGGGTGAATTCCAGCTATGAACGAATGTCAGCTAACTCATCCGCATTCACTGTTGAGTTGCGTTGTGCTCGCTGCAACTTTTTATAGAATAACAAACAAATGTCACTAAAATGAGCTAACGGATTGTCTTTTAATTTTTGGATCAGTTAAGCTAAAGGTATAACTAATTACAGTTGAGAACTAGTATCTATTAACACAGCAGAAAAATCAGGGATAAAAATATATAAATTTTTGTTAAACGTCTTTTGAAGTTACAGTAGCTAACAGACTCAAAAACAGCTATAATTTGCGATAACATGTGCTTCACTAAGCGATCAACCAAAGTCCATTTACTAAAAAATTTTTTTAGATGTAGCACTCGTAAATACCGAAAAATCTCCAAAATTTACGTTGCTTCACGTTGATATACGCTGAAATTTGGGATGAAGATGATACAAGTAATAAAATCGTATAAAGTACACGTGTTGATTACAACTGCCATTACAGCAGGTAACAGATTTTGCGAGGCAGTTATTAAATCACGGAAGTAGAGAACCACAACGAGATAGGTCAGCACCAAATGAAGCTATTAGACCTTGAAATGCCCTAAGAAATTATGCAAAAGGATATTTACCTGGGTTTTCAGATCTTAAGCGTAAAACATTGACTTCCAGATCGGGTCCTGTAAAAGAAATTCATACAAATCTCAATGGAAAAACTGAAAATATATTTTATTACTGACTATGAAATTGTTATTCGTTATCTAGACTTACACCAACATAAAAAGAAAATTTACCTGTAATGGAATCTGAGTCACTGCAATTTACAGTTATGACTACGGCCACAAAAATGCAGATGAACCAACTAATGCTTCCGCAGAACATGACGCAATGACTAAGATGTCGGACCAAGAGTGCAGAACTTTTCCCACGAAATATTTTCACCAGATTTGCACACTGTTGCACAACCTGTAATTTTATGAACAAATAGAGTTACAAAATTGATTTTCCTTCTGCAAGCTGTATAGCATATTAATTATTGTAAATTAATGTTTTAATGTAACTTGGATTACGTCGTTCTAAGAGACAGATGTCACTTCGGTCAGCGCATTATATTTCTGTTTACATCTGATTAACTGTCGAAAAGTGCTCTGTAAATGATTTATAGTCTTTTGTCACACCTATATCAGTTGCAGAGGTATCGGTATCAACTTCAGTTTCTTTAATGAAGCTGCAGTATAGTACATGGTGTGCTAATGTTTCACACAGGTAGAGAGAGGGGTGGGGGTGTGTGTTGCCTGCAGCAAAGGCATCAGGTGGCTAAATGAGCCTCAGGCGTGTAAGGACAAGGCAGCGGGAGTTTCCCAGCGAGGTCGTGGAGAAAAGTATTGTATTGGGAATATAACGGCGGCTACAGAGCTCTGTGTCGAATATGGCTGTTGCAAGCTCCTAGTCACGCGCTATGGTGAACCTAAGACAGTTGAAAGCTGATCGCAGTGAGACGAGTTCAAAGGAACATAGGCCACGATTTTGCGATAGTTATTGTAAAAGCTACGAATTTTTATGATTGTAAAAATTATGATAGGTAGTAGAAAGTTATGTCTAAGAATTGCTTTGAGCTATTGTGGAAAAAGCAGGTATTAAATGAAAGCTAAGCAAGTCAGTAAATACTACAGAAGTCACATTTCGGTCATTTTACGTGTTCTAAATACTGCAGCAGATTTTAGAACAGTATGACGGTGTAAATGTGCCATTACTCTGAATTTGTCAAGGTTACACGTAACGTTAAAATAGCATGAGTTACGCGTTTCTGTCCGTAATAATACATCATCATGAATATTTGAAGTTTGATGATATTTAATCATCGGTGTATTCATTATGTAAATGCGCATTCATAATATTTCCGAAGAAAAATTATGTGGTCGACATTGTGACTTTCTTCAGCGTCATATACACTGAAGAGCCAAAGAAACTGTTACACCTGCCTAAAATCATGTAGTTCCCCAGCGAGCACGCAGATGTTTCGCAACACGACGTGGCAAGAACTCGACTAATGTCTGAAGTTGTGCTGAAGGGAACTGACACCATGAATTTAGCAGGGCTGTCCATAAATCCGTAAGAGTGTGAGGGGATGGAAATCTCTTCTGAACAGCACGTTGCAAGACATCCCAGATATGCTGAATAATGTTTATGTCTGGGGAGTTTGGTGCCTAGCGAAACTGTTTAAACTCAGAAGAGTGCTCCTGGAGCCACTCTCTAGCAATTCTGGACGTCTGGGGTGTAGCATTGTCCTGCTGGAATTGCCCAAGTGCATCGTAATCCACAATAGACATCAACGGATGCAGGTGACCACGTAGGATACTTTATATGTGCCATCTGTCAGTGTCGTATCTGGACGTGTCAGGGGCCACATATCACTCCAACTGCACACGCCCCACACCATTATGAAGCCTCCACCACCTTGGAAAGTCCCCTGCTGAGATGCAGGGTCCGTAGATTCATGAGGTTGTCTCCATACCCGCATACGTCCATCCTCTCGATATAATATGAAACGAGACTCGTCCGACCAGGCAACGTGTTTCCAGTCCTCAACAGTCCAATGTCGGTGTTGGCGGGCCCAAGGGAGGCGTAAAGCTTTGTGTCGTGCAGTCATCAAGGGTACACGAGTGCGTCTTCGGCTCTGAAAGTCCCTAACGATGATGTTTCGTTGAATGGTTCGCATGATCACACTTGTTGACGGCCCAGCATAGAAATCTGCAGCAGTTTGCGGAAGGGTTGCACTTCTGTCACACTGAACGATTGTCTTCAGTCGTCGTTGGTCCCGTTCTTGCAGGATCTTTTTCCGGCAGCAGTGATGTCGTAGATTCTTGTTTTGCCAGATTCCTGCTACTCGCGGAACACTCGTGAAATGGTCGTACAAGAAAATCCCAACTTCACAGCCACGTCGGAGCTGCTGTGTCCCATTGCTCGTGCGCCGACTATAACACCACGTTCAAACCCACTTAAATCTTGATAACCTGCCATTACAGCAGCAGTAACCGATCTACAAATGCACCAGACACTTGTTGTCTTACGTAGGCGTTGCCGACTGCAGTGCAGTATTCTGCCTTTTTATGTATTTCTGTATTTGATCACGCATAGGTATACCAGTTACTTTGGCGCTTCGGTCTATAATAAACAGTGTACTCAATAATATCGTTGAGATGATGTGCAAAATGGCAACTACTAGATTCATTACGCGCGTAATACCGACGTACAAATGTCTTGGACACTTCGCCAAGTACACCAGACGTCACATAGATTTCATCAGAACCAACAAGCTGCCAACAAAAGTAACATTCATAGAGGAACTTGATGCATGGGCATTCACCATGTAAGAGTAATAGGAACTGCTAGTAGCGCCTTTAGTTGGTGAGGAGTCGTCTGCTAATGCACGTAACTGACGCGGACCGATACAGGAAGACACAGAAGAGCATTCGCGCTACAAGTCGTGGAAAATAGGTGAGAAAAAAAGAAAATGACTTGGTGCTTTCTTTAGTTTGCCTCGTTTTCATAACCAACTCTTTTAAGAATGAGTAAGACTGAGAAGTTTACACCCGCGGATACACCATGGGTAACAGAAGAAATACTTGAATTCATCGATGAAAGGAGGAAGTCCAAAAACGTTGAGGGAATTTCGGCAATACAGAAATACAAGTCGCTGAGGAATGAGACAAATAGGAAATGCAAGGAAGCTAAGACGAAATGACAGCATGAAAAATGTGCAGAAATCGAAAAGAAATGATGGTTGGAAGGACTGACTCAGCATAGAGGAAGTGAAACCAATGTTTGGTGAAATTAAAGGCAATGGTGGTAACATTAAGAGTGCAACGGGAATTCCCTGTTAAATTCAGAGGAGAGAGCGAATGTGTAGAAAGAGTACACAATAGGCCTTTATGAGGGGGAAAATTTAACTGATGTGATAGAAGAAGAAACGGTGGTCGATTTAGAAGAGATAGGGAATCCAGTATTAGAATCACAATTTAAGAGAGCTTTGGAGGACTTAAAATCAAATAAGGCAGAAGGGATGGACCACATTCTATCAGAATTTCTAAAATCATAGCAGGAAATGCCAAAAAAACGTCTATTCACGTTGGTGTGTAGAATGTATGAGTCTGGCGACATACCATCTGACTTCCGGAAACTGCAAGAGCTGACAAGTGCGACAATTATCGCACAATCAGCTTAATAGTTCATGTATCCACGTTGCTGACAGGAATGGAAAAGAAAATCGAGGATATGTTAGATGACGATCAGTTTGGATTTAACGAAATGTAAAGGCACCAGCGAGGCAATTCTGACGTTCCTGTTGATAATGGAAGCAAGACTAAAGAAAAAGCAAGAAATGTTCATAGGATTAGTCGACATGGAAAAAGCGTTCGACAGTGTGAAATGGTACAAGATGTTCGAAATCATGAAAGAAATAGTGGTAAGCTATAGGGAGAGACGGGTAATATACAATATGTACAAGAGCCAAGAAGAAATAATAAGAGAGGACGACCAAGAAAGAAGTACTAGGATTAAAAAGAGTGTAAGACAGGACTGTAGTCTTTCGCCCCTACTCTTCAATCCGTACATCGAAGAAGAAAAGAAAAGAAAAATTCAGGCGTGGAATTAAAATTCGACGTGAAACGATATCAATGATACGATTTGCTGATGACACTGCTATCCTGAGTGAAAGTGAAGAAGAATTACATAATTTGCTGAATGGGATGAACAGTGAAATGAGTACAGAATATGGATTGTGATTAAATCGAAGAAAGTGGACGTTAATGAGAAGTAACAGAAATGAGAATAGCGAGGGGCCTAACATCAGAATTGTTGCTCACGAAGTAGATGTAGTTAAGGGGTTCTACTAGCTAGGCGGCAAATTAACCAATGACAGATGGAGCAAAGAGGACATCAAAAGCAGACTAGCACCGGCAAAAAGGAGATTCCTAGTCAAGAGAAGCCTAGTAGTATAGAAAATAGGGTGTGGTAGTGAAACGAGGACTGTGGGAAAACCAGAACAGAAGGGAATTGAAGCTCAAAATGGCTCTGAGCACTATGCGACTTAACTTCTGAGGTCATCAGTCGCCTAGAACTTAGAACTAATTAAACCTAACTAACCTAAGGACATCACACACATCCACGCCCGAGGCAGGATTCGAACCTGCGACCGTAGCGGCCACGCGGTTCCACACTGAAGCGCCTTTAACCGCACGGCCACACCGGCCGTTGGAATTGAAGCATTTGAGAGGTGGTGCACCAGACAAACGTTGAAAATTAGATGGGCTGATAAGGCAGGGAATTAGGAGTTTCTGCCCACAATCGGACAGGAAAGGAATATGTGGAAAACACTGACAAGGAGAAGGTACCAGATGATAGGACATCTGTTAAAACATCAGGAAGTGACTTCAGTGTCTTCCATAGCACTAGAGGGAGCTGTAGAGGGCAAAAACTGTAGAGAAAAAAGATTGGAGTGCACCCAGAAAATAATGGAAGGCGTAGGTTACATGTGCTGCTCTGAGATGAAAGAGATTGGCACAGGTGGGGAATTGGTGGTGGGTCGCATCCAACCAGTCAGAAAGTCAGAAAAAAAAACAAAAAAGGACAGAGAACAGGATAGTGTCAAATTCCAGAAAGAGATACGTTCAGCACACGGCACGGTGATGGAGAAAACAAGTAGAGACTTACCAGACACGTGTTACTCCGGTCCGCGCCGTAGCAGCCTGTGGCAGTCGGCGGCCGCGAGTCGCTCCTTTTATACTCGGGCTGTGCACGGCCCGGCAGGGCTGCCACCTCCCACCCACTCTCTTCTCCGATTTCCCTCTACTCCATACCCCGCTCCACATTCCCCTGCCCCTTTCCTGCAGTGATAACGCGTGAGCGCGTCTGACGTCCGCAGTTTCGCTACGCGGTGTCTAACAGGAACAAACGCCAAAGACGCGTGATTTTTGTGGCGTTCACTAACTTTCAAGGTAAAGTTTGTCCAAACGATCTGACCAAAAGGCCCTAAGAATATTTTGTTCTTACATATAATAAGTAAGTGTATCGAAATTTTGTATGAAACCACTCAGTGACCACACCATGTCTATAGTGTGAAATGACAGAACAGGCCGAAATACTGAATTCGTTCTTTCGCAAGAGTTTCACGGCGGAAGATAGTGACGTGGTCTCTCTTTTCTAGCCGAAATGCTAGATACTGAGGTAAGCGATCGAGGAACCGAATAGGAACAAACGCTTAGTAGTAGGAGGACATGCGGACGAAATCAGACATTACGCAAAAGAACTTGCTCCCCTACTACAGCAGTTAATCATTGGTCGCTACAGAAACGAACAGTGCGTAGTGAAAAGAAAAAAGCGTAGGTCATTCCCATTTCGGCCGGCCGGTGTGGTCGATCGGTTCTAGGCGCTTCAGTCTGATGACCTCAGATGTTAAGTCCCATAGTGCTCCGAGCCGTTTGAACCATTCCCGTTTCCACGAAGTGCCGTAGGACACATGCACAAAATTACATCCCCACGTTGCCGACGTCTGTCTGTTGTTGAATTACGGCACGTGTTCTATGCTCACCTATTAGGTCTGTTCTTGAGAGCAAATAATCTACTGTATAAAAATGAGCATGGATTCCAGAAATTGAGGTCTAACCGAATTTTCTCGTTTTGAGATGACAGAGGGAGGGATCTGTTATACTTGCTAGAAACAAAGATCGCACAAATACACTCCTGGAAATTGAAATAAGAACACCGTGAATTCATTGTCCCAGGAAGGAGAAACTTTATTGACACATTCCTGGGGTCAGATACATCACATGATCACACTGACAGAACCACAGGCACATAGACACAGGCAACAGAGCATGCACAATGTCGGCACTAGTACAGTGTATATCCACCTTTCGCAGCAATGCAGGCTGCTATTCTCCCATGGAGACGATCGTAGAGATGCTGGATGTAGTCCTGTGGAACGGCTTGCCATGCCATTTCCACCTGGCGCCTCAGTTGGACCAGCGTTCGTGCTGGACGTGCAGACCGCGTGAGACGACGCTTCATCCAGTCCCAAACATGCTCAATGGGGGACAGATCCGGAGATCTTGCTGGCCAGGGTAGTTGACTTACACCTTCTAGAGCACGTTGGGTGGCACGGGATACATGCGGACGTGCATTGTCCTGTTGGAACAGCAAGTTCCCTTGCCGGTCTAGGAATGGTAGAACGATGGGTTCGATGACGGTTTGGATGTACCGTGCACTATTCAGTGTCCCCTCGACGATCACCAGTGGTGTACGGCCAGTGTAGGAGATCGCTCCCCACACCATGATGCCGGGTGTTGGCCCTGTGTGCCTCAGTCGTATGCAGTCCTGATTGTGGCGCTCACCTGCACGACGCCAAACAAGCATACGACCATCATTGGCACCAAGGCAGAAGCGACTCTCATCGCTGAAGACGACACGTCTCCATTCGTCCCTCCATTCACGCCTGTCGCGACACCACTGGAGGCGGGCTGCACGATGTTGGGGCGTGAGCGGAAGACGGCCTAACGGTGTGCGGGACCGTAGCCCAGCTTCATGGAGACGGTTGCGAATGGTCCTCGCCGATACCCCAGGAGCAACAGTGTCCCTAATTTGCTGGGAAGTGGCGGTGTGGTCCCCTACGGCACTGCCTAGGATCCTACGGTCTTGGCGTGCATCCGTGCGTCGCTGCGGTCCGGTCCCAGGTCGACGGGCACGTGCACCTTCCGCCGACCACTGGCGACAACATCGATGTACTGTGGAGACCTCACGCCCCACGTGTTGAGCAATTCGGCGGTACGTCCACCCGGCCTCCCGCATGCCCACTATACGCCCTCACTCAAAGTCCGTCAACTGCACATACGGTTCACGTCCACGGTGTCGCGGCATGCTACCAGTGTTAAAGACTGCGATGGAGCTCCGTATGCCACGGCAAACTGGCTGACACTGACGGCGGCGGTGCACAAATGCTGCGCAGCTAGCGCCATTCGACGGCCAACACCGCGGTTCCTGGTGTGTCCGCTGTGCCGTGCGTGTGATCATTGCTTGTACAGCCCTCTCGCAGTGTCCGGAGCAAGTATGGTGGGTCTGACACACCGGTGTCAATGTGTTCTTTTTTCCATTTCCAGGTGTGTATTTCTCTATTTAAAACAATGGGTTTCGACAGACTTTGCTGTCATCTTCATGTGTTAAAAAACCTTTTTCTTATGAATCGCGTTCATTTTAAGTTGGACCTCTCGCCAAGTTGTCACATGTGACATTATGAAAGTTTATATACACGGTGTTACAAAAAGGTACGGTCAAACTTTCAGGAAACATTCCCCACACAAATAAAGAAAAGATGTTATGTGGACATGTGCCCGGAAACGCTTAATTTCCAAGTTACATCTCATTTTAGTTTCGTCTGTATGTACTTTACTTCCTCGATTCACCGCCATGATTTTATACGGGATACTCTACCTGTGCTGCTAGAACATGTGCCTTTACAAATACGACACAACATGTGGTTCGTGCACGATGGAGCTCCTGCACATTTCAGTCGAAGTGTTCGTACGCTTCTCAACAACAGATTCGGTGACCGACGGATTGGTAGAGGCGGACCAATTCCCTGGCCTCCACGCTCTCCTGACCGCAACCCTCTTGACCTTCATTTATGGGGGCATTTGAAAGCTCTCGTCTACGCAACCCCGGTACCAAATGTAGGGACTCTTCGTCCTCGTATTGTGGACGGCTGTGATAGAATACTCCATTCTCCAGGGCTGCATCAGCGCATCAGGGATTCCGTGCGACGGAGGGTGGATGCATGTATCCCTGCTAACGGAGGACATTTTGAACATTTCCTGTAACAAAGTGTTTGAAGTCACACTGGTACGTTCTGTTGCTGTGTGTTTCCATTCCATGATTAATGTGATTTGTAGAGAAGTAATAAAATGAGCTCTAACATGGAAAGTAAGCGTTTCTGGACACATGTCCACATAACATATTTCCTATCTTTGTGTGTGAGGAATGTTCCTGAAAGTTTGGCCGTACCTTTTTGCAACACCCTGTATATACCGCCCACAGATGGTTCTAACGTCACAAAAACGTAGCACTGGAAGCACATCTATTTACATAAGCTGGACATTTTCTGCGATTAACTGGTCGCTACTATAAGGTCCACAGCCCCGTAGATACCGCCGCTGCTGCGATGGCCCGGTAATCGACTCCAGAGATGCTCTTCACACAGTACCCCACTGCCGTTTAGCGAGAAGAAAAGTAAGAGCCTAGTGCGTCTCGGACCAGATTTGTGACTGGATTCGCGACTTCCTTGCAGACAAAAGACAAAACGTCGGTTCTAATGGAACAGAACCGAAAGATCTAAAGGTAATTTCAGGAGTACACCGATGGAGCGTGATAGGACCGTTACTGTTTACAATATGTACAAAAATTATGTTGTATATAACGTCGGCAGCTCCATTGGCGAATGACGCTCTTCTGTATAAGAAGGTAACAACTCCGCAAGACTGTCAAATTCTGATGAATGTAACGCATGATCCATACTTAGGAGAAGAAATCTACTGCTGTGCAATTGGACTGTTGTTGACAAACTGCTGAAACTGTTATTACCGTAAAGCATCATGCAATAACCATCTGTCTCCGCTAATCACTCTACCACGCAAACATTGGGGTTGCACACGTCTGGTATGAGACAATCCCGGGGGGGGGGGGGGGGGTGTCTGGAACCGCACAATAACCCTGTGTTCGGTGTGGGGCGGCGGTGGTGTGGGTGGACTGCTGTAGCCTGTTGCGGGGTTGTGAACCACTGAGGGCTACGATGGGGACGAAGCCCAGTTTAATACATACATACAACCATCTGGAACGGCCGTGAGTGGAGTGGCAACATATAGAAAAAATAGTAGGGAAAGCTGATATCTGACTCAGATTCACACAGGTCTTAAAAAAAAGTGCCTTACCGGATATTTCTTGAAGTTATTTTTCAGTATTGTTTATTAGTGTGGGATCCTTACCAAGTCGGATGAACAGAAGAAGTTGACAGGACCCAGACAAGAGCGGCTCGTGACGTCACCCGATCACACTGTTGGAGAGCGATCGTTACAGAGGTACCCTACACCCCGCAGCGGCCGACGCTACAAGAGGGGTGTTGAGGTTTCCTGTCGACAACCCGAGAGAGTTCGTTCCAGGAGGAGTCAGATAACGTATCAGTCGCTCCATCATACGTCTAGCGAAATGACAGCAGCGAGAAAATTAGATCAAATATGAAAGTTTACTGTGAAACATTCTTTCCACACGCTATTCGCGAATGAAGGGAGAAGAGGCATGAGACAATTGTAGCTGAAGCACCCTCTGGCGCACACCGTAGATTTAGATGACGTCAACGGTTAATGGGGTAGAAATGCGGGTACTGCAGCCACACTACGCGAAACATTCAGCTGTCGAGTGTGAGTTGCGTAAAACGCAGCCCAGAGTTTTCGCTGCAGAAGCAGGAGGTGACCGTGACCGTATCTGCGACCGTTCAACCCGAGATAACCTCTCGACAGTACGACTTCTACCTCGACGCGATTCAGCCTCGTATTGGCTGCACATCTGCTTCCTGGTCTGTATCCTGCACCGTAGTTTGCTAAATGTAATTTTCAGACGAAGGAAGATCGGGGTTTAGGGTCCTGTCGACTCCGAGATCATTAGCCACGGAATGCAATCTCGGACAGTGTGCAGGAGAGGGAAACAAATCGACCGAATGGTTTCAAAGGAACTACACCGGCGTTTGTCTTAAGCGAATTAGGGAAATCACTCGAAACGTAAATATGGATGGCCAAATTGCAAGTCCAGCTTACTAACCAACGCGCTACATCCCTCGCTAACTGTAATTCAGGCTTCCTGCTACTTGGGGTTGCAAACTTTTGAACTGCTGACTTCCACTGTCCCAGCCCAGTCTCTACAACCTCTGCACAAGTCTGACGTTCCAAGAATTCCTGCGCAGTGCCTAACACTACAGATGCAAAGTGCACGTGATAACTACATCCACTGCCCTGCTGCAAATTCTCAGCGGCTGGCCGCTACCGACTCAACTCCACGGTAGACACGTACCTGACCGCCGTGGAGTGTTCCCCTCAGCAGTCTACCGGGTGATCAAAAAGTCAGTATAAATTTGAAAACTGAATAAATCACGGAATAATGTAGGTAGAGACGTACAAATTGACACACATGCTTGGAATGACACGGAGATTTATTAGAACAAAAAAAAATAAATAAAAAAATACAAAAGTTGAAAAAATGTCCGACAGATGGCGCATCATCTGATCAGAATAGCAATAATTAGCATAACAAAGTAAGACAAAGCAAAGATGATGTTCTTTAAAAATGGTTCAAATGGCTCTGAGCACTATGGGACTTAACATCTGTGGTCATCAGTCCCCTAGAACTTAGAACTACTTAAACCTAACTAACCTAAGGTCATCACACACATCTATGCCCGAGGCAGGATTCGAACCTGCGACCGTAGCAGCGATGTTCTTTACAGGAAATGCTCAATATGTCCGCCATCATTCCTCAACAGTAGCTGTAGTCGAGGAATAATGTTGTGAACAGCACTGTAAAGCATGTCCGGAGTTACGGTGAGGCATTGGCGTCGGATGTCGTCTTTCAGCATCCCTGGAGATGTCGGTCGTTCACGATACACTTGCGACTTCAGGTAACCCCGAAGCCAATAATCGCACGGACTGAGGTCTGGGGACCTGGGAGGCCAATTGTGACGAAAGTGGCGGCTGAGCACACGATCATCACCAAACGACGAGCGCAAGAGATCTTTCACGCGTCATCTTGTGAACTTGTTTTTTTTTTTTTTGTTCTAATGAAACCCTGTGGTGTCACCGCCAGACACCACACTTGCTAGGTGGTAGCCTTTAAATCGGCCGCGGTCCGTTAGTATACGTCGGACCCGCGTGTCGCCACTATCAGTGATTGCAGACCGAGCGCCGCCACACAGCAGGTCTACAGAGACTTCCTAGCACTCGCCCCAGTTGTACAGCCGACTTTGCTAGCGATGCTACACTGACAAATACGCTCTCATTTGCCGAGACGATAGTTATCATAGCCTTCAGCTAAGTGATTTGCTACGACCTAGCAAGGCGCCATTATCAATTGCTATTTATCTTGTGATGCATGTACCGTCACACCGATGTTCACCAATTATGGATTAAAGTTAAGTATTGCAACAGCTATGTACTTTATTTGCTAGACTCAAATCCTTTAACTGTTCCAGACCTGACGCCAGCCTGCGTGAGCTTAAACCCGTGCCTTTCGGCTACCCGTCACTGTGGATTGGCTGTCTTGCCAGTCCACAACAAACCCCTTGTCATTCCAAGCATGTGTGTTAATTTTTACCTTTCTACCTACATTATTCCGTGGTTTATTAAGTTTTCAGATTTATACTGACTTTTTGATCACCCGGTATGTCTCCCCTCCTCTGAGTCGAGCACTCTCCTAGCCCCGACAGCATTCGCGATTCGGAAACCGTGTACTACAAGCTGGTTGTTGGCTGCCACACGGTGTTTGTAGTTAATGGAGGCTCCTATTACATCACCTCACTGCAGTGTTTGAGACTTGAATGTTCAGCGTTTTGTCCTGTAGGGTTCCGCCCACCGCTGCAAGCACACAGGCGGACACGTGGTCCTCTATGGCGGGAGTTACCACTGATCCGTACAGGGTGTCTCCACAAGAGAGTGCAAAAATACCAGAGAACGTAGAGAATGCTCCAGTGAACGATTTAAAGTAAGGGACGTGTGGTCGGAGAAGCCAGCTTGAGGAGATAAACTTGTCTACGAGGGTTGTTTTTTAAGTAAGGGCCGTTCGCGCGTGTAGTCCCGCAGTTCGCGCGGACGCCGCAACAAGCCACCGCGCCACTTGCCGGCATCCTTCCCGTTCACACTGATGCAAGATGCGTACGCATCGCTGTGCTACTTTATAATGTTTACGATTATTGAATCGCCCGCCGCGTGTGAGATACGGTCAGTGATACGTTTTTTGACTGCGAGAAGCCTATCAGCTGCAGAAATTCGTCGTCAGTTAACAGAAGTTTACTGCTCGAATGCAATGAGTGAAGGTAAAGTTCGTCAATGGGTTAGAGAGTTTAAAAATGGCCGTCAAAACGTCCATGACGAGGAATGCTCAGGCCGGCCCTCTGTGATCACTGATGATTTGGTGGCTGCAGTCGAAAAAAAGATTCGTGAGAACAGAAGATTCACAATTTCCACTATTTCTTTGGAATTTCCACAAGTTTCGAGATCGGTTTTGTACAAAATTGTGTCTGAAAACCTAAACTTTAAGAAACTGTGGTCTCGGTGGGTACCCAGACTCCTCACAGAGGACCACAAAGGGAAGAGATTTGCCACTTCATTGGACTTTTTGATTCGTTACGAGGAAGAAGGGGATGACTTGTCGAGTCAAATTGTCACTGGAGATGAAACGTGGGTATCCCATATCACTCCCGAAAGCGAGCGACAATCGATGGAATGGCGACACACGACCTCACCCGTCAAGGTCAAAGCCGAACAGGCGCTGTCAAAGCGCAAGATTATGGCAACTGTGTTCTGGGACCGGCGCGGTGTTTTTCTAGTGGACTTTATACCACGAGGAACGACAATCAACTCAGATGCCTACTGTGCAACTCTAAAGAAGCTCCGCAGAGCAATTCAAAACAAAAGGCGCGGCATGCTGACAAAAGGAGTTTTGCTCATGCACGATAACGCTAGGCCTCACACCTCTCAAAAGACTCGGGATTTGAGTGATTCTTTTGGCTGGGAAGTTTTGGACCGTGCACCATACAGCCCCGACCTTGATCCTAGCGATTTTCACCTTTTCCGGTACCTGAAACACCATCTTGGCGGGCAGCGCTTCAGTGACGACGATGAAGTGAAAGCGGCCGTGAACTGTTGGCTGTCTTTGAAGAGGGAATTAAAAACTTAGTTGTACGGCATGACAAGTGCTTAAATAAACAAGGCAACTATGTAGAAAAATAGGTAAAAGTGTGTAGAATCAGAAAATAAAAGTTTTTTTACAAAAGTATTTCTATCTTTTTTTAAAAATAAAAACGGCCCTTACTTAAAAAACAACCCTCGTATTACTTTGTCTAACATTACTGTTTTCCATCTTTTTTACAACTAAAATGCGTACAAGTTTACGTATACTGCGCTGTTTATTCGCATGGACGTTCTTTATTTCCCACGGGGAAATGAGGAGGACGAGCCTGATTACTAGGAAATCATGAAGCAGGTTTTGTTTACTTTACTTGTCCGTGAGGTGACTCTGTTGCATTGTACTTACATTTCCCCACTAGAGGACGTGCTATGAATGAACGACGTACACGTCCATTGCTCACAAGGGAACCTCCCCATCGCAACCCCCTCAGAATTAGTTATAAGTTGGCACAGTGGATAGGCCTTGAAAAACTGAACACAGATCAATCGAGAAAATAGGAAGAAGTTGTGTGGAACTATGAAAAAAATAAACAAAATATACAAACTGAGTAGTCCATGTGCAAGATGGGCAACATCAAGGATAGTGTGAGCTCAGAAGCGCCGTGGTCCCGTGGTTAGCGTGAGCAGCTTGCGGAACGAGAGGTCCTTGGTTCAAATTTTCCCTCGAGTGAGAAGTTAATTTTTTTATTTTCAGACAATTATTAACTGTCCGTCCGATGCGAGGTAACTGCGCCGCAGTATGGGGACGCTACACCTAAACAAACATCGAAACACACGTAAGTCGACTACAGCACACGGAGGAGAGAGTATTCCTGCTAACGAGGCTCCCTGGATGGCAGTTGACTGTTCGCTACTTTGGACGAGAGTGCATTAAATACGTGAGATGTATTCCGTGGGCAACATGAATCCAGCAAATATAGCTCGCGACTTCAATAATAAAGTCAATGAATATTTTCCGAACTGTAAGGAATCGGAAAGTTCCTTAAGGGATCGAACGACTGTCGAACATTTGTATGATTATTTCCTACATTTGTTGATAAACACTACGTGTGGTGATGAAGATAGCTTACTGATTGCTGCGGGGCTGTATGTACCAGATGATGAGATTGTTGACGATCCGTATGAAGAACACGAAGAGGATATACTGTGATTTAAATCTGATGGTATTTCTTTGGGTTACATCAAGGAAATGCTCCAATACAGGTTACTGTCCAAACCAATTAAAAGACGCAGATATAGATTATGGAGTGAAGTAACAAATAAATTTAAGAAATTTAAAGGGATGGAGAAAAAAGCACAATTAAATGTTGCAAAGAAGTCGTGGAACGAGGTGGAACCCGAAGACAGAAGTTCAGTGAACTAGAAAACCATGTATACCGACAATTTATTAAAGCGAGAAATGAAGTGCAGTGCATGATATAGACGTACAGATTTGGGAATTGCATTACGCTAAACAAATCGGCCTGGACTTCAAGGCTTCATCTCATTGGCTTGTCACGTTCAAAAGAAAATACAAAATTACGAGCAGGAAGATTACGAAATATGTAAGCAAGAACTACGCGAATAAACTGGAAGAACTTTTAGACTGTTCCGAGACGTTTGTAACAGAAACTAACGTCAGATTCCAACAGTATGAAGGCGCATATATTATCAACACAGAGCAGTCCGGTTTTAACTATGGAATGAAATCGACCCGCACGTTATCGTTGCCGGCCGAAGTGGCCGAGCGGTTCTAGGCACTACAGTCTGGAACAGAGCGACCGCTGCGGCGCAGGTTCGAATCCTGCCTCGGGCATGGATGTGTGTGATGTCCTTGGGTTAGTTAGGTTTAAGTAGTTCTATGTTCCAGGGGACTGGTGACGTCAGCAGTTAAGTCCCATAGTGCTCAGAGCCATTTGAACCACTTTTTCAAGTGTTCCCTCGAGTGAACCTCTGTAATAAAAAAACTGAGTTAATGGATCAAAGACGAACTGAAACGGGTGTCTTGCGACGTCCGCCCTGAGCAGATACAACGAACTAAAAACGAACAAAAAAAAAAGTGAAAAGTTTAAGTTTTTATTTACAGACAATTATTATCTGTCCGTCCATCCCCTATATTTGCTGGATTCATATTGCCCACGGAACACATCTCACGTATTTAACGCACTCCCGTCCAAAGTAGCGAACAGTCGACTGCCAGCCAGGGAGCCTCGTTAGCGGGAATACTCTCTCTTCCGTGTGCTGTAGTCGAGTGACGTCGTGTGTTTCGGTGTTTGTTTAGGTGTAGCGTCCCCATACTACGGCGCAGTTACCTCGCATCGGACGGACAGATAATAATTGTCTGAAAATAAAAAACTAAAATTTTTCACTCGAGGGAAGACTTGAACCAAGGACCTCTCCTTCCGCAGCTGCTCACGCTAGCCTCTTTTTTTTTTTTTTTTTTAATCTCATTTTATTCGCTTTCGTTACTTGCATCTGCTCGGGGCGGACGTCGTAAGACATCCGTTTCAGTTCGTTGTTGATCGATTAACTCAGTTTTTTTATTACAGAGGGCTGCTAATCCTCTGACCGAACACGCTGAGCCGGCCGCGGTGGTCGAGCGGTTCTGGCGCTGCAGTCCGGAACCGCGGGACTGCTACGGTCGCAGGTTCGAATCCTGCCTCGGACATGGGTGTTTGTGATGTCCTTAGGTTAGTTAGGTTTAGGTAGTTCTAAGTTCTAGGGGACTTATGACCTAAGATGTTGAGTCCCATAGTGCTCAGAGCCATTTGAACCATTTGAACACGCTGAGCTACCGTGCCGGCAACCTCGGGACCACGGCCCTCCTGTGCTTACACTGTCCTTCATATGGCCTATCTTGCGCATGGACTACTCAGTTTGTAAATTTTGTTTATTTTTTTCATAGTTCCACACAACTTCTTCTTGTTTCCTCGATTGATCTGTGTTCAGTTTTTCAAGGCCTATCCACTGTGCCAACTTATAACTAAACCTGAGGGGGGTGCGATGGGGAGGTTCCCTTGTCAGTGCTATTCAGAGACGTACAGCGTAGTACGATAGAGCAGTACCGGTACAGTTTCGCGGAACTCACTGATACGCATCTTGTGGATGGGGAAAGGCGTTGCAATGTTCTCGCTGCTGAAAGGCAGTTCCTTGGGGAAATACGGAAGCGTCTGATCCCACCCGTCTGCTTTGACCCATGACGTCACAAATATAGCGGAAACAAAAACAAACACACACACTTTCCACAAGAAGCCTAATGACACTAACGGGACAAGCGCGGGAAATGGGGTGTTTTGGGTGGGAGGCAAACTAAATATAAACAAATTTAGACGCCTTGCGTAGCTACAACGTGTAAGTGAAGACAGCCATGCATGAATACCCACCCACCTCCCCAGGGGTCGTAGCCCCTGCAACCCATAGAAGATAAAGATGCTTCAGTAGCTGATTAGTGTTTTTTGTCTTTTTAAAAAAAAACTCACGGGATAGAACGAACAGATCAGAAAAGTAAATAAAATAAGATAAAACAGAACTGGAGACAGCCACACTCAAACCAAACTCCGCGCCGTCATGACATCACACACGACAACACCCTTACGTCACGGGTCAAAGCCGACGCGTGGGATCGGACGCTTCTGTCGACCCTTCCTTGGAGGCATCGTCCGTCAAGACGACTGTTTATTTCTATCGATCGACGAATGCGGGAGACTGGTTCACTGGAAAGGAGAAACGAGGGACCTGGCAAACATGAGGACCATTCGCACACCCGATTTTGAAGAGGTGGTGCTGGGGCTGTTGGGACGTGTTGCAGCGGACTCGTCGTATTGCACGTGAAAAGGGCGCTGCACAAACCAGAATGTGGCGAGTACTCTGCGAACAATAATTACATCCATATCACCGAGAACGAGTCCATGCACTGCTTGTGACTGACTTTACGCCAGGAGTCGCATTGTGGCAGTGGTTGCTGCAGCAATCTACATCTACATCCATACTCCGCAAGCCACCTGACGGTGTGTGGCGGAGGGTACCCTGAGTACCTCTATCGGTTCTCCCTTCTATTCCAGTCCCGTATTGTTCGTGCAAAGAAGGATTGTCTGTATGCTTCTGTGTGGGCTCTAATCTCTCTGATTTTATCCTCACGGTCTCTTCGCGAGATATACGTAGGAGGGAGCAATATACTGCTGGACTCTTCGGTGAAGGGATGTTCTCGAAACTTTAACAAAAGCCCGTACCGAGCTACTGAGCGTCTCTCCTGCAGAGTCTTCCACTGCAGTTTATCTATCATCTCCGTAACGCTTTCGCGATTACTAAATGATCCTGTAACGAAGTGCGCTGCTCTCCGTTGGATCTTCTCTATCTCTTCTATCAACCCTATCTGGTACACATCCCACACTGCTGAGCAGTATTCGAGCAGTGGGCGAACGAGTGTACTGTAACCTACTTCCTTTGTTTTCGGATTGCATTTCCTTAGGATTCTTCCAATGAATCTCAGTCTGGCATCTGCTTTACCGACGATCAACTTTACATGATCATTCCATTTTAAATCACTCCTAATGCGTACTCCCAGATAATTTATGGAATTAACTGCTTCCAGTTGCTGACCTGCTATTTTGTAGCTAAATGATAAGGGATCTATCTTTCTATGTATTCGCAGCACATTACACTTGTCTACATTGAGATTCAATTGCCACTCCCTGCACCATGCGTCAATTCGCTGCAGATCCTCCTGCATTTCAGTACAATTTTCCATTGTTACAACCTCTAGATATACTACAGCATCATCTGCAAAGAGCCTCAGTGAACTTCCATTGTTATCAACAAGGTCATTTATATATATTGTGAATAGCAACGGTCCTACGACACTCCCCTGCGGCACACCTGAAATCACACTTACTTCGGAAGACTTCTCTCCATTGAGAATGACATGCTGCGTTCTGTTATCTAGGAACTCCTCAATCCAATCACACAATTGGTCTGATAGTCCATATGCTCTTACTTTGTTCATTAAACGACTGTGGGGAACTGTATCGAACGCCTTGCGGAAGTCAAGAAACACGGCATCTACCTGGGAACCCGTGTCTATGGCCCTCTGAGTCTCGTGGGCGAATAGCGCGAGCTGGGTTTCGCACGACCGCCTTTTTCGAAACCCGTGCTGATTCCTACAGAGTAGATTTCTAGTCTCCAGAAAAGTCGTTATACTCGAACAATGGTTTGATCGACCATATTTCCTCGAAATCGTACTGTTTACTGACGGGGCCTCATTTGATACTGATGGTACTTCAAACGTCAGAAACAGCCACGTGTGGAATGAGGCAAACCGTCACGCTGTAGTAGAGTCACACCATGAAGTACGTTTTGCCGTCAATATCTGGGCCAGCATCAGAGATTTGATGAACGTGTTATGAGAAGTGAGTGGGGGCATCAGTAGCTGTTAGCAAATGTCCATCGATGATACAGCACAGACATGTCTAAGAAAGCTGAGTAGCAAACTTTGTAGGTTTGGAAATACACACACACACACGCGCACACACACACACACACACACACACACACACACACACACACACACAATGATGGGATTAGCGCATATGCTGAAACTTCCCCTATGAATGTAAAGAATGACTGTGCTGGTAAAACTTTCTTGATTTTTCACACACCCGAGTGAAACTGAACGTACTAAGACTGTTTTCTCTTTCCAGAATTAGATTTTCACTCTGCAGCGGAGTGTGCGCTGATATGAAACTTCCTGGCAGATTAAAACTGTGTGCCCGACCGAGACTCGAACTCGGGACCTTTGCCTTTCGCGGGCAAGTGTTCTACCATCTGAGCTACCGAAGCACGACTCACGCCCGGTGCTCACAGATTTACTTCTGCCAGTATCTCGTCTCCCACCTTCCAAACTTCACAAAGCAGTGTCAAAGGCGGTACAACGTTCTCATTTCTCCCCGACATCCGGGAGCGGTTCCAAATAAGCCATGTACACCCGAGTCGAGGCATAGTGCACTTTTTAACGCGACACGACTCCTACCCAATGCATCCGCATCGAATGCTTCTCAGTCAGCGGACTTTAGTCCTATGGGGAAAATACTGACCACCGCGCGACTGCTACGGTCGCATAGTAAGGACACCAGGTTCATTCTGAGATGCTTCGCTACCGTCAGCACTTCACAGGTATCACAAATCAGTGTGTCTAACAAAGACGAGTTAAGTGTACCATCAACTTCCTCGCATTTGTGATGGCACTAGTGGTGGGCTCTCACACACTCTAACCTGTCCTTTATTTCACCTCCGTAATGAAACAATTTTATGTTAATTCTTCCAGTTTCTAAGTCTAACGTTACTTTTGAAAGTTTTTAATTAATTGTAAAATCATAAGTACATACCAAGATAGAATAAAACCATCCTATGTAAGACTTGTAAAAAAAATTGAATCACACAAATTATCCATTTAGTTTGCAAGGAAATGAGCTATCAATAAAGATAGATGTATATTACATGTAATTTGACATTAGAACTGTGGAAACACAAAATTGCGAGGATCTTGTTTGGTACTTTCACTCGATATTCCAAAGAGTCCCTGACTTTTTTAAGGGAGTAAGAAAGATTGATTTAGAGGGGCAAGTCTTGATGTTACAGTGTACCAAATCAAGTACCCAACAGCACAACTCTTTGAGTATGGCTGTTGTCATCTTGGAAGATGGGAGTGTCCGCAGCATACTCATCGTGGTATGTAGAAGCATGCAGAACACTGGAACATCTGGAATGTTGACATGAATCAATGAACTTAACTAACGACACGAAAATCTCTCCCAAAACATCACAGAACCACCTGAAGTCGACTCTGGTGTGTCTCATGTTCGTCTGATACCAGTTCTACACCGTCGTTGTTGTGGTCTTCAGTCCAAAGTGTGGTTTGATGCTATTCTCCACGCTACTGTGTCCAGTGTAAGCCACATCTTATTATGTAACTACAGCAAACTAAGTCCATTTGAACCTGCTTACTGCATTCCAACTTTTGTTTCCCTCTATAAGTTGTACGCTCCACACCTTCTGCCATTACCTTACCCAATGTCCCTGGATCTCTCACGATGTGGCCTGTCAATTGATCGTCTCTGTTGTTCAAGTTGTGCCATAAATTTCATTGTTGCCTAATTCAGTTCAAGTGTTCCTCATTTCTTATTCCATCTCCCCATCTAATCTTCAGCACTCTTCAATAGCACCATATTTCAACACCCTCAGTTCTCTTACTGTCTGAACTATTTATCACCCACGATCCGCTTCTATACAAGCCAACATTCCAAACAAGTACCTTCACGAAAGCCTTCCTTATACTTATGTCGATATTAGGACTTAAAAAATTCCTCTATTCAGAAATGCTTTTCTGGCTACTCCCATTCTGTACTTTATGTCTTCTCTATTTTGGCCATCACTACTTACTTTGGTACCTTAACAGCAAAACACAGCTACTACCTCATCTGTTACATTTCCTAATCTACCATCAGTATCGTCTAATTTATTTCAACTACAGTTAATTACCCTAGTTTTGTTTTCGTTGAAGTTCATCTTATAATCATGTTCCAGGACTGTTATACATACAGTTACTTTGCTCTTCCAAATCCTTCGCTGTCACTAACAGAATCGCAGTGTCATCGAAAAGATTCAAAGATTTTAATTCTTCTACCTCAACTTTAATTGCCTTTCCTAATTTGTCCTTGGTTTCCGCCGGCCGGAGTGGCCGTGCGGTTCTGGGCGCTACAGTCTGGAGCCGAGCGACCGCTACGGTCGCAGGTTCGAATCCTGCCTCGGGCATGGATGTGTGTGATGTCCTTAGGTTAGTTAGGTTTAATTAGTTCTAAGTTCTAGGCGACTGATGACCTCAGAAGTTAAGTCGCAGAGTGCTCAGAGCCATTTGAACCATTTGAACCTTGGTTTCCTTCGATAATTTCACAGTGTAGTGACTGAATATCGTTACAAATAATCTAAACCTGTCACAATCCCTTCTCAAATACAGCTTCTCTTTCTTGTCTTTTGGCTCTTATAACTGAGGTCTGATTTCTGCACAAGTCGGAAATAACATTTTGATTCATGTATTTTACCCTTGCTAGGCTCAAATTTTGAAAGACTGTAGTAAAGTCAACGTTCTCAAAAGCTAACTCTACAATTTCCATAACTGCAGCTTTGTCTTCCTTCAACTTATTTTGTCGACTTTGCCGTAGGACTTGTTTCGCATAGCTTGTTCCATTAGTTTTAGATTCTGATGTAAAATTTTTAAGTCAATGTTTTGCAATCGCAACATGTTAAACTGATGTTTCGATAGTGGTCACATCTGTCAGCACTAGCCTTCTTTGGATTTGAAATTATTAAATTCTTCCTGAAGTATGAGGGGTTTTTTTTTTTTTTTTTTGGTCATCAGTCTACTGACTGGTTTGATGTGGCCCGCCACGAATTCCTTTCCTGTGCTAACCTCTTCATCTCAGAGTAGCACTTGCAACCTACGTCCTCAATTATTTGCTTGACGTATTCCAATCTCTGTCTTCCTCTACAGTTTTTGCCCTCTACAGATCCCTCTAGTACTATGGAAGTCATTCCCTCATGTCTTAGCAGATGTCCTATCATCCTGTCCCTTCTCCTTATCAGTGTTTTCCACATATTCCTTTCCTCTACGATTCTGCGCAGAACCTCCTCATTCCTTACCTTATCAGTCCACCTAATTTTCAACATTCGTCTATAGCACCATATCTCAAATGTTTCGATTCTCTTTTGTTCCGGTTTTCCCACAGTCCATGTTTCACTACCATACAATGCTGTACTCCAGACGTACATCCTCAGAAATTTCTTCCTCAAATTAAGGCCGGTATTTGATATTAGTAGACTTCTCTTGGCCAGAAATGCCTTTTTTGCCATAGCGAATCTGCTTTTGATGTCCTCCTTGCTCCGTCCGTCATTGGTTATTTTACTGCCTAGGTAGCAGAATTCCTTAACTTCATTGACTTCGTGACCATCAATCCTGATGTTAAGTTTCTCGCTGTTCTCATTTCTACTACTTCTCATTACCTTCGTCTTTCTCCGATTTACTCTCAAACCATACTGTGTACTCATTAGACTGTTCATTCCGTTCAGCAGATCATTTAATTCTTCTTCACTTTCACTCAGGATAGTTATGTCATCAGCGAATCATATCTTTGATATCCTTTCACCTTGTATTTTAATTCCACTCCTGAACCTTTCTTTTATTTCCATCATTGCTTCCTCGATGTACAGATTGAAGAGTAGGGGCGAAAGGCTACAGCCTTGTCTTACACCCTTCTTAATACCAGCACTTCGTTCTTGATCGTCCACTCTTATTATTCCCTCTTGGTTGTTATACATATTGTATATGACCCGTCTCTCCCTATAGCTTACCCCTACTTTTTTCAGAATCTCGAACAGCTTGCACCATTTTATATTGTCGAACGCTTTTTCCAGGTCGACAAATCCTATGAAAGTGTCTTGATTTTTCTTTAGCGTTGCTTCCATTATTAGCCGTAACGTCAGAATTGCCTCTCTCGTCCCTTTACTTTTCCTAAAGCCAAACTGATCGTCACCTAGCGCATTCTCAGTTTTATAGGGTATTTCACATTTATCATAAAGGCTACACACCTGTGGAACAATTTTGTCATGTCTGGCTCTCTGGAGGATCTCAGTAATTCTGAGGGAATGACTTCCACGCAGAATCATTGAAGCATCTCGTGTCTCCCGGTTTTCTGTCAACTTCTTCTCGCAGGATGATGTCTTTTTCCTAAATTGACCTGAAGTTCTTTCCCTTATATTCCTTTCGTTATCTACCATCTATTCACTTAGTTACATGTTCGTTCTACCTCCATTACATGATCCGTACAATTCTAATGCAGTCTGTTCTCACATACATCTGTTTGGCTTCTGGTCTCTCCCAGTACTTCCCAATCTTCACTACTGCGTTGCCCCATGAAAAAGATTTGGTTTTTTAATGGTTTCCACTTTAAAAAGTCATGTATCGCTGCTACAGTTCATAAGTCATTACATAACCAGGTTGTTAACTATCCTTTTTAAACACTCAAATGCTTAGTACTGAAAACCCTATCAGTCAACCAAAAGTGTGCCACATCGTTGATGTTTGTGTATTTATTAGCAAGCCATCCAATCATTTTCTTCTATATATTACAAAATACGTTTGAATTTTCTCCGTAACTTCGTCGCCAATCTATACTGTCTATTTTTCGACGTATTCGTTATAAATTGTTCTATCTATTTACAACTGGTTTTGTAACATTATGTGGTTGCACTACCATTTTAAATCATTCACTAACCGAGCAGTCGCTCGGCAACAGCTACCGTTAACAAATAACGTTGCGAGAATGTAAATAAACGAAAGTCCTCTGACGTGACGTGTTTATTGTGGAAGCGGCGTCAGAGATGCAGTGAGCTATTGACTTTGAAAGCCGCTGCGCGAAAGGCGGACAAAAGAAGAACATTTTTATACATTCTTTTTATGCGCGAGATATTCTCGATGAACAGTTACTCATTCTTCTGTCTTTTGTAATTTGTGTCGGACTCGCACGTCTTGCCACTGTATTATTATTGTTTAAAAAAATATGGGTCTAGTGAAGCAGGGGATACAACCCGTCGGCTTTGACGTCGTACATTAGTCATAGTAATGTCTTCACTTCGAGGCATAGATAATAAAACAGTTCTGTGCTCCGGATAAGCGCTATCATTGTACATTAAAATAATTATTCGTAATGATACTGAGGTAATTTGGAGTATTAGTTTGTTATTGGAAAACAATATTTAGTGTCTTATTTTCATTACAGGAATGGATTTGTCTGTTTGTGGGTATGCAATTTTCGTTACTGTCTGTCTACGCGAGCTTCGGTTATTCCTCGATATTTCCGTGTGGTAAGTTCACGTTTCCATTTGCTTCTTTCGCTGTATTTCACTATTTTGACACATTTCACTGTTTTATTCCACCAATATGTGTATTTTCGTGTTGTGAAGTACGTAATAGAAATTTCTCACTAGTGTCAGTGACACATTTTCGAATGTGTACTTGCTATATTACAGGCGAAACCCCCGACACAACTAAAATTTGTATCCCGTCTTCACTTCGCCTTTACACTGACACTATATATGTCAATTGGCGAGCAAGATACCAATGTTGCGTATAGCTATATAGCTCAAGTAACGAATGGGATACTATTAGCGTCCAAGGCAACAAGAAAACTGTACCCCATAGTGAAGTACGGGATACAAATTGTACATGTGTCGTCTTCTTGTCCCCGTGTAGTGCAATTGAGGTACAGGTTGCAAATGTAACGTACGTCTATTTCCACCTTTTCGTTTCCAGTGTACAAATATAGAGGTCAACGGAAGTCTGGTATACATACATGACATACGTAGGTCCTTCTGTCATCAGTAGTACTGATATGTGCGTAAGAAAAAAACTGTTAATAATAGCGGAGACGAAATGAACAACACATCTACAATTTGTATCCCGTTTTCCACTTAGGGTTTGATACATCGTTCGAGTGAAGAACAGGACAGAAATGCTAGTGAAAACGAAGAAATCGACGTACGCCAAACTTGTATCCCGTACTGCACTTAAGCAATACAGTTCGAAAGAGTTTCGAGATACAACTGACACACATGTAACGTGATGTATTCTTTGCTAGTAATATAGGGTCAACAGAAGCGTCCGATCTTACCCGTCGGCTTTGACCCGTGACGTAAGCGTGTTGTGGTGTGTGACGTCATTACGGCGCGGAGTTTGATTTGCGATTGTGGCGTGTTTGTAGATGTCTTGTTTTTGTTTGTCGTGCTCTCTGGTGGTGTGTTCATGGTTTTCGTTTGTTTCGTTTGTTTCGTGTGGTGGGGTCAGTTTTCTGTTGCTCAGGTGTTGGATTTGAAGCGGAATTTCTATTAGTGAGTTAATGGTTAATTTAATGCTCATTGCTGTACGTCGGGTGAGTTTGTTATTGAGTGTATTTGGTTGTGGTTTTTTGTTCAGGAATGGATATGAAAGACCGCCTTAACAGTGTTCGGTTGAGGGCGATGATGGGGGAGACAGCTTTAGAGCTGATTAAATTTCTTCAGCTATTTGGCTTAATTGCCGAGGTCGTGAAGTGCGGTGTGTGCCGTGAACCTATGAAATTGGTTAAAGTTCCGGACTCTTGGACCAGGGACGGATACATGTGGTGTTGCCGGAAAGATGGCGTATGGCGTTCTGTAAGGCGTGGTACCTGGTTCGAGAAGTCTAGATTGGCCATGCGTGAGATTGTGCTTATTACGTATTATTTTTGTTATAGTTGCGGGCAGAGTTTTTGCGCGTTTGAGACGTGTGAGTGAGAGGACTGTTTTAGACTGGTATTCCTTTTGTCGTGAGGTGTGTTCCGAATTTATTAAGTACAGGGGTAAGTTGGGTGGGCATGGGGTGGTTGTGGAGGTGGATGAGTCGCAGTTTGGTAAAAGGAAGTATGGGAGGGGGAAGTCTGTGGCTGGTCTTTGGGTGTGGGGGGCTGTTGTTAAGGGGGTGGGGGTACTGAATGTGTTTTTAGGGTTGTGGAGGGGAGGTCGAAGCCTGAATTAGTGGGGTTAATTGAGGAGTATGTAGAGCCGGGGTCCACAGTAGTTTCAGATGCGTTTTCTTCATATAGGGGGTTGGGTGAGAGGGGATTTAATCATTTAGTAGTGAACCACAGTCTAGAGTTTAAGAATTATGATACTGGGGCTTGCACTAACACAATTGAGGGGATGTGGGGAGCGGTTAAGTCAGTTCTTGGGAGGGGGAAGAGGCGCTCTTCCAACCTTCAGTCTCATTTAGATGAGTACTGTTGGCGGAAGAGTGTCCCAGAGGGCTATTGCATTCTTCGGGTTTTTTTAAGGGCTGTGGGTAAAATGTATAGACCGAAAGTGGTTAGTTAGGGTGGGCTGGGTAGGTGGGTGGGTGGTTTATTTTGTTGTATAGTGTTTGTGTGTTGTATTTTGGAGTTGTGCGGGAGGGGGTTGACGTTTGGGTGGGTTGGGTTTTTATTTTAGTTCAGTATTTTTTCGTTGGTGTGTGTGTGTGTGTTTTTGTATGTGTGTGTGTGTGTGTGTGTGTGTGCGTGCGTGCGTGTGTGCATTTGTGTGTGATTGTGGTGGCCAATCTAGTTTGTGGAGCTGGAACTTTTTTGAGGTAAGTTCCGTTTTTTTTTTTGGTTATTTATGTATGTTTTGTGTATTGGGTATAGGTTGGAAACATCCGATCTCACGCGTCGGCTTTGACCCGTGACGTAAGGGACCTACACATTGATCTGTAGCGTAGCCGTGAATACGAGGTTAGGTTGGGAGTTTTTTTTTTGGAATGCGGCCGCGGCAGCGGCCGCCTATGATTCGAAAATATTGATTTGACACTAATGAACATGTATACGTAATATGAAGCAATTTGATGAACATATTGATCTGTAGCGTAGCCCACTTGAGGTTAGGTTGGGAGTTTTTTTTTGGAATGCGGCCGCGGCAGTATACGTAATATGAAGCAATTTGATGAACATATTGATCTGTAGCGTAGCCCACTTGAGGTTAGGTTGGGAGTTTTTTTTTGGAATGCGGCCGCGGCAGTATACGTAATATGAAGCAATTTGATGAACATATTGATCTGTAGCGTAGCCCACTTGAGGTTAGGTTGGGAGTTTTTTTTTTGGAATGCGGCCGCGGCAGCGGCCGCCTATGATTCGAAAATATTGATTTGACACTAATGAAGCCTGTGGGGGGATGGGGGGGGCACTGCAGACTCCCCCCACCGCATAACGACACATGATGATCAAATTTTGAAAAAAAATGAAAAATTTTTTCCGTACCTGCTAAACTGCATAAGTGCCGATGTATGTAGGTGTAAGGGAAGCTTTCGTTTCTTAGTTTTCTATTGGGGGATGTGATCGGTAGGTTCTGTTGAGCTATATAGGTTAAGGGAAGTGTCCGATTATGGATAGGAATGTGTTTTTTGGTATTTGGTCAGTTTTGTGATGTTGATTTATTTCGTTGTTTTGCGTGGTTTTGAATGGCGGTCGGTGGCTACATTTCTGTATATTTAGTTTCTCCGCACCCAAAAACCCCTAATTTCCCACGCTTGTCCCGTTACAGTCATTAGGCTTTTTGTGAAACTTGTGTATTTCAGTGTTTACAATACGTATGCGATGTTTTTATATCCGCCATATTGGAATTGTTTATAGTCGTTTCCGCGGTATTTGTGACGTCATGGGTCAAAGCCGACGGGTAAGATCGGACGCTTCTGTATTTCCGTAATATATTTCATTCATTTCCTTCCATTGTGTTTTGCGGAGAAATACTAAGATACAAACACGCGATATCGTTAACGTGAAAATACTACTGGCCCTTATATATGTGAAGTACAGTTTTTCTCTCTTGCATTCCTTTGTTTCTGAACATTCTTCTCAGCTCTTTCATCTTTGTAATACATGCTCTCTGGCCAATTCTGACGTCATTGGTCAAAGCCGACGGGTTGTATCCCCTGCTAAACTAGACCCAAAAATATTATTTTAGTGTGAGGTGAAAGTGCCATACTGCATTAGCAGTAGATTTATGTGAGAAGCTATATTGTGCTACCTGTATTTGGAAATGTCGAAGGATGTAAGTTATTTATTGATGGTCATAAATTCAAAGTTAAATGGAACTTGTGTATGGACTAATTATTTAGTATAGTAGCTATGTCTCGCTACTTCATGACCATACGTATTTAATTTTCTTTTATGTTTCTGCAAATTTTGATGGTTGACAGTCACAAATTGTTTCCTCGAAATCGGACGGAAATTGCATACGGCGAAATATTTTCTCCGCACCATATTCTACTGGTAAATGCATGATAAACTCGCCCTTAGGAAATTCATGTTGAGCTATCCAACAAAAAAAATTATATTTTCAATAGTCATTTACCCCTGACCAGTAAACGTATTCAAAACCACTACAATAACTAGTTATGTCTATTGGCCTAAAATACAATCTATATCATTATGTACCTTTCTCTGCAAATATTTTTTCACCGCTGATTATAGCTGTATGTTAACGCACAAAAAGTAAACATATTGCTATAATTGGCGCCTCTGAACAGGGACACGAATTAAAAAAACTCATGTACCGTTCGAAGGAATAAAAAAATTTTAGTAAGATAAGCATTGTGGAAGTTTTCATAAAGATTTGTAGCTAATCTTGTGCTTTTGGTTTGTTACATGCATCAAACACCATCCAATAAAATTTCCATCGAGCAACAACCGAGATGAGGCAATCAGAGAAATTTAGGGAAAAGAGAGTTTTTGGAACAGAATTTGTGCGAAAATCTTGCTCCATCGCCGAAGGCAGTCATCAGTAACGTAAGTTAAAATTTTGTCATTAATTAATTTATGACGATCTTTAGTAGTTGCAGTAGAAAATGTGCTTCAAATCCAGTAGTTTGCATTTAGTAGATTGGCCATTTCTTTAACGATTGCTTAAATTCTACTGCTGTGTATTGTATATCAGTTGTTTTTAATGTCCGCTGCCTGTTCACGGAGCTAACCAGTATTAGTTTTCACTTATTTTGACCGGTGTGCAGCCATACTTTCTTTACGGTCCAGAGTAGTCACTTGTTCTCGTGACGTGCAACTCCCGACATTCCGATCTTGTGATGTAGCTGTGACAACCGACTCGCAACCGATAAATTACATCTCTGTCGACAGCAGACGGCTGTAGCTCAAACGAACCTCATTGACTTACTGTTTGTAAATAAGTGAGCTATGGCAGACGATAAAATGTCATCTCTAGATTCAAATGACAGAATGAAACGAGTGAAGTGTTGCGTTTCTTACGGTCCCGCAGGATAATTAATAGGGCTGAGACACAAATCGAAGCAACTGTAGAAAGTGAAGTAGGAAATATTATGGACTTTGTTGCCTCACACCATAATGTTACTGAACTAGACAATGTCAGCACAGTTTCTGTCTCTAGTACTCGTAGCCATATACCGGTTACAAGTGAGGCAGGTGAAAGTGATCCAAGGGTAGTGACCAACGATGTATTCAGACATCTACTGAATCAAATAAGTCAAATGATGCAGGAAGAAAATCTCCAAATAGTGAATTCCATTAAAAATGATTTAAAAGAAGAAAATCGCCAAATGGTGAACTCCATTCAAAAGGATTTGAAAGACGAAAATCGTCAAATTAAAGAAGATTTGATGGAGAAAAATAGACCAATGTTAGGCTCGCTTGAAGATAAACTTTCCACAGTAAGCGAAGAAATAAAAACTGTTAGACAAGACGTAGCCAACGAAGTGGAAAATCAAGTTCCTCAAATGCGAAGTGGAATAATTTCCGAACTGAGTGACACTTTAGCTACCATGTAAAGGAGACAGCTGACATCCGAGACATAACCATGAATCTTGACTCCTCTGTAACCACTGTTAATGATAGATTAAACAGAGTAACTATGCAAGTAGAAAAACTAAGCGAGGGAATGTCAAATTTGACTCTGGAAACTGAAACAAAAGTTAAAGAGAGGCTAGATACGCATGAGAGAAAATTTAGCGAGAAGTATGAGAACTGGATTTGTGGAAAGGACAAATTTGTCGAAAATAAAATTAACAAAGACCTAGTAGAGACTGTGAAAGTAACCACTCTTAGTATCTTGGCAGCTCCTGGAAGCTCCGGAGATACTGTAATGTCTGAACTCGGTAGTATTAGGCGTACCCTTCAGCAAGAAATACCAAATTGGAAGCAAGAGGTAACGGAACAACTAAATAACTTGAAGGCACAAGTAAGTAGTAGTTCCCTAAAACAGAGACCAAATTATCCTACCTCTTTAGCCTCAGAGGAAGAAGATGAATTATTTCGGCAATTCCGAATACCTGTTGTATCTAATGAACACACTTCAGCACCACATATTTCAGTTAGTCACCGAAACCAGGAATCTGACTCAGTAGTACAAATGATGAAGTAAGAAAGCATGATAAACCATCGTGTTTTTCAAACCTTTAACCCGGAAAAAACGAAATATACACCCAATTCTTTTTCTTCGTGGAATCTCTGGCATTTTTCCAAATTCGTGGTCCGATACACACCGTATCCAAAATTGTTGCCGGATATATAGGTGGCTGAATCGGCAATGTGGGGAACCGAAATGGTTGATAAGTGAAGTGTCGAACATACGAGGAGTTTGAGCACTGTTTCCTCAGCAAATTTGGAGCTAAGGTGTTTCTGAAGCGCCTTCCTAAATAAGTTTATAACGCGGACCAATTTGACCCCAGGAATAGTAGCCTGAGAAAGTACTTCGAAAAATATCTTGGAAAAATCCGGTATTGGGATATCACTATTAATAGTAAAGATGTAATTATGATCCTCAAGTCTACATTACCCATATCAATTCGTGAGAAGCTGATAACCATACCAGATGATGACCCAGATATACCTTTCTGTCGATATTAGATTCCCCAGACCTGATGTACGAGGACATGGGAGATAACAAACTGCGGAACACTCCACACAACTCTTGGTCACAACATAACGAGAGTAAAGGCTATGAAAACCCAGGGAATGGTTACAAAATAGTAATAGTAATAGTAATAGTAATAAAGGCAATGGGTATCCGTACAAAATGGGTAGACATAATCAACACAACCGATTCAGTCCCGTGTATAACATGACTGCTAACCAGTACGGCACTCAACCGTACAAGCAGAAGTTTGGAAATGGTTTCAGTCGAAAGGTTTGGCAACAGCAGAGCGGATCGCAATGGAATGCACCGTACTCGTACGGCCAACATTCAGATTACGGGCAGCAACAAACAGCTCATAACGTCCACTCATACCAACACAACACCGCGCCTAGTAAAAATCAAGCGCAGGGAATGTATAGAAACACATAGTTTAACGGCAAGCCACGGTGTGAAGATGGATTCCGTAACAGTTCCGGTAATCATTATGGTAATGAAAATCATCAGACCCCGCGAAGGCAGTACAATCCGCCTGTATTTTTCGCGAACGCGGAAGACTGCAACACATATCGGACACCAGAATAAACGCAACAACACTATGACACGAGGTTTGTACATAGTAGTAATTTTGTTCCTGAGTGTTCTCATAATGTCACATTGGTCGAACTTCCTAATGATGAAGGCCAACCAAAACCACGAAAGCAGGAAAACTAATTTCAGCATCTGAAAGCTCCCTATGTGATGCTGTGAGACAGAATGGGGGCGACCACTTCGACAAAGAGACTAACCATGACGTACTTGTACTGAGATACAAGGACGGAAATGACATGAGAGGAGAATTACTACAAGAGAAAGAGGCGACTGACGGTGACGAAACGATACATGACAAAACTTACTATAGCGGGAATTTTGACGACTGTAATCATAGATACAGGTGCAAAGATTAATGCTATGTCCTTATGTTTCTATAAGCAAATTAGTACATTATTTAAAATTCCAACATTACCGGCCCAAGGATGTTCAATAACAGGGGCCATCGGCTCCCAGACACAGAAGGTCAGTATACAAGCTTGGGTACCACTGGAGATTCAATCAGTACCCATCAAATGCATTTTCCTCGTTGTCAAGAATTTGGCAGTGCCATGTCTCTTGGGAATGGATTTTCTAAGACGATATAGGGCCCGAATAGACCGTTCTACTGGCATTTGCACACTGTCAGTACAGCAGACAGAAGTAGCACTGGAGTTAGTGAAAGAAAGACTAAAAAACGTTGGCACATGTCATAGCATTAGATTACAAAGGGTAGGCAGAAGACCTCCTTGTCGTAATCATCTAAACTTGTTCTGTGGAAACTGTGATACATTTAATGATACAATAACAGTCAGTGACTTATCCTCTCCGCAGGAAACAACCAATAAGATCTCAGAATCAAGAGACTTATCCGAAACTCAGCGATAGGAATTATTCAATTTGTTGTCACAAAATATTGAAGAGTTTTGCAAACGCCCTGGTATTATAAAGGAGTATGAATATACTATGGAAGTGGTGCCGCACCAAACTTTCTGTAGGACGACGTACCCCATACCGTATGCAAGAAGGGAAGCAGTTCACAGTCAAATTAAGAAGATGCTGGGCTGGAAAGTCATAGAGTATTCTAATTCACCATATAGTAGCCCATTGTTGACG
Organism: Schistocerca cancellata; assembly: GCF_023864275.1. Classification (NCBI taxonomy): domain Eukaryota; kingdom Metazoa; phylum Arthropoda; class Insecta; order Orthoptera; family Acrididae; genus Schistocerca; species Schistocerca cancellata. The sequence goes on along the minus strand of NC_064636.1, from coordinate 38,507,715 downwards.
ATTTTGAAACAGGACAACACAGTACGACTCGTACTTGACGCACGAAACATAAAAATGGCTCTGAGCACTATGGGACTCAACTTCTGAGGTCATCAGTCCCCTAGAACGTAGAACTACTTAAACCTAACTAACCCTAAGAACATCACACACATCCACGCCCGAGGCAGGATTCGAACCTGCGACCGTAGCGGTCGCACGCTTCCAGACTGTAGCGCCTAGAAACGCTCGGTCACCCCGGCCGGCAGGCACGAAACATAAATAAAATTATTGTACCAGACCTGAAGCGATTGAAGAACACCTGCAGAGATTTTATGGAATTAAGTATTTGAGTAGCTTTCATTTGAAGATGTCATATTGGCAAGTGAGACTAAGTTGGTTCAAATGGCTCTGAGCACTATGCGACTTAACTTCTGAGGTCATCAGTCGCCTAGAACTTAGAACTAATTAAACATAACTAACCTAAGGACATCACACACATCCATGCACGAGGCAGGATTCGAACCTGCGACCGTAGCGATCGCTCAGTTCCAGACTGTAGCGCGTAGAACAGCACTGAGACTAAGTCCTAACTAACGAAAGTATACGGCATTTATCTTCGCTGGCCGATCTTATCAATTTCGGGTCATGCCTTTTGGATTGAATGTTAGTTCTGGATTATTCATCTCTGCCCTAGATCATGTTTTCGGTCCAAATCTTCTTGATGAAGTCATTCTCTACGTTGATGATCTTTTAATTGCTACTAAAACCTGGGAAGGCCACGTTGAACTAATACAGAAAGTGTTTCAGCGAACCTGGAATACCGAGTCACTACCAACTTGCAAAAGTCACACTTTGGCCGAGCTGAAATCAAATTTTTAGGACACTCATTTCATCTGACGGAAAGCGTCCTGATACTGCAAAGCTGAGCGCAATTAAAAATTTTCCTATTCCATCTTCAAGACGCCAACTTAAAGGTTATCTTGGACTCACTTCGTTCTTCAGAAGATTCTTACCAAAGCAAGTAATGAACAACCCTCATTTATTGAAACTGTTAAAGCAAAACACTCAGTGGAATTGGACTGACGACTGTCAAAGGGCATTCCTCGATATCAAAGAAGCTTTGTTAAATAGCAATATACTTCATCATCCAGTTATGGAAAAGGAATTTTGTGTGTCATCTGACGCAAGTTTTCAGGGATTAGGCCGGTGTCTCTTCCGGATGCATGAAGCCAATGGAAAAGCAGAAATCAGAGTAATTAGTTTTGCTAGTAGGGTTCTTACAGAAACTGAACGATCCTACTCTATTACCGAATTGGAAGCTCTTGCAGTAGTTTGGGCTTTCAAGAGATTCAATTACTACATCAATGGCAAGAAAATCAAAGTTTATTCTGATCTGACGTGTAAACTCCTACATCCTCATTTAACGATGTGGTGTCTTTTCTTGCAGGAATATGACTTCGAAATAATCTACATAAAGGGCAAAGATAACATTATTGCAGATGCTGTATCTTGCATGCCTGAAGGCTCTTCTGACAGTTCTGAACTTTTGGAACAAATATCAAATTACAGAATTCTTTTGATGAAGGATCCAATACATCGCATATATTTATTGATCTTTGTAACCAGATTGTCTAAATGCACGAAACTGATCCAAAATGGAGAGGTGTGAAACAGATCCTCAAAACTAATCCCACCCACCACATGTGCAAATATTACAAATTACATAATCAAGTTCTTTTCCACCAAACATCATTGTCATCAGAAAATTGGCTAGTATGCACTCCGGAGGAATATGTAGAACACTTACTCTGGTATACACATATTTCATGGGAGCACTTTGGTCCAGAAAAGTGTAAGCGTAAAATAACAAAGTACTGCTACATCCCTAACCTTCATAGCAGAATTCACAAGCTGTTGAAACACTGTGTCATTTGTCAAAAGGCAAAACCTTTTAATCTTTCGAATATGCTGCATTTGAATTCTTTGGTCTAGAAAAGTGTAAGCGTAAAATAACAAAGTACTGCTACATCCCTAACCTTCATAGCAGAATTCACAAGCTGTTGAAACATTGTGTCATTTGTCAAAAGGCAAAACCTTTTAATCTTTCGAATACGCTGCATTTGAATTCTTTGGTCTAGAAAAGTGTAAGCGTAAAATAACAAAGTACTGCTACATCCCTAACCTTCATAGCAGAATTCACAAGCTGTTGAAACACTGTGTCATTTGTCAAAAGGCAAAACCTTTTAATCTTTTGAATATGCTGCATTTGAATTCTTTGGTCCAGAAAAGTGTAAGCATAAAATAACAAAGTACTGCTACATCCCTAACCTTCATAGCAGAATTCACAAGCTGTTGAAACACTGTGTCATTTGTCAAAAGGCAAAACCTTTTAATCTTTCGAATATGCTGCATTTGAATTCTTTGGTCCAGAAAAGTATAAGCATAAAATAACAAAGTACTGCTACATCCCTAACCTTCATAGCAGAATTCACAAGACTTGGCAAGAACGGATCAGGAACTTCTGGACATTATCTATCAACTAAGTAGCAGAATGCATCGAGACGACTGGGACAAGATCGACAGCATCACTCACAGGAGCATGCAGAACGAACTCGAGCGCTGCACCGAGCGGCAAAAGAAAAAGTTTGAAAGATGCCGGAAGCAGACCGACAAGGCGATTCCCGACATGTCACACACAGTGGTCAACCTCACTGAACGACAATTGACCGAAGAGGAAGTGTCTGTTCTTCAAAAAGGAGGGAATTTCGCTATCATCCCGAGAACTATACCTATGGAGGACATCATTGCCAACACCGAAGCAGCCATTCGGACCCTTCCTTGTGAAAGGGCAGAGGAAATACGCACTGAAACAGCCAGGATACTGCGCCGAGCAAAACCACCAGCTTGCAACCTGAAGAAAGAAGAGGTACAAGCCATTAAGAATCTCAACGCCGACAGGAGTATATTGGTACTGCCTGCCGATAAGGGGAATGCGACCGTCGTAATGAAGACCGAAGATTATGAGCAAAAGATCCGAGACCTATTAGATCCGACGACGTACCGAAAACTAAGTGCTGATCCGACGCAGCGTATCACTCGGAATACGAATCGATTAATCAAGGCGTCTTCTCTGCCGGCGGACATACAGAGTAACCTGCGCAACACAGAAGCCCTACCACCTCGGCTATATGGATTACCCAAGATCCATAAGAACAACGTTCCACTGAGACCGATCGTTAGCGCTCCTGGCTCACCAACGTATAAACTGGCGAAACACTTGGCCTCTCTGCTCCAGCCACACGTGGGAAAGACCGACACATACATTAAGGACTCAGGACATTTCATTGAGAAGCTGAAGAAACTGAAACTTGCGCCAAACGACATCCTGGTCAGTTTTGATGTTGTTTCGTTATTTACGAAAGTGCCACTCAGCGACGCTCTGGAGCACATCGGTTCCATGTTCCCGCAAGACATCAAAAAGCTCTTCCATGCATGTCTCACCACGAGCTATTTCACGTGGAATGGCGATTTCTACGAACAGCTGGAAGGCGTCGCCATGGGTAGTCCTCTCAGTCCAGTGGTGGTCAAGTTCTTCATGGAACAATTCGAAGCACAGGCACTGGACTCGGCGACTTGCAAACCTAAGGGGTGGTACAGGTACGTCGATGATACTTTCGTGGTGTGGAGCCATGGTGAAGAACAGCTCGGTGAATTCCTGAGACACTTGAACAGCCTCCATGCCAACATAACATTTACCATGGAAGTAGAAAAGGACAAGAAACTGCCATTTGTAGATGTGCTGGTCACAAGGGACGGCGAAAACCTGGCACACAGCGTGTATCGAAAACCGACACACACGGACCGATACCTGCACAAACTGTCAAACCACCACCCGAGCCAGAAAAGAGGCATGATTAGTACGCTCGTAACGAGAGCAGGACGAATATGTGAGCCTCAACACCTCAAACGAGAAATGCAACACCTGGAAACTGTTCTGAGGAGCAATGGGTACTCCACAATTTACATTAGAAGTGTAACAGAGCCAAACACTCGGCGAAGTAAGGAACCAGAAAAAGAAATGTCGGGTAGGGCCTTTCTACCATACATTCCCAGAGTGACGGACAGAATCGGCCGTATATTGCGCAAACACGGCGTAAAGACGATTTTCAAACCGACAAGGAAGATCAAAGAGTGTCTTAGATCGGCGAAGGAGAAAAGAGACCCACTTGCAATGTCGGGAATATACCGTATACCTTGCACATGCGGAAAAGTTTATGTCGGAATGACTGGACGATCCATTAACACCAGGATCAAAGAGCATAAGCGACATTGCAGGTTGGGGCAGGTGGAGAAATCGGCCGTGGCAGAGCACGCACTGAATGAGACCGACCACGTAATAAAATTCGCCGACACGGAAGTTCTGGCTGTAGAGAAGCACTATCACACGTGCTTGTTCAGAGAAGCTGTAGAAATACAAAAACACGCGAACAGTTTGAACAAGAAAGAGGAAAGCCTTAAGGTAAACGGATCCTGGCTTCCCGTACTGCAGCGAACGACCGTCGCAGGTAGCAAGAGGAGAACCACACCGGAAATGACCGCGGAGAAGCCCTCGGACGTTGGCGCGCCAGGTACATATAGTCTGAGGCCGCGAGCTCGCCTCCAGTTCACCACCGGCAATGGAGGGTGAAGCTTTGACAATGCCAACGTCAGAAAAATCATTAGATGAACGTCGGCCGAAGAACCCGAGACAGAAGCCAATAGGCAATTTGTCAACAAGTGGCCACGAAAGCCTTAACAATTTTCTACATAGCAGAATTCACAAGCTGTTGAAACACTGTGTCATTTGTCAAAAGGCAAAACCTTTTAATCATTCGAATATGCTGCATTTGAATTCTTTGGTCTAGAAAAGTGTAAGCGTAAAATAACAAAGTACTGCTACATCCCTAACCTTCATAGCAGAATTCACAAGCTGTTAAAACACTGTGTCATTTGTCAAAAGGCAAAACCTTTTAATCTTTCGAATATGCTGCATTTGAATCCTATCATCACAGAGAAACCTAGACAAATCCTAGGCATAGATTTGGCAGAACCACTTCCACGAGGTCGTGGAGGACTAAGGTACCTTATAGCTGTCATCGATCAATTTACCGAACATTTGAGATTGTACGCTATGAGATCTGCAAACACTCAACCAATCATCAATCATTTAGAACGCGACTACTTTCCTAGATTCGGAAGACCTGAATCAATTCTCACAGACAACGGGTCTAACTTTGTTTGCAAAAGATGGAGACTCTTCCTTGTTCGTCATCAAATTAAGCAAATCCTTATCTCAAAATTTAGGCTCCAGTCGAACCTGACTGTTCGAGTCTTAAAAGGATTTTAATCGTTTCATTCGTACGTATGTACCAAATCAGCAGACTCGCTGGGTTGACTTTGTGTCACCTTTCGAGGAAATTTCACCTGTTTACTGGTTTCACTCCGACTGAGCTGATGTCTTCAGACCAAGAGAAAAATGAATGGGTCAATTCAATTCCAAAGTGTAACAACACAAGCGCTAGTTTAGACGCCAGAATAAGACAAGCTCTAATAACATTGAACACCCAAGCCAGTTTACGCAAGAAGGCGTATGACAAACATATTAATAAGGTGTTAACTTATAAAGTAGGCGGAAAGGTCTTGCTAAAAACGCACCTTAAGCCATCGTTGGTCTCACGCAAAAATCGAAAATGGCAAAGTCTTTTTGATGGATCTTACGAGATCCTTCGTACACAGCACACGGGTTGTTATCTGATTATTGATCCCGAAAATGGAAAAATAAAAGGATTATACCATCACGCTGATCTTAAAAGGTATCATGCTACAAAATAAGTCAAGAGAAAGCTTTTAATGGCAAGAGAAGGTTACCCGCTTTAACTAAGTGAAAACTGATATAACTTCATTAAAAAATGCTTAGGATAAAGTACACAACAGTCTTGCTGTACTGCAGAGAATTTAAAACATGTTATCTTGAGCCATAATTTATGTACAGACAAGCTGATGAAATGTTCTTGTTTAATGGAGAAAGTGATTGGCTCCCAAAAGTCTAGTTTTAATATTCAGTTTCAAGTATGTAATATTTATTAGAGAAAAATGAAATATAAAGTGAAGGCTGTGCCTAACAAGCTGGCTTCTGCGATATGAAATGGTAAAGAAATGAAAATAAAACGTAGTATGTAGGAATTTTTTTTAAGTTCAAGGAGCATTGATCGAAAAAGGAAATTTATTTTCCTCAAGGACAAGGGTCACTTGACAATTAATGGTTCATGATGCCACTAAAAAGGAAAATAAGTAGGCTAAGTAGTTTCTAAGTCAGCAACGTCTAGATTAAGTTCTAATGTACACAGAAATCTGGAACAAGTTCATCTCCGCATTAAAATGACGTAATGCTTGCGAAGCATGTGAGTTATTTGTAAGTAGCAACATGACGATAGCGCTATCCTTCAGATAGATACAGAGTAGCATTAATTGTAATTACAATACGAAGGTCAGATATATTTAAAGCCATAAATGAAATAAAATACCAAGCATAAGAGCGTAAGTGACAAGGAGAAAGCAATGATGACTTAAGGTCATATATAGAGGTCAATGCAGAGCAACGCAAGCAGGTGTCAAAGCGAGATTGAAATGACTATGAAACCGCCAGGAAAACAAAGCAGATAGTTCTTAATTACAGCGCGTATGACAGAAAGAATAATAAATTTCTAAATAATAAGGGACAAGGAGTTGTTTGCTGTATTTCTTGTTCTATGTACTATTATATCTATGTCTTTCTTATGAATATGTGTAAATATCCTAATTCGCCTAGACCCGTCCTGTAGACTTGAAGTCACAGACTGAGAAATGAGGTTGATGTGGAAGGCTGGTGTGGCACACGATTTTCAAAAGGAAACACGTGTACGAAACTGGCAAAAACTAGTTTTGAAATGGCTTTACTTTTTCTTTTAAAGTCAATCCGAGACGCGAACTGCGATCGCGATAAGGAATTTGAATATTTTCTGTCCTCATGTGAGAGGGCGATCAAGGGTGACTGATTGATCCTCGCATCTAGTAAAAACGAAATTTTTGTCGAAATGACAGTGATAACTTAAATGAATCTAATCAACAGAAAGAACGATTCAAATGAATGCAAAAAATAATAATTGCTAACAAATCGGAGAAGCAATGTATTGTGACTGTAAATCGAGAGCGTAGTTAGTCTTAGAGAAAGATGATGAATAATGTAAAGCGAAATGTTAAGGTGGCTACCAACAAAGCAACAGAAATTGAAATGGACATGATAATCGAAGCTCTCATTTAGCAAGCTTCAAAGGGAGACAAACTATTTGCTTATAAACTGTAAAAAAAATAGTTTTGTGTACATAGTAGTGTATAAGTGAAGGCTTAAAATACTGTGGAAGTCTGCCACAGACATGAAGCAATACGTCGTTGTTATAAAGAAGTGATAATTTCATTCACGATGAAAATAATAAGTGTTAAGAGTGCAGATATGCCGACGGGCAGTGATTCTCCGGTTGTGTAACCGAAGGCGGTGATGTGATTAAGTGCAGTGCATCGGAAACAGTGTGAGTGTTAGCTGCTTTGCAAACTGCGAGCGCTAGCCTACCTTAAAATCTTCAAAATCGGCTGGAAAATGTGGAGGCAGGGATGGTTTCAGTTGAGTCTCTGTCCCTGGTAATCGTCGTTCCTCCGCAACCAGCTCAGCAAACCACAAAACACCACAACACCATCGACGCAACGTGTTCACTGAACCGTGCGCCGGAAAGCTGAAACACCGCGTAGCGGCTTGGCAGCGCTCTGAGTTGCGATCAAAGACCTTGTAAAAAATAACTAGACTCACTGATGGCGCTGCAGTCGCGGGATAATTTGAACCTTCGGCTGGACGCCATTATAGTGGTTGTAGTCTGATGTGTTGTGTTGTGTAGTACTGTTGTTTATGAAGACCCTGATTCAAAGTTGTATATTTGTTGGGGCGTACATACAGTATTTGTTACTCGTAATTCTACTGTCTGTACGTTCCAATCAAAAGAAGTGGAATGGTGAAGAGTTGTGCAGCGATTAATTGTACAAATAAATTGGAGAAAGGAACGAATATTACATTTCACAGGTATGTGAATATTTTAAGTTGTTTTGTATGTCAGTGCACTTGCTTAATAAATGTTTTTATAACACGGTATTAGCATAATGGCTGTGCATGTATTTGCAGGTTTCCTTTCTCAAAACCACAGCTGTTACAAAAATGGTTACACGCTGTCAGGAGGCTAGATTTCTGACCGACAGAATACCATTTTATATGTTCCGATCATTTTGAAGAAAGTTGTTTCCCTGAAAATTACGTAAATCGCAGAAAGCTGAAAGATGATGCTATTCCATCCATCTTTCGTTTTCCAGACCATATACAGCAGAAGATAAATTTTTCTTTGTGAACCACATTTTATTTTAACTATAAAAGTTGAGTTGCAAGCAACACGAAATTTGAGTTAGCAGGCTTTTTATCGTTATAAAATGCAACTGAATGTGTGTAATTGTAATCTGATTTCACAACTTCTCTCGATGGAACAGTTGTTGAGTTTTATTTATTATATGAAAAAACCACACATATAAACTGAAGTGTACATCTTCGAAAGTAGATATTGTGACTAATGCGATACTGGTTGCCTGTCTGAAGTCTTGTTTGTTGTAGCTGGCTGATCGGTAGTGTTTCCATGGTCTAGGTTAGGTTGAAACTTGATAATTTGGTCGTGAGTTGCCAAAGCACTACGCCATGTATAACGCACTTTTCGTCATAAAATCTAAAGCAAGGTAGAGTCAGAAAATATCTATTAACATAGTGGGCAAATCTTCGAGTATTTTGATGCATTTTGCGTACCTCTATCGTAAATGGACTACGGAAAATGCTAGGGGTCCAGTGCATAACTTTTAGCTACGGCAGATTCCATGTACTACGTAACATAAATTGATAAACAGTGACTAGTTGCTGTTTGTTCATAAATTAAAAACTATATTGTAGTAACGTATTTAAATGAGGCATTATGTTTGTGACCTAACTCAAGGAAAGGCATTTTATAACCAAAAGCGATGTATAAACATTCGAAATCCACGCGTCAGTTTACCACTCTAATGGCCGCCGGCCAGCTATTCAATTTGTCCGCTCTTCACAGTCGACCACCCGTGCGGTTGTGGGGGCCTGGTTGCGATTCAGCGCTAACAATCAGCCTGTGCCAACGGCCATCCACGCAACAAACGCGTTAAATTTAAAGTGATGTACCAGCACAGCACCCCTGCTGTAGTTCAACGAAACGGACTTTCCATGAAAGCCGCTCCCAAAATAAAAGAGTCTTACATGGGTTCATAACATAAAAAAATGTAATCCCGTGAATGAAATGCGAACAGCCAAACCTCACGAGAGTAGTGACAAAGTCAGATTCCTATGTATCCCAAGTCCTAAAATTAGATCTAAGCTTAGTTCTCAGACTATATATTGTTACATGTAACGTGTGTACAACACCTGTCGGCAGCTGAGGTTTTCAGTTAGTCATCATTTATTCCAGGGAAAAGCTGCACGGTCATCAACAGTAACCACCGAGCGACGTGGCAGACTGGACTCGCATTCGGGAGGACGACGGTTCAATCCCGTCTCCGGCCATCCTGGTTTAGGTTTTCCGTGATTTCCCTAAATCGCTTCAGGCAAATGCCGGGATGGTTCCTTTGAAAGGGCACGGCCGATTTCCTTCCCCATTCTTCCCTCACCCGAGCTTGCGCTCCGTCTCTAATGGCCTCGTTGTCGACGGGACGTTAAACACTAATCTCCTCCTCCATCAACAGTAACTGTTCTTTCGAGAACAAGTTACTGTCTACGTATATATAGTTAAAGGCTACCCAGCCATTGGCCTTCGTCTGTGCGAATGCGCACAGGTTGCCCAAACTCTTACGGGAATCGCCAAAGCGTGCGCGAGTTCAAATGGTTCAAATGGCTCTGAGCACTATGGGACTCAACTTCTGAGGTCATTAGTCCCCTAGAACTTAGAACTAGTTAAACCTAACTAACCTAAGAACATCATAAACATCCATGCCCGAGGCAGGATTCGAACCTGCGACCGTAGCGGTCTTGCGGTTCCAGACTGCAGCGCCCTTAACCGCACGGCCACTTCGGCCGGCCGTGCGCGAGTAATGAGTGGGTGGGCAAATGTCTATAAGGTACATAACATATGTAGAATTGTGGACAGTTGGGAATGTGAGTCTCAGGGGAAGCGAGCACGGGATAAGTCCCTGCAGTCGCACTATTTATCTGTGTCCTCGGTGGCTCAGATGGATAAAGCGTCTGCCATGTAAGCAGGAGATCCCGGGTTCGAGTCCCGGACGGGGCACACATTTTCAGCTGTTCACATCGAGGTATATCAACAACACCTGTCGGCAGCTGAGGTTTTCAGTTAGTCATCATTCGTTCCAATTTAGGTTATTTGTAATTGTAATCCCTAAGTATTTAGCTGAATTTACAGCCTTCAGATATGTGTGACTGAGCGTGTAATCGAAATTTAGCTGATTTCTTTTAGTACTCATGTGAAAAACTTCATTCTTTTCCTTATTCAGGGTCAATTGTCACTTTTCGCATCATACAGAAATCTTATCTAAATCATTTTGCAAGTCGTTTTGATCATCTGATGACTTTACAAGACGGTAAATGACAGCATCATCTGCAAACAGTCTAAGACGGCTACTCAGATTGTCTCCTATGTCGTTAATATAGATCAGGAACAATAGGGGGCCTATAACACTTCCTTGGGGAACGCCGGGTATTACTTCCGTTTTACTCGATGACTTTCCGTCTATTACTACGAACTGTGACTTTTCTGACAGGGAATCACGAATCCAGTCGCACAACTGAGGCGATACTCTGTAGGCACGCAGTTTGGTGAGAAGACGCTTGTGAGGAACGGTGTCGAAAACCTTCTGGAAATCTAAAAATATGGAATCAATTCGACATCCCCTGTCGATAGTACTTATTACTTCATGAGTATAAAGAGCTAGTTGTGTTTCACAAGAGCGATATTTTCTGAAACCGTGCTGCCTATGTGTCAATAAATCGTTTTCTTCGAGGTACTTCATAGTGTTCCAAAACCCTAGTTCAAATCGACGTTAGATTTATAGGCCTGTAATTCAGCGGATTACTCGTACTTCCCTTTTTGGGTATTGGTGTGACATGAGCTATTTTCCAGTCTTTAGGTACGGATCTTTCTGTGCAAGAGTGGTTGTATATAATTGCTAAATATGGAGCCATTTTATCAAACATACTATGAGAGGAACTGGTATACAATCTGGACCGGAGGCCTTGCCTTTATTAAGTGATTTAAGCTGCTTCGTTACTCCGAGGATATCCACTTCTATGTTTCTCATCTTGGCAGTTGTTCTAGATTGGAATTCAGGAATATTTACTTCGCCTTCTTTGGTGAAGGAGTTTCAGAAAACCGTGTTTAATAACTTTGCTTTTGTGGCACTGTCATCAGTGACTTCACCGTTGTTATCGCGCTGTGAAGGTATTGATTGCGTCTTGCCACTGGTGTGCTTTATGTAGGACCAGAATCTCTTTGGATCTTCTGCCAGATTTCGAGACAGAATCTCGTTGCGGAAATTATTAAAAGCATCTCGCATTGAAGTACGCGCCATATTTCGAACTTCTGTAAAACTTTACCAATCTTGGGGATTTTGCGTTCTTTTAAATTTGGCATGCTTTTTTCGTTGCTTCTGCAAGAACAATCTGACCCGTTTTGTGTAGCATGGGGGAGTAGTACCATCACTTATTAATTTATGTGGTATATCTCTCTCAATTGCTGTCGATACTGTCTCTTTGAAAACATTCCAAAATTTTTCTACACTTACATGATTAGATCGGAAGGAGTGAAGACAGTCTCTTAAAAAGCCATTAAGAGCATTTTTATCATATTTTTTAAATAGATATACATTGCGTTTCTTTTTGATGGTTGTAAGTGTTACGGTATTCAGCCTAGCAGCAGGTGCCCTTTGGTCGCTGATCCTTGTATTCGTCACAATACTCACTATTTGGCCAGGATTATTTGTTGTTAAAAGGTCAAGTATGCTTTCCCAACCATTTACGCTTCGAATGGGCTCATGAACTAGTTGTTCAAAATAATTTTCTGAGGAAGCATTCAGTACAATTTCGGATGACCTTTTATGCCTGCCGCCGGCTTTAAACGCATAATTATTCCAGCATAGCGAGGGTAGATTGAAGTCACCACCGACTGTAATTGTATGAGTGTGGTACCTATTTGAAATGAGACTCAGGTTTGTTTGAACTGTTCAGCAACTATATCTTCTGAGTCTGGGGGGGGGGGTCGGTAAAACGATCCAATTAATAGTTTAGTCCGATTGTGAGGTATGACCTCTACCCATACTATTTCACACGAACTAACACTTCAGTTTCGCTACAAGGCAAATTACCTCTGACAGCAATAAATACTCCACCACCAACTGTATTTCATCTATCCTTTCTGAACACTGTTAGATCATAAGAAAAAATTTCGGCTGAACTTATTTCCGGCTTTAGCCAGCTCTCTGTACCTCCAACTATTTGAGTTTCAGTGCTTTCTATTAGGGCTTGGAGCTCTGGTTGTTTCCCAACACAGCGACGACAATTTACAACTACAATACCAATCGTTTCTACAACTACCTTACTGTGTTTTACCTGCCCACTTTTAGACGGACGTCCCTTCTGTGGTTCCCTGAGACCCTCTAACCTAAACAACGGCCCAGTCCCTTCCACACAGTCCCCACTACCCGTGTAGCCGCCTCCTGTGTGTAGTGGACTCCTGACCTATTAAGCGGAACCGGGAAACCCACCACCCGATGGATTCAACAAGTTGCAAGACCCCTGAAGATATATTGGGCCATGTTGACTCTATAGGCGTCCTAACTGCGAAAGCGTTGCTGGTGCAAGATTTTGTACACAAAGTGACCTCTCAGTTATGTCCCATAGGTGTTCGATACGTATCCAAATCATTCCCTCGAATCATCCAGAATGTTCTTCAAACTAATCGGGAACAATTGTGGTCCGATGACAAGGCGCATTGTCATCCACAAAAATTCCATCGTTCTTTGGGAACATGAAGTACGAGAATGCCTGGAAATGCCCTCCAGGTAACGGAACATAATAATTTCCTGTCAATGACCAATTTAGTTGGACCGGAGGACCCAGTCCATTCCATGTAAACACGACCCACATGATTATGGAGCCACCAGTAGCTTGCACGATGCCTTGTTGACATCATGGGACCATTCACCACAGTCGAACCCTGCCAATAACTGTTACCAATTGAAATCGGGAGTCATCTGACCAGGTGATGCTTTCCCAATGGTACAGGGTCCAACCGATACGGTCACGGGAGGTGCTGCAGGGGATGTCGTGCTGTTAGCAAAGGCAGTCGCGAGGATTGCATGCTGTCATAGCCCATTAACGCCAAGTTTCGCTGTTTTCTCCTAACGGACGCGTTCGTCGTACATCCCATTTTGATTTCAGCCATTCTTTCACGCAGCGTTGCTTGTCTGTTATCACTGACAACTCTATGCAAGCGCTGCTGCTGTCGGTCGTTAAGTGCAGGCCATCGGCCACTGCATTGTCGGTGGTGAGAGGTAATGTCTGAAATACGGTATTGTAGGCAGACTCTTGTCACTATGGGTCACGGAATACTGAATTCGCTAACGATTCTCGAAATGGAATATCTCATGCTTTTAGCTTCAACTAGCATTTCACGTTCAAAGTCTGTTAACTCCCGCCGTGCGGCCATAATCACGACGTAGACCTTGACTTGAGTACATATGACAGCTTCGCCAACGTAATACCCTTTTATACCTCGTCAATGCGATGATACCGCCATCTGTATATGTGCAAATCGCTATCTTATGACTTGTCACCTCAGTGCATTTGTACAATGTGATTACATTCTTTATATCTTCTTACGCCCTTTCCAAGACATTTCTGAATAGAGTCATTCAAATTACTACATCCTGTTATGGTCATTATTTATATGAAATTATACTAGTAGATATTAAGATTGCTCTAAAAGTTATACTATTAGTATACATTTGCAAATTTGTGATGGTTTCCAGGTAAAATGTGTAAAACAACTATAATATACAGGACATGTTTCAAACAAATTAAATTTTAAGAGAGGTAAGAACTTTTTAAAATGGCAGCGGTGAAACAGATTGACGTGAAATTAAAGCCGTGTGATAAATGTATCATCAAACATACGGATATAGTGCTTTTTATGTTTTCCCCTTCTGAGGATCTCATTTTCTGGAAGAACGGTAATCGAACGTCTTTCACGCAGCTTCGGAATTTGTTTGAAAGCAGTTGGCCAGTTTCATTGACGAGTGATTATCTGCCAGGGGAAAGTTAAGACGCCGACTGTCCGGCTTTTACGTGTCGAGGGCGCAGGGTCACCAGCGATAAGGTATGAATGCGGCGACGGCTGACGCCACACCAATGAATCTGACAAGGCGACCACCGGACCTGTTAGTGACGGATTTTGATGAGTCTTTGGAGCGCTGTAGAAGGTTGTGTCCTGAATACCTGGGGCACAGCTTGTGATGCGACGGCTCCTGGTTTCGGAGAAAATCGATGTAAAAATTGTATGCGTACTCACACTTCGAGTAAGTGGGCCGAGCGCAGCGGCTGAATTCACGGCCACCGTGAAGGCGGTAAGGGTTCAAATGTCATCTGTGCAGGTTCGTTCCATCCTACGGAATATCATTAAGTACTCACATCAAAAATTTTGCATCACCCCCGTTCCCAGACGTTGAATGTTGATACTGTATCACAGAGACAGCCCCCTTGACTGTTCAGAGCTGTCACTAAACCCGCCCAAAGATGTAAGCAACCATGCATGAGCAGCGTCTATTAGACGGAGGGGGTCCGACAGCCGATTAGTTCGTCATTCCACCAGGAAGGAGGTACACGGCTCGTGTTGTCTGTAGTTCAACCAGGCCTAACCGATCAATACCGCGTTTCGATGGCGTCCGCATTGTTACTTTGTGCCAGTAAGGGCTCTCAACAAGGGAAGTG
This sequence comes from Schistocerca cancellata, assembly GCF_023864275.1. Taxonomy (NCBI): domain Eukaryota; kingdom Metazoa; phylum Arthropoda; class Insecta; order Orthoptera; family Acrididae; genus Schistocerca; species Schistocerca cancellata. The sequence continues at coordinate 38,492,618 of NC_064636.1, read as the reverse complement.
TCCAGGCGTCTCGGAGTGGACCAAAGCGATGTCCTTCGGGCATGGAGGAGATACGGAGAGACAGGAACTGTCGATGACATGCCTCACTCAGGCCGCCCAACGGCAACTGCTGCAGTGGATGACCGCTGCCTACGGATTATAGCTCGGAGGAAACCTGACAGCAACGCCACCATGTTGAATAATACTTTCCGCGCAGCTACAGGACGTCGTGTTACGACTCAAACTGTACGCAATAGGCTTCATGATGCGCAACTTCACTCCCGATGTCCAAGGCGAGGTCCAACTTTGCAACCACGACACCGAGCAGCGCGGTACAGATGGGCCCAACAACATGCCGAATGGGACTACTCAGGATTGGCATCACGTTCTCTTCACCAATGAGTGTCGCAAATACTTTCAACCAGACAATCGTCAGAGACGTGTTTGGAGGCAATCAGGTCAGGCTGAAAGCCTTAGATACACTGTCCAGCGAGTGCAGAAAGGTGGAGGTTCCCTGCTGTTTTGGGGCGGCATTTGTGGGGCCGACGTACGCCGCTGGTGGTCACGGAAGGCGTCGTAACGGCTGCACGATACGCGAATGCCATCCTCCGACCGGTAGTGCAACCATATCAGCAGTATATTGGCGAGGCATTCGTCTTCATGGACCATAATTCGTGCCCCCATCGTGCGAATGACTTCCATCAGGATAACGACAGCGCTCGACTAGAGTGGCCAACATGTTCTCCAGACATGAACTCTATCGAACATGGCTGGGACAGAATGAAAAGGGCTGTTTATAGACGACATGACCAACCACTCTGAGGGATCTATGCCCAATCGCCGTTGAGAAGTGGGACAATCCGGACCAACAGTACCTTGATGAACTTGTGGATAGTATGCCACGACGAATACAGGCATACATCAGTGCAAGAGGACGTTCTGCTGGGTATTAGAGGTACCGGTGTGTACAGCAATCTGGACCACCACCTCTGAAGGTCTCGCTGTATGGTGATACAACAAGCAATGTGGGGTTTTCACGAGCAGTATAAAGGGCTTTAATGATCTTTATATTGACCTCTATTCCAATTTTCTGTACAGTTTTTGCAACTCTCGGAACCGAGGTGAGGCAAAACTTTTTTGATGTGTGTAATATGTGTGATGTAAATTTATTCAAAAGTACTCGTTTTCGCCGTAGCAATTTCATTCATAAATCTATCGTTACAGCATAGTTTCTTCAAATGTGTGTTTCGTTTGTAACAGAATAGATTTCAAGATCGTCTTACTTGATATCATTTTCATCACTGTCTGTGCTGGAACAGAATTCCAGATGGTGTTTGTCGTACAAGCAATAGAAACATAAATTCGTAGACAACCACGCACGTCGAATGAAAGCTGCTGGTTTGCAGGGCTTACTCAGAAGAGGTACCTGAAAACACAGTTTGTTTAAATTCAAAAACACTGTTTTCTCTTCAGTCAGCTTGATCCGATCCACGAGTAATTGTTCATTCCTGCGAAAGCAGATGCACTAAATTAATGCAGAGTTAAAGAACTTATTTTATTAGAATGTTCCGCCGAAGAAATTTCTGTGTTAATTCTTAGCAAGTCGAGAGAATTTTGAATTAATTTTGGGATTTTTTTTTTACTTATGAATGAACTTGTCAAATGTTGTTTTAACAATTCCAGCAAATTTATCGGAATGTTTTTAGTAGATGAGAAAACGTAAGGGAATATCTTGCAGGACGCGGGTATACTGTACCATGTTCTGAAGGAATGGTTGATCACGTTCAAACCTTTTTCCTCAACAGGGACGCATTTCGCTCCTTGTCCCGCAAGGGATCTACTGTGCGTCCATTGGTATTGGCAGCCGGTTTGATCGGTGTTAATTACATAAGCGAGTTTCAAATTAGAAATTAGTACTTTCATCTCCATCTCGAGTGACATAAAATATTTAACGATATTATGAACGATGAAAAGAAAAAAGAAAAAGAAAGTACATAGACAGGATTTGAACCTGTGCGCCAGCGTAATAGTTACAGGTCTTAGGTGCTGCGCTACACCCACATGTATAAGGAGGACGCATAATTATTTTTTAAAGACCATGGCAGTCATGAGAAGGAAAAGTAGAGATTGTCTTTGAGATATGACCCCGTCACGTCCTGCAAGCCTAAGGGGGACCATAGTCCTTCTTTCATTTATTTCTTTAGTTTCCTGTTCCTATCAATTTCGATACGGAAAGAAACTATAAAAAAAGATCGGCATGTGGTATCGAACATACGTTATCTCTTCCCCACCCAGATGTGTCCCTTTACCTTTTTTTTTTTTTGTAACAGAGACGAACAAAACTGTCCGCCAGGGGGTGTGGAGACATGGTGGGCAGTGGTCGAGAACCCTGAGGCTTTGTCGTGGTGTCCCACCACACTCACAGTGAGTCGCATTGATCAACTCGGAAAGGAAACAGATACATCAGAATAAAGTAAGGGGTGCCGGTATGAATTCATTTAATTTTATTTTTTGAAGAAAGCATCAGAAAGTAGTGTCATAGCGTGGAACTAAAGAACTGGACTACGTGTCTGTGTGCTTGTCACTGAGATGTTCTATTAACATAACCAGAAAAAAGACATTTGTAATATGGGAAAAAAGTGAGTACCCTTTCTCATGCATGTCTTCTATCCACAGAGGATGTTGTACTTCGTCAGTAATGGGGTCGCTTCTGCAGCGTTGATCACTTGTGTTAAGATCCGCAGCGAGCTCACCATCATCTGCTTTGAGAGGAAGGGGGGGAGGGGGGTCAGAAATAACCCCTTTCATGTAGTCGGTGAAATAGGGTCAGTAATGTGGTGCACATTTGAGGGGGCCATGTTTGTCCTGAATCTATTGCCAGTAACCAAGTTTCGTTTCCTCCTAATCCTCGAAGAGATACCTAAAGGACATGTGCTAAAATCATGTTGGTACATTATTTAAGATGGGTCAGAAGCGAGAATCCGACGGAGAAGCATCCATGGTTCAAAAACTGTGGGTTGAGGAGTGAATTTAACACGCAAGAATGAATGTCACCAGTTGCCATACTTTTTGGTACACTGCACCCATCAACTGGTGTTCATCAGTGTTCTGTTGAAGTCAACTCGAGCGCAAAGGAAAATTGGCTACACCAATACCAAGGGAGCTGCGTTTTGTTACAAATTTGTAGTGATACCACAATGCCTTGCCTGTGGTAGGGAGATAGGGCATGTGGATCGACTGCCGCACTGTTGGCCATCGAATTTCTGAGTGTTTGGCTTGTATGACGTTGCAGGCAATGTGCCATAATAGCGTATGGGAGAAATCCTTCGCCCTTGTTGGTCGTTTGTTTAGGAGTCCGACACGACTATGAAGTCAGAGATATAGGAAAAGGGGGTGCAACATGTGTGACAGTCACTGGTGGTGAAGTAGAGGCTAGCACGAGGATTTCGAGGAGACCGTGTGTGAAGGACATGTGGCGTCCAGTCTATCGTATCACCATTAAATACGTGTATAAGGCCATACCGCTTGCTCACACATTGACAAGGCCTAGTCCACGTTCATGACTGATGGTGAGAGGGTGAGGTTGTCGTAGTAGACCCTGGTATAGATACTTCAGATATAGTACCCAAAGACCACTTGGAATTTGCGCCCCAGCACCCCTGGCATAGGAAGGACCTTTGCTACATCAACCAGTTTTGAGGCCATGTGAATGTTGATGAGCTCTATGGACTGGAGAGGGTACAGGCTGCGTGCGGTGTTATGGTGCAAGTTTTTATGTTCGAACTGAATGTAAAAATCCGTGGTAGTTCATCTTCACCACAGAATGCACATTGCTCCCAAAGGTGATGCACAAATATCGAAGTTTATCAACCTGAGTCAGGGGAAACTCCCTGTCCTGCTGAAGGCCACGTCCAGTGTTCATGGCTGATGACTTGGCAATGTTCAGATGACTCCCTGTGCCACTCCCATACCGCATGATTATAACGATATGTTTACGTAATGTGTATACATAAACATACAGTTATAAATGTCCCCGTCCGTAGTCGCTAATTATAACAATATGTTTACTTTTGTGCTGTAACATATAGCTATAATCAGCGGTGGAAACATATTTGCAAACGCCGACCGTGTGCGGCTGTTTCTTGTTTGATAGTCTGATCAGTCGGAAGTTGCATTGCAGAGGAGAGAAAATGCCTATTCAAAATATAATTATTTTTGGATAGCTCAACACGAATTTCCTAAGGGACCGTAGTTTATCATGCATTTACCAGTAGAATATGACGCGGAGAAAATATTTCTCCGCATGCAACTTCCGTCCGAACTCGACGAAAGAATTCGTGACTGTGAACTCTCTATTTGGCAGAAACATATAGAAAATTAAATAATTTCATGAAGAAGTGCGACATAGATTCTATAGTAAATGAATAGTCCATACACCAGTTCCATTTAAGTCTGAATTTATGGCAATTAATAGACGAACTTACACTGCAATGAAGTATTTAACATGGATGCCGTTTTGACTGGCACTTCTCGTAATGAAAACAATTCCTTCGACGTTTTCACATACACGTCGCACAATAAATCTACTGCTAGGCACTTTTAGTATTACACATTTACTTTACACTGTCGGGTACAGCTAAACTGGTGGCTGTCCGACCTTTGCTTAACGTGATTCGGAAGAATGAAGACCTTCAGTTGAGTAACAATAACTTTATTGCGAACGCGTATCTTGCGACGCCCGGCATGTATGGACAGATCGGAGCTATAAAATTTGCTTCCGGCCTAAGCAGAGTATCCTTAATCCTCGGAAAACTTCCGTAATTAGGAGAGGAAACAGTACTCGTCCACACAAGTCAGGAGGCAAGGAACTACTAATAACTCAATAAAACAAGGAATAATAACAATAAACCGAACGTATATAAAAGATAGAAAACACAGCGCCTCTAGAGGCTGGGCGCGGAACTACACCAACGTCGCGTAGAGTAATTGCTACAGCACCACTGCACTGACACACGCGCACAGCACACACACACACGGCGAGCTTGAATTAGCGCGCTGCAGCGTCGCTACAACACTAAAACAATATTATTTTTAACGATAATAATACGGCGGCAAGACATGCGCGTCCGACACAAGTTACAGGAGACAAGAGAAGAATGAGTAACCGTTCATCGAGAATATCTCGTACATCAAAAAAATAAATAAATAAATAAATAAATAAATAAATAAAAATAAAAATAAAAATAAAAATAAAAAAAATAAAAATAAAAATAAAAAAATGTGTAAAAGTGTTCTTCTTCTTTCCGTTTATCGCGCCGTGGTTTTCAAAGTCAATAACTCACTGCATCTCTGACGGCGCTTCGAGAATAAACAAGTTACGTCACAGGTCGTTCACCTTTTACATTCTCGCAACATTATTTGCTAACTGTAACTGTTGCCGAGCGACTGCTCGATTAGTGAATGATTTAAAACGAGCCACTCACATAACGTTACATGATCCACTCAAGTGCGATGAGGATCTCGAAACCCAGTCATACAAAGTGGAGAAGGTCGTCAGTGTATGTCGACAGTGAAGAACATGAGCACGTAATGTCAGAAATGAAAGATAGGTTAACAGACCTCTTGCGAATGGTTCCAAGGCAACTGCATATAAAATATTCGAGAGAGGGCATCCTTGCTGTAGGGAGCACCAAATGGGCACCATCTCCAGCACCCTACCATTGACTCGCACCTTTGAGACCACACCAGTTAACAGTCACCAGAAAACTTCGATCAAAGGCACCAGGAGACCCATACAGCCCACTCTCGACAAGAGAAACTGATGTTGTACTCTGTCGAAGGAATTACCGAAGTCGATGGTAATGAGTGCAGTGTGAAGGCAACAAGATGCCGATACAGCTATGAAGTCCCAGGATTCGCCGATGGCCATTTCTTGATTTATTTTTCTTTCTTACGACATGTGCTCTGGGGATATGATCAGTGGTAGTAAGATCCACATAAGCGTTGCCAGACGTCTAGCATCGATTTTATGGTCCGCATTTAACACTGTATGCAGATGATAAGCAGCAGTCGCTGGTCCTCATGCCTGTGATGAAGATAGGCTTTACACTGAAGTCGGAGGTCATCAAATCTTGGTATATATCCACCCGCCATCATATCAAAGTTCACTAAAATTAAGTTGGCAGCATGTTCCAGGTGATGGTTCACCACTCCTTTGTCGACTGTTGCATCAACGCCATCTGGCGTGATTCACACAATCAGTGACGCTGTCGTCATATTGTCTAGGGTGCATGTTACATGTCGTAAAACATATTCAGTCATCCACGTAGATTCCCTCGTAGAAATGGCGATAAAATTGCAAAAAGGCTTCAACGATGGTCACTTGGGTGGCAACCTATCGGCCATCCTATCTGATGAGGTGCCTGTGGTGGCAATAGTGTTACACAGAAGTGTGGTACATGTAGGTGGTTTCTCACCCATCTCGTCGTGTCATCAGCTGTCTTCTTCTGCGGACAACGCACGAACATAAGACACACAATACACATAAATCGCCTGAACACACAGAACGAACTATATCCCATAATACGCGACCCGGAAAGGTGGACTGAACTCAACAAACTAACGGACGAAATCCAACAAATACAATACTTGCGCAACAGGCCCTACCGAAAGCAAGTCGGTCCAAACAGACGTCACGATGCCCAGGGGGACACAGATATGATTAGCACCACGAGTGATGAAGAAGAAACAGATACAGACCAGGGCACCAACACAGATATTGAAGCGTCCAGCGCGGATGATCCATAGTGTCAACCAAGTCATATTCAAAGAACAGAGTGGAACAATCGACAAGAGGTGCACAAGTCACACACAATCCTAAAAACAGATTGCACCTTATATGTAAATAGTGAACAGCATCTCCATGTCTAATAAGAACTTAAAGCTGGGTACCTCTTCAAGGGACCTACGCCTTCCGTTAAGGGGCAGCGCACAGTCTGGATGGAAGGATCTTAACTGTGGTCCCTGTCTTTTGAGCCCAACCCGACGGACACCTATGGTAGATCGGGGAAAACCACCGTTCAGGCTGTGTTGCTGGCGGGGCCGGAAGGTGCTAACTGCCACACCACGTATCACTGTATGTCTCATTGGCTTAGCGTGAACTGTTTGTACAACCAACCTACACAGGCTATACCTCAACCTCCACTACACAAATAACTTCTGACCTGAACCTTAAAGTTAGGCACTTCTTCAAGGGACCTACGCCCCCTGGTAAGAGGCGGCGCTCGTCCTGGATGGAAGGATCATAATTGTGGTCCCTCTCTTTTGAGCACGACCCGACGGATACCTATGGTAGATCGGGGAAAACCACCGTTCAGGTCGTGTTGTCGGCGGGGCCTGGAGGTGCTTTCGCCTGATGTACTCTACTAGGAGCCTTGTAGGCTCAACACAAACCGTTAGCGTCATTACCTTATCACTTTTACCACAAGTACCCTTTCATTAGCAACTTTGAGCCAAGCACAAAATCAGTTACCTCTCTATTGTATGTCGTAAATAGTTTAGCAGGCTGGACATGGAGGTCTTAGTCTTAGTTTCTAGCTTAACGTACTCTAATCTCTTCTAGTTAAGTTAGTTTTTAGGATGGTAGATGTTAAAGGCATGGTGAGCGACGGCCAGCGTCTCGAGGGTCATTCCAAGACCCGGGCCGCCGCCCACAACTAGGTGACGGGCAATATTATACCTATCCCTTCTCTATTCAGTTCTCTTCCTTCCATCTTTCTAAATATTTAATTTCGTTTTGTTTATTAATATCTTACTTGATTTTGTATTAGTTATAAGTTTTTCTAATGCTGCACACAAAAAAAGATATCAAATAGATCTAAACAAATAGAGCCCGCCTCCACGTGGCGGGACACGGGCAACAGTGTGAGTGGGGACGGGAGCCGGGGTGGTGTTACTTTCAGTCACTCCGGACCCCGAACCCAGTCACAGCGGCTAAGTGGCAACATACGACCCACCATAAGAAATTAGACGGTGAGTCATAAAATATAAGCAGCTAGTGAAAAAAAAAAAGTGTATCAGCAGTTAATGTGTCTTGTCCCAGGAAGAGAGAGGGCTCGATCTAATTCAGTTGACAGGCTGTACATATGAAATTCTGTTATCAGCAGCAGTAATATCATCCAAATTGTTATCAAAGGTCAGTATTGCCCTCTGTGGGATGGCCGTTCTCCCATTTAAAAACTGAGTGAGCAGCCCCACCATTTGCAGCTTTCCATCCTTCATCCCCAGGTGGCAATTCCCCACCCTGAACAGACTTGCAGCCGTCGCTTTAGTTCCCAATATCCTGTGAATCTGAATGAAAGCTTCAATAGTTGCTCTTGGAAACACTTGCTAAAAACTGTTTCTTTAAGTCTGTCAGCTTTTCAGAGTAGTGTGATAGATGACGTAATATGTTTTAATGATGGAGTAACAACCAGATAAAAAGCTGTCAGCAAAGAAGGCATCAGAACTGGGGACAACTGAAAAGTATTGTAAGAAAGTGAAACACCTACAGCCTTCCTTAAGGTGTCATTTATTGTGTAGCTACCAGTTTCGGCGTTCCAGTGCACCATCTTCATTCATTAGTTGACACTGGAGGGGTTATCACGATCCGCACATGCGATGCATCAGTGGCCAACGTAACTGGTTTACACAGACTGTAACTGTGATGTTGTCTTTCCAACCATCAGCTGTCAGTTGTGGTCTGACAGCTGATCGTATATATGGATCGTGGATTACCCCTTCAGCATCAACTAAGGCCTGAAGATGGTGCACTGAAACGCCAAAACTGGTACGCAAAAGCGAATTCCGTCATTTAAGAATGGAACAAGAAAATACATCAAACTTCAAACTGCTCTTTCACGGTAGGTTAGAGCCAAAGATCGGACAAGTGTTCCAAGGTACAGCAATCTCCCCTACTATTCACGTTCCCCCGCTGGAGGAGGTGACCCTGAGTATATGAGGGACGGTTCACACCGAGTTAACCTCCTGCTGTGACGTACTATGCCTCGACCCGATTCTGCCTCGTACTGGCTGCTCCTTTGCTTCGTTCTGTGTGTCCTATGCCGCGATCTGCCAAGCGTAGTTTGGGTTTCGTGCTACCAGAGGTTTTCAGTCTTTTGGCAACCGTTCCTAAGTACATAACACTAGCACCTTTTAGAGCTAAACAAAGAAAATCTGTAGCGTTATAATCTCAATCTGATTTTGTAAGGATGTACTGTAATTATTTCACTGGATGACAAATACAATATATCTCCAGCCACTCCAAACTACCTACTCTATAAACAGTGTGGATGAACTGTCACAGAGAAAGAAAATTTATAATTAATTATTTATGGGAAAGGACAGTATTATGGGACCACCAAAAGCCAGTCTAATACAATATGTTCACAAGCAGTCATTTCCCGTAAACAGTTAAGTGGTAGGTTTGTTCTGTTCAGAATCAATAGAAAACTTACACGAATAACAATTGTTTGGGTATTCATAGCGGCATCACGTGCAGAAAAGGAAGAGACTTAGAAAGTACATGAGGATATTGAACGAGTAATTGAGTACACAAGGCGACATGATTATAAAATAATCATGAGGGATTCCGTAGCAGCGAAAAGAATAGAAGAAAGTGTTATGGGAAAATATGGGTTTGCTAAAACTAATGAGAGAGGAGAAAGACTAACTGACTTTTGTAGTAAATTTCAGTTTACTGTTCAGAAATCACAAGAGGAGTACGTACACATGGAAAACACCTGGAGATAAGGAAAGATTCCAAATGGTTTACATCAAAGTCTGACTGAGATTACGAAATGAAATTTTGGATTGTAAGATGCACCTGGGGCTAAATTTAGACTCAGATCACTGCTTAGTAATGAAGAGTAGGCTGTAGTTTAAGAGGTTCGTCTGGAAGAATGAATGTGTAAATACGTGGGACACTGAAGTACCTAAGAAAGTTGAGACGCGACTGAGGTTCTCTAATTCTGTAGATACTGTCGCTACTAGTTAGGTAACTGCGAAGAAACGTTGGGTTCCAGAAGAAATTCTTCAGTTGATCGAAGATAGAAGGACGTACAAAATTGTCCAAGAAAGACAAGTATAGAAATTTTCAAGATCAGGATAGCCTTTTTCTTGAATTCTTTAAATAAAAACCCGCTCAGTCTTCTTGAGGAGGTGCAGCGGTAGCGATATCTTATTGTAACAAAATGCCAATTTCCTTGGAGCTTGTTGATTGTACTGAAAAGGTCTTCAGTGTCTCTCCTAAAATTATATTTATCATCAAGAGGTGAAGTAATTGATATCTTTAAAAATACTGAAGTTTCCGGTTGATGTTTGTCCTTAAAATGGAGAGTAGCTGTTTTAAAAGAATGAATGGTAGCATGATGGTCGGGTTCCGGGCTTCAAATCGGTCAGAACCATCAACATCAACGTATCAGTGCAGGATGTCTATTCTGCATGTCTATTGTATGTGATGGTGTCTTGATACGCTTAGCGTTGTATTAAAGTGTCTCAGAACGTTGAACAAAACGAAGAAATTCAGTTTATGACAGTATAGCAATAGATTCCATTCAAAAGATGATGGACCCTTGAAGGCCAAGAACCCGATGTCAAAACAACAAAAAAAAGAAGAATGGCTGGAGAAAGTACTCATCATATGGGTGCAGAGAAGTTTATGTCGCAATAATTTTCCCAATATTTTCACTATGAAAACACTTTTTTTTTTCAGGAGGAACACTCAACGATTGAATCTGCAGTAGGATCAAGTTACCAACAGCTGTTCAGCTTACGCAGTTTCACTGATTTTTGGGTTATGTCGACAGTGTGTAAACTTGCCTACAGGTAGAACACACCTATCGGGTGACGTTCGCGTGATTAGTTTCATATCAAACTCAGTCTCGTAGGCTTTCCTTAATGAAAATTTTCACTAGTTTACAAGTGGGCAGCTACGTTTATCTCGTTGTTTAGTCTTACGTGGACAGGCTACTTTTTTACGCAATGAAGAGAACAAAACCGACACACAGGATTTCACTGGCGGACCTCCACCTAAGAGCTTGTCCTCGAATTAGCATTATTCGAAAAGTGATGCCAGACACTGATCCTTTATTGAAAAGCAAAATAAGTAAGATTCATTGACGTTCTGCGTTTTTATGTTTAATGTTAAAATAAAATGGTAACGAAATACAAATTTGTCAGTTTAAATTTCATCCAAAAAGGCAGTCATCAAAACGCGGAATGGTAATAAGAAATACCAGGTTTCCTGTTTAGCTACCCCCGTCAGCTGCATCTTCAAATATTAAAAGAGATATCAAACACAAATTTGCCACCAAACGCGTTAGTGATCCACTCTGAAGCGAATCGTGGTTGCTGTGGTGTGGGAGTGAGCCAGTTCACAAGAGCAGCTGTGCTGGACTGCTAGACTTCTTGGCGTTCCTGTGCCTATGGAAAGCCGGTTACCCCGGCAAGAGCCCCATGCTCATGTCAACCTGCGCAAGTGTTCTAACCCCCTGGTAAATTGTTACTTGGGAGAGAGTGTAAGGAAGAATGCCACTCCCCAGCCTCTCCTGACGTCAGGTTGAGGCTATCTGCACCAGCCGCAGCTCTGCAAACCTGATAGCGTCGGCCACCTCGTGTACACACGTGTCTGGGGGGAGGGGGGCAGAGACACACTGTCACGCTTATTGACCACTGAGAGAGCCGTCAGGAGGTGTCAAAACAGGCGACAATGGGCTGCAACACATTGCTGTCTGTCATAATACAATCAACCAGCCACTGAAGCACCATCATGTGGAAGAAAATGAGGAATCTGTACACCCAGGGGGATGTGATACCAGGAATGGCTGTCAGCGTTCCATTCGCTGCCAACGCCATCCCATATGATGGGTACATTGCAGCTGCATCAAGGGGCCAGTATGACCAATGTGAAGAGGCCTATCTGACTCACAGCGTGGGGTCACGCATTGTGGTGCTCCATGAGATACAAGGTGCATTCAAGCTCTAAGGCCTCCGATTTTTTTTCTAATTAACTACTCACCTGAAATCGATGAAACTGGCGTTACTTCTCGACGTAATCGCCCTGCAGACGTACACATTTTTCACAACGCTGATGCCATGATTCCATGGCAGCGGCGAAGGCTTCTTTAGGAGTCTGTTTTGACCACTGGAAAATCGCTGAGGCAATAGCAGCACGGCTGGTGAATGTGCGGCCACGGAGAGTGTCTTTCATTGTTGGAAAAAGCCAAAAGTCACTAGGAGCCAGGTCAGGTGAGTAGGGAGCATGAGAAATCACTTCAAAGTTGTTATCACGAAGAAACTGTTGCGTAACGTTAGCTCGATGTGCGGGTGCGTTGTCTTGGTGAAACAGCACACGCGCAGCCCTTCCCGGACGTTTTTGTTGCAGTACAGGAAGGAATTTGTTCTTCGAAACATTTTAGTAGGATGCACCTGTTAGCGTAGTGCCTTTTGGAACGCAATGGGTAAGGATTACGCCCTCGCTGTCCCAGAACACGGACACCATCATTTTTTCAGCACTGGCGGTAACCCGAAATTTTTTTGGTGGCGGTGAATCTGTGTGCTTCCATTGAGCTGACTGGCGCTTTGTTTCTGGATTGAAAAATGGCATCCACGTCTCATCCATTGTCACAACCGACGAAAAGAAAGTCCCATTCCTGCTGTCGTTGCGAGTCAACATTGCTCGGCAACGTGCCACATGGGCAGCCGTGTGGTCGTCCGTCAGCATTCGTGGCACCCACCCGGATGACACTTTTCGCATTTTCAGGTCGTCATGCATGATTGTGTGCACAGAACCCACAGAAATGCCAACTCTGGAGGCGATCTATTCGACAGTCATTCGGCGATCCCCCAAAACAATTCTCTCCACTTTCTCGATCATGTCGTCAGGCCGGCTTGTGCTAGCCTGAGGTTGTTTTGGTTTGTTGTCACACGGTGTTCTGCCTTCATTAAACTGTCGCACCCACGAACACACTTTCGACACATCCATAACTCCATCACGACATGTCTCCTTCAACTGTCGATGAATTTCAATTGGTTTGACACCACGCAAATTCAGAAAACGAATGATTGCACGCTGTTCAAGTAAGGAAAACGTCGCCATTTTAAGTATTTAAAACAGTTCTCATTCTCGCCCCTGGCGGTAAAATTCCATCTGCCATACAGTGCTGCCATCTCTGGGACGTATTGACAATGAATGCGCCCTTATTTTAAAACAATGCGCATGTTTCTATCTCTTTCCAGTCTGGAGAAAAAAATCAGAGGCCTTAGAACTTGAATGCACCTCGTATAAGGTGATGTGACGTTTTAAGAACTCAGGTAATATGGATTTTAGCCCGCGAATGAATGCTGCCGAAGAAATGTTCAAACCAATAGGAAGTTTCAGAAACTGATAACAAGTGCCAAAACAAAGGAAAGCTGTGTATTTTCTATATTCTGGATGAAGTTCGATCTGATAAAAGCTGGATCTGAGATCAATAGAAGATAACACTTTTACACCATTAAAATTTTGAAGAAGTTCTTCTAACGTTTGTGGCTTGTCTGTTTCAGGAATGATGATAGCATTGATTTGCCTCGAATCTAAGACAAGCCTGATCGATCCATTTTTCTTCTCAACAACATGTAATGGATTGTTGTATGAGCTTACTGCAGGCTCAATAATGCCCTCGTCAAGCATAGATTGTACTTCTGTTCTAACATGCGCCGGAATTACGTATGGTCTAACACAAAATTTAGTACGCTCAAGAACACGAAATTGGTATTGAAATCCCTTGATTGTTCCTGTTTTGTGAGTAAAAACTGTGGAATGTGCTTGTAAAATCTCAAAAAGGTCTTGCCTATCAGTGTCATTATAATTCCCAATTGTTTGAATTTTATTCTGAATAAACTCATTACTATCAAATGCGCCGTCAATGTCATCCCTGTTAGTACTTGCAGAGTGATTGTTAGTGTCAAGTTCCATCGAAAATTGCGAACTGTTGTCTAACAGGAGGTAAAGCCGATTAATTTCTTCATCATGGTTTGAGAGCCAATCTTCAAATTTCAAAGCTATTGACTTACCTTCTTCTCTAAATTTATTTCAGCATTGTGAAAGTTTAAGATTGCTTTGTATTCATTCAAAAAGTCTACTCTCAATATAATTTCCGTCGACAATAATGGAACAATAAGAAAGTTCATAGAGAAGCTGTAATTTCACAAAAGAATTCTGAGTTGGTTTGTTGGCATACATCTACACTTTTTCCAACGATTGCACCTTGTAATTTAATCTTACGTAACGGAAATGTGGGGCAATCGTTCGATTTGTTGCATTTGCTAAAGGCTGTTTCACTAATTACTGAAATGGGACTGCCAGAGTCAAGTACTGCCGTAAATTTTATGTCATTTACTGTAATGTGAATCACAGGATATGCAATGTTGTTATGTTTTATGTCGTGTTCCTGGAGTAACATGTCCCTAATGTCTTCCATTTTTACGTAATTACTAGCTACGGCAGCTGTGTCGTCAGTTTCAGAAGTATGTTTTGTGGCTGCCAGCGGTATGAGTCATTGCCTATTGTCTCTTTGTTGGTGCGCGTCGTTATTGGGATTTGGAGACCTACAAATTCAGCTTGTCGAGAGGTCCCCGCCCTGTTTGAATCCTGCCAGTTGTGATGCAATTCAGGTCTGTCGTTACGATCATATCGTCTGTCGTCATGTCGGTAGATTCCATAGTTTCTTTCTTGTCGGTCACGTGGTGGAGAATTTCTCCCTGAATCGCAACTGCATGCTGGACCATTGCGTCTAAAGTTATTCTCTCTCCCTTGATAATAATTATTTTGGTTCCCATATTGTCTGTTTCTCTGATTGTCTCTGTGATAGTCACTACTGCAAAGAGGTGATCTTTCTCTGTAATTATTACTACTCTGCCAACAGTTGTCATATGGGTGGTGTCTGTTTTGGTCACGATTTGTGTTGTGAGAATAGCCTTGTCGTGTCCAGTTATTATTTCTTTCATCGCGGAATTGTGACGGATGTGACCTGTAATTGTTTTGTTCCTGTTTCCGCGTTCTGCGATTGTCAGTGTCAATTTCCAATTCTTGTAACAGTCCCTGAAAAGCTTCAATGTCATCTTTGCAACGTCCTGCCAAAATAATATGTCTTAAATGTTAAGGTAGTTTGATTAAGCAAATGCAGATGAGTTCTGAGGGGCTGTATGGGTTTCACAGGTACTGATTCTTGTGCAACATGTCTTCAAAATATTTCACAAGACTGGAAAATTCAGATTGTTCGAAATGTTTCATCAATATGATGCTATGTTTTACTCGGTCTTGTGTAACTTGAGACCACTGTGCTGAGAGGAAGGCATGATAAAATTCTCCTTCACTATGGCAATCGTGAATGACCGATCGCATTCTTACTGCTGGTTCATTCTCTAAATAGCCACACATAAATTCTAATCTGTGCTCTAATGACCAGTTGGGAGGAAAACATGAGAGAATTGATGAAGCCACGCTTGTGGATGAATGTCGTTGCCAGAATTCTTAAATGTTTTGAATTTACGTGTAGTAATGGACAGCTTATAGTCAAAATCATCGTGTCGGCGAGTAGCATATCGGTCATTGTTACGTCGTGTCGGCGGTTCCATTTCAAAATTCGGTGCACCTTGCACATTTCTTTCATAATTTCCGAAATGCCCTGTGTTATTATTTTGTGGCTTTGCCGTATTTCTAAGTCCCTCTTCCCGTGTTGGAGTGCGAGTGAGTGTCGTCTGAAATATGTAATTTTTGTATTACTTGTGCCAACTGATCTTGTACTTCCCGGATTTTTCTTTTGTGTTGCGTATTAATTTGATTCTGATTTTGTTTGAATTTCTTAATTTGTTCATACTCTTCTGTGTCAGTGATGGCTACAGGTCTTGTGTCGTTCAGATCATCATCTACCTTTGCAGATAAGTTAGTGTACTGATCCGAAAGTTCGGCTACTTTCTCCGATATTGTACTTATTTCCTCAGTGTGTTTTTCTGAACCAAGTTTCAGAGTGTCCATTTGTGTTGAAATCGTATCTACTGTGTCCTTTAAGTTTTCCTGAGGTTTTGCAAGTAGCGTAACCGAATCGGTAGATGCAACTGAGTCAATTTTAGCCCACAAGGTCTCATGATTTTCATGAACAATGGTTTGCAGTTCTTTTATGGCTGCTTCGTGATTCTGTAACGCATTTTCATGCCGCGAAAAAATGGGTTGAAAATGCTCACAAATTTGTGTTTTACGTCATTACAGACTTTTTGACATTTCGATTCAATGTTATGTAACTCAGTGGTTACATCTTCACGTGTTTGTTCAAGTGTGGTGTCTAACTTTTGAAGCTTTTGCTGTGTTTGTCTCTGATTTTGTTCCATTGTGTCTAACTGTTGCTGTGTTTGTCTCTGGTGTTGTTCCATTGTGTCAAACTTTTGAAGATTTTGTTCCATTGTGTCTAACTTTTGAAGCTTTTGTCCCATTTGTTGCATTAATTGTAATAACAATGCACTGGTGTCTGAAACATGTTCCTCAGTGCTGTTCGGCAATGCATTTGAACCGGCAATATTCGCATTTTGAAAAGCAGGAAATGTGTCTTGACTTATTTGAAAAACGGCGAGGACGCAAACCTGAATCTACAGTATTTGCAGGATTGTGTCTTGTCATTTCGGATTCCTGGGGCAAGCTGTTGCCGACCGATCGATCGATAGTGCTTCCCTGTTCACTAATTGTTTCACTGCCTACACCATTATTTGCAGCCCACTCCATTTCCCTATGCACAATTACCAAATTACTACTTTGAACATTAGTTAATTCATTACACGGTGGCGCTAACACACTGCTTTCGTCTTCACTGTCATTTCTCAGTTTACTTTGGAGCCTAGTTTTACGTTTTTCACACGCCATTATTGTCACAATATTTCACACGACAACACAGAAAAGCACAATTTGAAGAGCAAAATAAGAAAACACATTAACATAGCATTGAAAATAATATCTCGTTAATTGCAAGCGCAGCTGCGAAATACTTGGTGCAAATCTACATGCATGCCACAACTGTTTTACTGTACAAGAATGAAAAACTACAACTGCAAAGGTAATTCTCTCTACAATTACGCGCTAGCAATAAACAAAGGCTGCACTAATTGCACAAACTACAAGAAAAAAATCAGGAGATTCCAGGTTCGAATCATGGCAGGGTCGCCATATGAAACGTCCCCTTAGAAAAATTATACATGACTATGCTTAAAAAGACACACAGTATTTTTAGCGCAACGCAATCTGACTTTCTAAAATCCTTACAAAAGAATGGCCCTGGCTAACATTAACCTATACCTTTCACAAATCACTTACCTCACCAAAATTCTTCGTTACTCGAACTACTGCAATACAGCGATCGCCACTACTGCCAGCTAAATAAAAGATTCAAACTACTGAAGGCACTAACTACTGATAGGCATAGTTAGCAAATAAAAGATTTTGATAGAGAACAAACAATGTATTTACCTTAATGGTGTTCAAAAGTCATAATATATATATAGCAGTTCATGACATCCAGTCTTACAAATTTCAAAACTCCGCCATTTCTCTCCCCACATCCACCACTGCTGGCAGCTCACCTGCAACTGCGCAACGCTATGCGCTGTTAACAGCCAACTGCCCAACACTACAATGGCCAACAACAATGCAAACCACAGACAGCACACAGCACAGCCACTGATTTTCATACAGAGCGCTACGTGGCGTTACCAATATAAAAACCTAAACAGCCTACTTACAAACAACAAGATAAATGGAAATCATGCTTTACTTTAACCTCGTACAGTTTTGCGACGGCTTTATACTAGCGAAGTTGCTAAATGTTAGGTAAAATCTTTTATTAGCCATAACTCTGTAACTAAACATTTGCGGACCTATGTTTATATGAACTTTTTTCTCTATTTTTACTTGTAGAGTGACATATTAAAATATTTGTCTATCTTTGCGAATTACCCTATAACTGCACAAAGAGGGGTACATGCAATGAATACAAGACTAAATTTTCTGTACTGTTTTTATTTAAGAAAAACGTGAAAAAACAATTAGTAAAACTTTATTAATTATGCTGATAAGTTTGTTGTACTGGTAGTTTCATGTTAGCATCTCTACAATCTCCTGGTGGCCGCACACCCTGGCGACATATAGCGGTGTGTCCCCATCTCCATCGCGGGCCCCCTTGTCGGCCCCTGCATCCAGCAGCCGAGACACCACCTCTGTGTGGCCATACTGTGCGGCCAAGAGCAGAGGCGTGCTCTGCCAGTTGTTTCTGGCGTCCACCTCAGCCCCACTGCGCAGCAGACATATCACAGCCTGCAGACATCCCTTCCGTGCTGCCCAATGAAGGGCAGTGTCCCTCTTGAATGTGTCCCTCGCTCTCACATCTGCACCAGCTGCGAGCACCGCCCGCAGCCTCCTGATTGCCCCCTCCTTAGCCGCATCAATCAGCTCCCTGCCCTTCTGCTCTGTGGTAAGGCCCCTGCAAAATACCGAGGAGTTCTCACACATTTCTCCAAATACACTCGTCTAATGAAGAAAACTGTCATAGAAGAAGAGCAGTTCCAAAAATGGAGAAACATACTTTTTACAAGGAAATTATTTACTCGAAATAACACACACACACACACACACACACACACACACACACACACAGATAACGACACACACACTTTAATTTACGTTCTAATTTCTTTCTTTTATGTGTCTGAAGGCAACAACAAATCTGCAGGTTAGAAGAGTAAATTAGCATTTTACAATTTTCAGTGCGGCAGGGTCCGCAGCTGTGATGAATTTTTTGAATGATTTCTTGAAGCCTACATCTGCCATTCTCTTTATTTCCTGTACGATTGTACAATTTCGGCCTTAAACCATTTTCAAGTATCTAAACCAGAAGTTTCATAGATTGGATACATTATTGACACTTATGATTTTGATGTAGCAGCAAGTCATATCTGTAGATATACTAGGCGCATTATATCTTACCTTATAGCTGTTTTTTAGCAACAGATTATGCCATATACATCGTTGCTGCTATGACATCATGTTGTGCTGTGTCAAAACGCACGGGTTACGTTCGCCTTTACAACTGATGAGCATCCGACTCGATAAATGGCTAGTAACACCTGGTCCTGACTATAAATATATGTGTACGATGTATTAAGCGGGACAAAACATGTTATAGGTGATCCAAGAGCGCCGACGAAGAAAAAAAAAAGAATTAAAAAGACAACAAGTGGTGAGTGCACAGGACTTAAAAAAAAAATGATTCAGAGGGTTCGGAGCACTATGGGACTTAACTTCTGAGGTCATCAGTCTCCTAGAACTTAGAACTACTTAAACCTAACTAACCTAAGGACATCACACACATCCATGCCCGAGGCAGGATTCGAACCTGGGACCATAGCGGTCGCGCAGTTCCAGACTGTAGCGCCTGAAAACGGGACTTCAGCGATGCAACAACTCACAATCTCACCATCGCTGGGTCCAGAGATTCTGCCTGAGCGATGCGCAGCAGCCGGCCGTTGTCGTGGACAACCGACAGCATCAACGATTAATTAATTAATTGTCAAAAGTTGGCGTGGCACTGCGTATTTGTTCGTGTAAGTGGTTCCTATTGAGTGACGTAAGAAGGTAGTTAGATCCCGAGTAGACCTCTTACCGACTAAGTTAATATATCGGGGTACGTCTGTATCGGATAAGATACCGACCCATTGCGTGGTGTGTTGAGGCATAGCAGTTAGTGTTTAGGGCTTGGAAGAGGGAAAGAAGTTTTGCTGGTAGAACCAGTATCTTATTTTTGGTGCACTTCACGGAGGCAGCGTGGATACTTTGTCTTTTAGGCCCCTGTTCATATACGTGGCTGTGACGGTAGCTTCCTCTCAAAGCTCAACTACGGAATGTACGTAGACTCCGTGTGATTTCATAACTAGTCGCGAATGAGACACTGGTTTTGTCGATTTTATGTGCTAGGGCGATCGATTTATTATTGTCCTGTGAATATTTCGGTAGTGAGGAATAGTTTGCTGAGATAGATACAGCGTGAGCCGCGTTAGAGAGAAGGAGATTTGCGGTTGATGAGTTTTTGGGAATCGTTGGAGCCGATGTCCTGTCCATGGTGTACGATTAGTGGTCGCTGCTGGCCCAGAGGTAATTGGGTTGTTAGCTGCTTTGTTGGAGTGATCTGGTAGTGATTGGTGTGTGTCAAGAAGGGAAAGCCTCGAACACATTTTTGTTGTTCTTGTTAAAATACCACAATCATACAGAAGACCTAAAATTGGCTCGTATAGATTCGAACTGTTTCAATGTAATATGATAGATCGCACCAGCAGTTGAGTTGATAAGCGAAGAGGATAAAAGGAACCATTTACAAGCTACAACTAAACGAAAACTTTGTTAGTCAAAGTGACAAGTGGCCTGTTTCAGTATAGGGAATTTAGTGGGACGCGTTTAGCTAACGCCTGGAGAGGCTCGGAATTGTGTTAAATTGTTACTTAAGGTTAGGGTTAAAGAGGCGCTGGCGCCTAAGATTTTTGTTTAATTTTATTTCATTATTATTGAATTTCCGTTTTTGTGGGGTGTGTTAGTCTTTGCTGACACTCGCTCACTTATGTGAATTAAATTGTATTGAGATACCTAGACCCAATAAATACCAGTTTTCTTGGGTTAAAAGAAACCTTTACGTGTGGTCAATTAGTAGCTGTTGTGTGCAGCTATATTTTGTGAGAAAAGCAAAGGTTTAGTTTCAGAGATATCAATAACGCTTTGCATGACACAATTTTACGATGGTATTTGTAAGTTTTGCCTGATCAAAAAGTTCATTAATTGAGTTGATCCACGCTAAATATACAGAGGGTAGATATTCTAAACAGCTAAAACGATTTCATTTACGGAAAGAGTATCCTAAGTATTTTCAATTAGAATTGAAGTTGTCGAAAGTTATCATAGACAAGTCAGCGATTATACTAATAGCAAAGATTGGTAACTCTGTGGAATACGTTACGTCGTATTATTTACATAGGAACACTGGACTAAACAGAAAGAGATTTAATGGTAGCTTCAATTATCTTAATCCTTATAGATATCTTTGAGAGCAACTTAAATTCGATTGGTCGTAACACGACGATATATTGGATGTAAATACTGTAAGTAATTAAAAGATTACAAGACTGTTCCTGAGATAATGTGCTGCGTTGTGAGAATTTTGTTGTGTGTGAGAACAATTGCAAGCTAGAGGTAACATTTAGCTTGACATAATATAAATAGTTATTGTATTTAAAGTGGTTGGTGTTTTGTTTTGTCCGATAGTACGATAACGGAAGTTGTTATCGAAATCTGCATGTCTCTTAACTGCTGCTCGATATTGTTCGTCAGTGTCATTGGAATGTTTTAGCGTGTCTATTCGTGGTGTAATAGTGTCACTGTACGATTACGACGTTGTGTATAGTATAAGTGCTGTTTATTATTAAAACATTTGAGTCTGTCGTCTCGTCAGTGTTTATGATTGCTGCAGTATTAATTATCCGAGCGTTGATCTGTCTTCAGTTCGTCTTTTGAGAGAGCAACTACGGTATGAGCTAGACTCCGAGTATTTGCCAGGCGTTCCTCTACGACTAGAATCTTCTGAAAACTAATAGCGATCCACAGACATAACATCGACTGTAGAATTAGAACTGTACCAAATTTCTGCTGTAGTGGTCGATTGGTTCGCTCAAGCAATTTTGGGCGGCAGGAAGCCATACATCAGTGGCATAGCGACGTTGGTACAGTGCGATCCGTTATCGTTGTGAATTCAATCTGGAGTACCGCCAGTTGGCTTGTTACAATGTTTTGCTCATAAATTAGTTTGAGGTGTTCACTCTATTTTAGGAACACGTTAATTTCGATCAGTTTACTGAACCCTCGTTGACCTCAGTACTATTTCATTAGAATATTGTGATAAATGCGATATGTAAGATCTTTGTGCCAACTGTTCGAAAATGATGTGCTCCTACAATAACAGAACAAATAATTGCAAGTTATTTTAAAGAAATTACATACAGTAATATTTATACTAATGATGAACGATAATTAAATATAACTGAGAACAGAAAACATATGCAGGTTAAGTAGCAAGTTTCTGTAAACTAATTATAATCTTCCTAGGGATAAGTACGATATGTATAAGAGATGTGCAACAACTGCTCGAAATTAACGTGCTCCTAAAATAGCGTGAACACCTCGAACTAATTTATAAGCATAACATGATGTCAGGTGAGCAACGACGTATATGACATAATCTATTACTAAAAAATCTTCCATAAGTAAGTTATAATGCGCCTAGTATATCTACAGATATGACTTGTTCCTACATCAAAATCGCAAGTGTCACTAATGTATCCAATGTATGAAACTTCACTTTTAGATACTTGAAAATGGCCTAAGGCCGAAATTGTACAGTCGTAGAGGAAATAAACAAAATGGCAGCTGAAGGGTCCTAGAAATCATTCAAAAAATTAGTGTTTCATACACTTCTCTAGATTACCATTTGGACTACTGCTCTGACTAAATCTTAGCTTCTTGAACAAACTGTGGACCTCTCGCTGATGATGTGTGTGCTGAGAAATGCACTTTGTCAATTATACCGGTGTGTGACAGCCTCACTGCATGAGCAAAGCAGACAAGCCTGCTACAAACTGTGTGTAGCTTTTGCTCAAGAGTAAAAGGTAACAAAATCTTTTATAAACTAAAGACATTACAGAACAAATTCATTCTGTTATTCTGCCAAGTGAGATATTACAACTGATAAACATAATAGCCACCAATCGGTCTCACAAAAAAACACTCACACACACACATACACTCACACACACACACACACACACACACACACATATACACTTTTTCTGAAAATATAATGTTCAAATAGGGCTGTTAATGTTGCTGTTTCAATGAAAATCTTTCTTTTCATATACACCAGTCAGATTCAGTGTTCTGTCATTTCTATGAAAATGCTTCCTAGTCTTTCCTATTTAATGATGAGACAGGTAATTTCTCCTGGGACGAATAGTTCTTTGCTGTTTTGCACTTACCATCAATCTAATGTTTTAGAAGTTTCTGATTCCCTATAGACGCTTTAATTCCTTACATTTTTATGTTTGCTTCTTTCTTCAAATCCATTACCTTTTTTGCTAACGAAAGATTGTGACTGTACTGTGTCATTTTGTCTACCCTCAGATGACTTTACTGTTCCCTTTCTTAAAGCTACTCATTTGAGTTCTATTTTATTCCTTTCTTCCGTTTCAGGCAATAATTTCCAAATAATCTTTATGAAACCTTCAACAGACTATGGTCCTTTTAAATAATTCAGGACTTAGGTAATTAATTTCCTAGTTATCTGAAGTTTCGCCATTTTTAATCTGTAGTTCATGAACTATAAATTAAGTTCAAACTGCATATCTGTCCCTGGAAATAATTTCCAGTTCATAACACTGCTTTCGAAATCTTTGACTTACTATTATGTCATAATGTGAAATCTCCTGGTTTCTCCATATGTCTTTTACGTTTAGAATCTCGTTTCCTTATTTTTAAACCAAATCTTAACAATGATAAAGTTGTATTGTGCAAAAAAATATTTTACTCTTTTCTTGCCTGAATTGTTTACTATGAACTTCCATACTAGGTAAACCCAGACAATTATCTTGATAAAAGACTTGTCAACATTTAAATTTATGTTTGTTGTTAATAAATTACTCTTTCTGGGAAATGCTTTTCCTTCTACCGCCACTTCGCATTTTATAACCTCCCTACTTCAGCTGTCGATGGTTATTTTCTTATGCTAATGATCATAAGAGCAAAATGTGACACCTAAATTACACCTGAAGCCAGCATAAATATTCTGAAATATGTATATCCATTTGATGCTGGTTTCAGTTAATATTATTAATTGGGTATTCTTGTGACATCAGAATATGTGGTGCAATCATTGGAGAGTTCGTGAAGAATTAATCTTAACATTTTAAGCGTTTAAGAACGTATGAGCGTGTACACAGTGTGCAATGAGATAGTAAATAAAATACTGACTTTTTTGATGTGGTTATCCAATAGATCATTGGTTCAATATGGATGCCTGTCACATGTACATTTTCAGTGAAATAAATAAACATGAACATTATTTTGTGCATTTAACGAGCCTGAGATACTACACAGCTCTTTTCCAAGAGCTAGCGAACCTAGACTAGTGTGTGGAACCAAATTTATAGCCGAATAACACTCAAGACATCGCAATTTATGGATCTGAATGGCATCTACTTTTTCTGGTTTTCCTTTATTACGCTACATTGCTCTTTGCCCTACATCAGAGATCAGATTTGTGGTACATACTGAGGAATGTGAGCATTAGTAGAGGAAGCTTAAGTCAGCCTGCTATGTCCCATGCTTTCATGCACAGACCTAAAGGCTACACCACTTCAGCTGCTTCTTTTCTGTTCACAATACTCATGTTGAGTCTCTTACTATCATTCATTTGATTCCACAACTCCCTACCCCGTCCGTTATTTAGGTTTTGCAACGCTTTCTCCAACACATTGTCTCCTTTGTGTGGAGCTTTCCTTTTGTTTCCTTTGACAGGATTCACAATTCTACCATATTTAGCACAGCAATTTCCACAAAGCTTATGTAAATTGCTTTTTTGTAACATTGGAGATTTTGGCATTTTCTGCCTACTAAATTGATAATATAGTGGGTATGTAAGATGATGTCAGGCTATCACTAATGTAGTTTGTCAGCATCTATAAAGCCTGGGACGCTTCCATTATTTGGATTGTTTCAATAGATGTGCAGTAAACACGTTTTGTAGCCTGCATACAATGTACTCCTGTTCTAATATGCTGTTTGCTGTCCTCATCAGGCAGGCTGTACAGCAACATCAAGGGAATTTTAAGGCATGTTGAAACGGTTGTACCAGATCGATATTGTGTAGAAGAAAGTGTAACATACCATCAAGGGAGAAAAATTAGAGGCTTTCCAAGCATGGGTACCACTCCACAAAATCCTTTTGCGTAACTATAAGAAGCTGCTCTGAGGGTGACATGTGCAATACTTTTGCTACCAGCTTCTGTAGCCTGCGCAGGAACGTTGACAATAATGTGTGACAGATGATGCCTCAAAGGAAGGCAATCCAGACTATCTTTTATTGCTGGTCGAGTTGTGAAAGCTGTGAATCAATACCGGTATGCAGAACTGTCTGTCATTTACCGGACACTGCTAAAGTGTGTTTGTGAACTTTCATTGAGCGTATCATACAATGTTAAAATTATATTTTGTAACAGAATAACATACGCCTATCAGTAAAATTGCTCATACAAAATCTTTTGTGCCATTAATTACATCTTAAGTAAACAAAACCTAAGTGAGCAGTTTGTTTACATAGTTGGCTTTTTTACATAGGGAGAACAATGGACCCATTATTCCTGAGGATACGAAGTCCCACTACTCAAGAGAACTGTAAGCAGTTCTTAAAGCACAACTATGCAGGTACAAACCTGACATATTCCCCAATCTACGATAGAAAAGATTGTGGAACCCTATGTAGATTAACTCCTTAACTGTGGACGATTTTCCGATTTTTCCATACAAAAGAGTGGAACATTTTATTAGATAATGAGAATGATTATAATTATAGTAATGCAACAAGAAAAGCAAAAACTTACTTTGAGTTGATTCTTAACTGACATTGAGAGTAAATATAGTGGGAAAACTGAAAGTCGCGTTCAACGTTATAAAAGCAGAACAAACATACCGATAAATATTTTGAGTCTTGTATATCTCAAAGCAAGGTCCCACACACAAGCTCGGGAATGAAACTGCTGCCACATGAAGGTATATGTGTGGTATGTGAGCGGGACTGTATACCGTGAAAACCTAGGCACCCGCAGTTTCAGACGATAAAATGGCAGTTCCAAAGCGCAGACAGAGCCGAAATTACGTCCGACGCGATATTCGCAGGTCTCGCGAAATTCCTCAGAAACAGTTGAAAGGAAAAGTCCACGTCGGCCGCAGCTGGAGGGTTGAGGTACAGAGGTGTTATTGTATCACGTTATCAGAGTCTTCATCCACTTTCCATTATAAGTTGTTTTACTGAATCTCTGAACGAAATGAGTTATCACATTTTGTCACATTGATTCATGTAAATCAATTCCTCAGACTCCAAGATGTTACTGCCAACCAATAGTTGGTCTTCACTGAAACAGATGGTTCATGCAGAGAATTCTAGTTGTCTGAGTGTGGCAGTCCTTCCTGAATGTACCCAAGACGGCACACAGAATTCAACTAATCTTCAGGTATTTAAACGTATTTCCCTGACATAGAAGCAAACAAGTTCAGTCCAGTTACTGGAAAATTTCATGTCGCAGCCGCACCAAACAGGAAAATTTTCTGTTGTACACAAAAGATTTTGTCAGAACATTTCAGATATCGTGGCATTATGTCGGCTATGCTTTATGTACGCTATGTTTTAGCGAATCCATACTTTCAAATATGCACGAAACGCACTGAGACCTATAATAGTGTACACCTAACTCCATGAGCACACTTAAAGTAAAAAGGAGGGAAAACACACACACACACACACACACACACACACACACACACACACACACACACAAGCTGCACCAACTGTAGAGTGTGAGTGTATACTAATATTTCATGCTGCTTTCTATAGTAGCATTATAAATACTCCTGTCAAGCAAACATTGGCTTCCTGAACAGATTGTCTGCCTCACGGCGCCAATATATGTACTAAGAAATAAGAAAGTGTCACTTGTGTCAGAAAACCTCTCTTTACTCATCCTAGCAGAGAATATCTGTATTCTCATACGGCAAACTGTGTGCCACAAGAGTTAAATAATAAAATGTGGCAACTTCTCTACAAAGGAAAAATCAAATAAAAACAATATTGTTTTCCAATTCTGACAAGATAGATGTTCCAGTTGGTAAACGTACTATTCCTTTTGCATATACTTAGTTCAATTTTCTGTGAATATTAGAAGCGTATGGAGATGCCAATGCGACTGTTACAGTTTAAAATAAGGCCATGCAAAGAGACGAAAAATTAATGATCTAATAAACACTTTATATAGGTATTCAAAAATAATCTAAACATGCTGATAATTTATATGAAAAGCTACCTATTGCATCCTATCGAATGGCAAGGTAGAAAACGTGAGTTTTGAACAACTCCACTGTTTTCAACAGCCTGCAAGTTGTTTTGAATCCCACAGTGCTTTACTAGGTGTGGCCATGGTGGAAGTGGTGGGCCTTTGCCTCCCTCTGGTGAGTTGACTGGTTCACACAGACCCACAATCTGACATGGAATAGTAGCAATGCTGATGTTTCATTTCGAAATTGACAGACGTTAGAACTTGTAAGGACTGTGTGTCTGAATCAATCCCTGATGTGTGGAATCCGAAACTTTACCAAGGAGTAACCAAGCTGCTTCATGCACAGTATGTGTCTATCCTTCAAACTGTTGTAACGGCAATGCACTGGTAGGGTTCAGTGACGTTTTAGTCACTTACTTTACCATGTACTCTCATCACTAAAGTGCATATTTTCTTGAACCTGCTCGTTAATTAGCAACTGTTTCTCTCCACACCACTCCCTGTTGAAGTACTCTTTGCCCCATTCCGACACATGTTTAGGATGGTAAAGTTACTGGAAGTCTACACTCCGTATCCTGGGACATACGTATAAGCACTTCATTGCTTAAGGAATTTTTAACTGTTCAGACGATAATCACAAGATGCAGAGGTATACTTAGTTAACGCCTGGAGACAGGGTTGGATTACACCTAGATTATAGGACAATGAATAGAGGCTCCACAATTAGATATTGTATTGTAACATGTAATATCCAGAAACATCTAAATGTAAATAAGTGGGATACTGAAGTGCCAAGGAATTTGACATGCTATTTAAATTATCTGACATTGTAGATAAAGCAATAACGAAGAACACATTAGGCAGTTAATTTCAGCATGAGTGGATTTCTTAAATAAAAAACGAACCACAGAAGTTGAATAGGCAGCTGAATAAAACGAACTCTGAAGAAATATTGGCGAACGGAAAGAACACTTGAATTGATTGACGAAAGAAGGAAGAACAAAAAACTGAAGAAAGATAGGAATACAGCATTACACATCACTAAGGAGTGAAATCAATAGGAAGTTCAAGGAGATAAAGTAAAATATCTGCAGGAAAAATTAGAAGAAAACGAAAAGGAAATGGTCATTCGAAGGACAGTTTCAGCACACAGAAAAGTTTAACTGCTAGATCACCAACATTGAGAGTTCGAAAGAACGCTGCTATTCAACACCGACGAGAAAGCGATGGGTGGGAAGAGTATTTTGAAATCCTCTAAGGGAGAGGAAGCAATAGGTACATAATACCTTAGGACATGGAACTCGAATATAAAAACATAGAAGATTCAATATTAGACCCAGAGTTCAACAATATTTGGAAAACTTGTGAACAAACCAGGTGGAATAGTTAGATAATATACCTTCAGAATTTCTTAAATCATTGGAGGAAGTGGCAACCACACGATTATTCAAGATAGTACGTAGACTCTACGAGACTACAGACATACCATCACACTTTCAGCAAAATATCCTTCAGATATTCCTGAAGCGAGAAAATGCATGTGAGTGCGAGAACTTTTGTTCAGTCAACTTAGCAGCTCATGCATCAAAGTTGCTGACAAGAATAATGTACAGAGGAATGGAAGGGAAATGAGGGTCTGTTACAGTTTAGATTTAGGAAAAGTGAAGCTACCAGAGAGGGATTTCTGAATTTGCAGTAGATAATGGAAGCAAGGTACAATAAAAATCAAGAAATTAATTTAATCTACCACTAAAAAACATCTGACAATGTAAAAATGGTGCAAGTTGTTTGAAATTCTCAAAAACTGGGTATGAGGCATGGGGAAAGGACGTTGATATAATGCATATACAATAATCAGAAGGTAACAACAAGAGCAGAAGAAAGAGTTGTCTAGATTAAAAAACGTATAACTCAAGAATGCAGTCCCCTACTCAGCTGTTCCAACTGAATATCAAAGAATCAATGGCGGAGATAAAGGTAATGTCAGGAGCAGGATTAAAATTCAGGCTGAAAGGATTTCATTGATAGGTTCATTTGACAAAATTGCTATCCTCAGCGAAAGTGAGAAAGAACTTTGGGCTGCTGAATAGAATGGACAGTCTAATGGGCACATAAATTAGATTTATAAGCAAAAGAAGGAACAGAGTAACAGAAATAAGAGTTGGTATAATCTTATGATAAAGATAGGGCAGTACAAAGTAGGTGAAGTGAAGGAATTCTGCTGCAGTGGAAAAATAATTGTGCATGGTGTAAAAAGCAAAGTAGTTGAAGAATACAAACTAGCACAGACAAAGAGGGCATTCCTCGCCAAATTATGGTACTGGTGTAAAACATAGGCTTTGATTTGGGAAAGATATATCGTGTAATGTAAATTTGGAGCACAGGATTGTACGAAAATGAATCGTGGATTGTGGGAAAACAGCACCAGTAGGGAATCGAAGTGTTCCAAATAAGGTGCCATAGAAGGATGTTGAAATTGAGGTGAAATGGTAAGAAAAGAAAGGAGGGTCTTACTGTAGAGTCGGTGAGGGTAGGAGTATTAGAAAAATCCTGACAAGTACTAGAGACAGTTTGGTTCGACATAGATGAAGAAATCACTGAACTGTCGTGATACTGCAGGTAGCTACAGAGAATAAAAACTGTAGGAGAAGACAAAGACTGAAATATGTGCATGAAATAACCCACGACTTTGGGTGCAAGTGCTACTGGGAGGTAAAGAGGTTGTCTCAGGAGAGGAAGTTCTGGAGAGTCACATCAGACCAGTCAGAAGCCTGTATCCCCACACTTTACGAAAAAAAAAGAAACAAAACTGGGAAGCACAGAAGGGGAGCTCAGAACTGTTAATCTGTTATTGAAATAGCCACAAACGTCATCTATAAGATTTTGCTTTGCATGTGTATGTTTACTGGAACTCATTTACCCATTCTACGGCGATATGAACAAGCCACTCCACATCCTGAGGAGCTCATACAGAACAGCCCTTCTCCACTGTGAGTTCTTCTATTTTACTTCTTGAACACTGTACTTCTTGTTACCAGCCACAATTTAACCAGAGCTCTAGAATTATTTCTGCTCTCTCATTCATACTACATACCCCACATTGTAACATAACACAGTCCTTAAATTCTCTCCTACTACAGCATTTCCATACCTCATGATTGTTATATCGTCATCTTGTTTTACATACTTAGTTACCAGTTCAGTGCTGTCGTATACTTACTCTCCCTACATCTTCATTTTCTGTATGTGACACTGAATTATGTTCCTGAGCTATTGCTGGCATTGATTTGCTGATTATGATGAGGATAAAGCTATCACTGAGCTGTTTGAAATAACTTACTCTCTGACATACCCTCCTATTCACAATAAACCATTCTCCCATAATACCATTTTCTGGGGCTGTTGATATGACATCACATTTGTGTGACCAGATATCCAAATCATCATTCCATTTCGCTTTGCTGATTCCTGCTACATTTAGATTGAGCCTGAGGCGGCTGTTTCATAGAAGAGCTTTTCGTGCAGTGCATGACTGCATTTAACCCCTCGTCGATTCACAGACCGCCAGTCACGAATCGTCTCTGATCATGAGCAGAATTCACCTTTGCCAAAACAAGGATGTCCTCGTTTATCTCAACCCAGGAGTCCAAAGCTTTGACCTGAGCGAACCAAAGTGTTCATTTCAGTTCCATCATGCTTTGTAAGACAAAACACCATTTTCTCGACCTCTGCTTAGATCAGAATGCCTTCGGAAGTAGTATTTCAGACATTTGTCTTGTGTGAGATATGAGCGCTTTCAGCCAGCTATCTTTGGTGTAATGGTGAGACCGCAGCGAGTGACAAGCACTTCAGTTGACTTCATATTATTATATACTTTGGATGTATGATGATTTTCAAATTAGGGAAAACTGTGTCTGTTTCCTGCTGTATTTTACATGTAGATTACACATTCTGATTGCTTGGTCTTTTTTCTCATTTTCAATTGCTTCAGAAAATGTGGTGATTAGGATCTATCTCTGTGCTAGGAGGCTGTAAGTTCAAGTGACAGAAACAGCTTTCCCCATTCGCAATTACATTTTCTCGCAATTTATAACTTTTTTTTCTAATTCTGAGACGTAGTTAAGCAGGGATGTTAGATAATCCGACTCTATATTTGTTCATAGACATAATGGTGAAACTGTATATTTGATCTGCTTGTAAACTGAATTGGGTTCCTGATATGTTTTGCCTTCGCAAATTCATTACCTAACACCTAGTTTTCTGAAACTACCAACTACACCATGTGTATCTGCATACATGAAACTTCCTGGCAGATTAAAACTGTGTGCCAGACTGGGACTCGAACTCTGGACCTTGGAAGCAGAGAGGACGGGTTGTGAGTCGTGCTTGGTTAGCTCAGCCGGTTAGAGCACTTGCCTGTGAACGTCAAAGGTCCCGAGTCTCGGCGCGGCACACAGTTTTAATCCGCCAGGAACTTTCATATCAATGCACACTCTGCTGCAGAGTGAAAATCTCACTGCGGAAACATCTGCCTCCACGTTTAAACCTTTACACACGGTTTCATGGGGAAACGAGTTTCTTATCTTGCGTTTACATAAACTGCGTTCATAACCTTGAATGAAAACTCATGGGCAGTTTGAAAGGCAGAGGCAGCTTACTAGTATTTACAATACATTTACTTTTTAGATTTTCTAGGTAACTTGTGTGTGTGTGAGTAGTGAGGGAACCCACCGCAGACGGGAGACGACGTCGTCATCAGGTGGTGCAGTGCTGCTGTGCTGGGCAGCCGTGGGCGGCGAAGCTGCAGCAGGAGTCTGGCTGTGGGGCTGGCGATGGGTGTCCGCAGTGGTGGTGGTGGGCCTGCTGTCGGCAGGAGCTGGCGAGCTGCACACACATAGAGGAACAGAGGTGGAGTGTGGCCAGGCGTGTTCACGTGAGGACCTGGACGCAGCTCACTACAGGCAGCGCTGCTGAGGGGTTGTCCACACATACACTATGTCAACAAAAGTGTCCGGACACCTGGCTGAAAATGACGTGCAAGTTCGTTGCGACCTCCGTTGGTGATGCTGAAATTCAATGTGGTGTTGGTCCGCTCTTGGCCTTGATGACAGCTTCCACTCTCACAGGCATACGTTCAATCAGGTATCCCATTATTCACCAAGTGCTGCGCTGAGGAGAGGTATCGATGTGGGTCAGTCAGGCCTGGCCCAAAGTTGGCGTTCCAAAACATCCCAAAGGTGTACTGCAGGATTCAGGCCAGAACTTTGTGCACGCCAGTCCATTACAGGGTTGACTGTCATGTAACCACCCCGCCACAGGCCCTTCATTATGAACAGGTGATCGATCATGTTGAGAGACCCAGCTGCCATCCCCGAATTCAAAAGTGGGAAGCAAGAAGGTGCTTAACATGAATGTAGGCCTGTGCTGTGATAGTGCCACGCAAAACAACAAGGGGTGCAAGGCCTCTCTATGAAAAACACGACCACACCATAACACCATCGCCTCCGAATTTTACTGTTGGCGCTACACACACTGGCAGATGACATTCGCCATACCCACACCCTGCCATCAGATCGTCACATTGTGTACCGTGATTCGTCACTCCACACAACGTTCTTCCACTGTTCAATCGTCCGATGTTTACGTTCCTTACACCAAGCGATGCGTCGTTTGGCATTTATTGGCGTGATGTGTGGCTTATGAGCAGTCACTCGACCATGAAATCGAAGTTTTCTCACCTCTGGCCTAACTGTTATAGTACCTGCTGTGGATCCTGATGCTGTTTGGAATTCCTGTGTGATGGTCTGGATAGATGTCTGCCTATTACACATTACTACCCTCTTCGACTGTTGGCGGCCTCTGTCAATGAACAGAGGTGGTAGGTCTGTACGCTTTAGTGCTGTATGTATCCCTTCACGTTTCCACTTCACAGTCACATCGGAAACAGTGGACCTAGGGATGTTTAGGAGTGTGGAAATCTTACGTACAGACGTATGACACAAGTGACACATAATCACTGATCACGTACGAAATCTCTGAGTTCTGCGGAGTGCCACATTCTGCTCTCTCATGATGTCTAATGACTGTTGAGGCCGCTGATATGGAGTACCTGGCAGTGGGTGGCAGCACAATGCACCTAATACGGAAAGCCAATGTTTTTGGGGGTGTCCGGATACTTTTGATCACATAGTATATACAGCAAGTAAAACACACACTCACAATGCCAGTAGTTCTCAGTCATTATGAACAACTTACCAGTGACCTAACCAAATTCAGTTGCTTCTCTCAAGTTCTCCTTAGCAGCACCGTACCAAAGAGTTAGTTGAAAATCCAGTGCAAACAGAATATACCTACTAGCTGACTGTTATGCTAAACTTAACTAGAGAATTATTGGATGGAGCAGCTCAAGTACATCAAAACAGCAACAATTGCAGAGGGCTCAGGAATGAAGTAAACTGGCTGGAATATAATGTATATTCACTTGACCTGATACTATGATCATGAGACGATATTCAAAGCGTTTGTAATTTGTGCATGAAGGACTCGACTTTGGGATGTATAGGGGATAAACAGGAGGACAGCATGTCTTGAATTGAACACAGAAGGACATTCAAGAGCAAACAGTGTAGGGAACTCAAAACTAGGACTTCATGATAGAAAGGAGCTACCACATGAGGAAATTTAACTGCTACTGAAAGTACTATTTTAGATACAAATTATAGCCAGTAAATACATAGCCAGGTATTTGAAAATGAGCACCCACACTTTGTAAGCATCAGTCAGATCATGGAGTGGTTAGTCAGCTCGATATGGATGGAAAATTTTAGTTTTATTCTTACTGTGACAGTATGGGCAGCTTTTTTCTGTTAGCATCCCTCTCTCTGCTTCCATTTTGATGGCCAGTTGGTACATCACTCTACACATTTCTACACAATCTGTATACATTTACACTGTGATAGCGAAACTTTGCCAGCATCCAGCATGTGCTATACAACTGTTGCATGTTACAGAGATAGGCATATTTTGCTCACAGATGTTATTTATTATTGTTTGCTTGTATTAAAGTCGATATATGGACAAATACTTTAATCAGACTGGCGTTAACATGTGGGATCAAAATAAATAAATAAATAAATGGATTACTACAAGAAGAAACTTCAAGTGATCTGACATCTTATTTCTGTTCGTATATTAACATATAATACAGTCAGTTCGTGAGCAAATACTTTAATCAAGATTGGCATTAACATGAATGCCCAGGAATAAAATAATCCATAGTTATTGCAATGAGATGCAGCTGTTTGTATAACCATGAAATTTTTACTTAAATTTAAAAGAATAACAAAATTTCAAATGAACTACTGACTTATTTCTGTTCCCACATGAACATTTTGAATATTAGTAAGGGTAGATTCTGTTTATTTTAGCTAAAGCTAATATGTATAAAAGTTATAGTACCTGTAATTTAAAACCAAGAACAAGGTTCAAATGAACTGTTGACTGATTTCTGTTCTTACTTCAATGTGAAGTACAATATTAGTAAAAGTAGATTCTGTTTATTTCAGCTAGAGGCAATACATATAAAAGATATATTATTTGTATTGAATTGCAGCTGTTTATATGACCATGGGCTTTAAATTTAAAACAAGTACAAAGTTTCAAATGAACTGCTGACTTATTCCTGTTTCTGCATTGAACCATCTGGAATATTGTCTGGAAGCTGAATATTATTCCCTGTATAGTGAATTGATGTAAAATGTTATATAGCACAGGACTGGCTTGTATTCTCTTAGTGTCCAATCCAGAATTATGACACGGGCGATTTCATAAGGGGGCTGTGCTTCAAGCACTACTTAACCAAGGTTCGTTTGTAATATACTTGCGACTGAAAAAGATTTGTGTGAGTGATCTGGTGTAATCATAGAGCTTTAAAATGAAGCAAATAACGATGGATAGGTAGAACTGGAAAACAGAAAGTATTGTTTCAAGCACTCTGCCGCATCATACCTCACAAAAGCAGTGGTCTTTTATTGCAGTAACCGATTGTGATATCGATGTGCCAGATGACATATATATACAAGGTGTTCGGAGATTCCAGTTACAAGCTTCTAGGACATGTGGAGGGGAGTGAGTATATGATATTTTCAATAAGAATCCGTGTTCAGAAATGTCATACAATGAGGCTAAAGAGAGTCAAAGTTATAGCCACTGGCCTCTGTAAATATATGTGTATACACGGTGATAGCGTGATGATGTTACATAGTTTATAGGATGATGGAAAAGGATAGATGTATCAATTTGGGTGAGGGTACCTGTACCAGAAACGAAACAGTCGACAGTTATAAGGGAAAACTGTGCTGATACCTCTGACACTGGAATACACATACTGGTACTGTTGCTGCTAAGATTGTAGGGTAGGCAACTTTCAGGGGCAGTAGTCTGGATCAGAACAAGGAAAAAAGTGTCCAGTAATAATGAGCTCAAAGTTACATGCTGGAGGAGCTATGAGCTTCTATTGAAACAGTGCTTGTAGCTCTTAAGGTTTGCATTTTATAAGCCATGTTCACTACACATTTTTTCGTTCTTTGGTCCATACAACCATCTCTCAAAGCTCCCTACTCTACAATCTTCCTAACTTCAGTACCAGTACATGTGCTCCACTATCGGTTAGTTCGTTTCTGGTTATGGGACCCCTATCTCAACTTGATACATTTACCCATCTACATACATACATTTGAAGGCACTGGCGCCTATAATTTTGACGCTATGTAGCATCGTTGGATGAGGTCTCTGAACATTGGCTCGTATTCAAATTATTAAGCACTAACTCCCCTCTAAAGGTCCTAACATATTGTAACAGGAATTTCCAGACACCCTGTATATGTGGCGTTTTTTTAAAACTTGAGATAACTAAATATCTCGCAACATGCATCATACAATAAAATAAAGTTTTGGGTGAAAAGTTAATCTCTCTATGTGTTGCAGTGGGATGCCTCCTAACCACCCCACCTGCTTGAGTGGGGCTAACTTTAGATTTTCATAGGGAAGTCCCAATTGTTACTGACTTTGGATACCACACCAAAAAATTATGTAAGGTTTACTCAAACCATGGTTTCCCAGTTGTAGCAGATGGCAGTGTAATCGACATATACCAAGTGCGTCTGTTTTTACAATTAGGAACAGATACATTTGATGTACGATACGTGAATGCCATCCTCTGACCGATAGTGCAACCATATCGGCAGAATATTGGCGGGGCATTCGTCTTCGTGGACGACACTTCGCGCCCTCATCGTGCATGTCTTGTAAATGACTTCCTTCAGGATAACGACATCACTCGACTAGAGTGGCCAGCATGTTCTCCAGACATGAACCCTATCAAACAAGCCTGGGATGGATTGCAAAGGTCTGTTTATGGACGACGTGACCCACCATCCACTCTGAGGCATCTACGCTGAATCGCCATTGAGGAGTGAGACAATCTGGACCAACAGTGCCTTGATAACTTTAGGACAGTATGCCGCAACGAATACAGGCATGCATCACTGCAAGAGTAGTGCTGCTGTATACTTGAGGTACTGGTGTGAACAGCAGTCTGGACCACCACCTATGAAGTTCTCGCTGTATGATGATACAACTTGCAATGTATGGTTTTCATGAGCTATAAACAGTGCGGAAATGATTTTTATGTTGATCTCTATTCCAATTTTCTGTACAGGTTCCGGATCTCTCGGAAATGAGGTGAAGCAAAACTTTTATGATGTGTGTGTGAGCAATCCACAAGCAGCTTCTTTATTTGTCAAAGAAGATTCGCCTCATAGCACAAGAGCAACTTAGGAAACCCTGTTAGAAACATCACAGTTAACAAAAACTAGCTTTGGACGCAGATAAATATACAGATCTGTGAGAATATTTAAACATCTTATCTGCACTTACCTACGTTCTACAGATGGTTCAGCAATTAGTCTAGTGAACTCCACGAAATCGTGTGGGTGGTTGACCACAGCGTCCGCCCATCCCTGCGTCGCCATCACCTGCTGCGTGTGGGCCTTTACGAAGGAAACGGCAGCCTGCCTGAGGCCGGGGCAGGCGTGTCTAATCGCGAGCACAGCTGCGGCCACTGCCGTCTCCACCCCCAGCCCTGCAGCCACCTGCTGCTCGCAAGTTGCTTTCAGACCCGTCACTCCGTATTTGTCGGCGGCAGCGAGCAGCTGGGGGGCCATGCCAGGTAGCTTAGGGGGCTGTAGGGTGTAGAGGTACGACAGCAGCTGCCGCAGCACCGGGCCCTCCACGTCAGGGATGGTGATTTTGCCGCTGCTGGCCTCCACCGTATCGTGGCTGAACATGGCAGCGAACACGGGGCTCCTGGCTACCAGGACAGCCCTGTGTGCCAGTAACCGTGTGTCGCCAGCCACCAATTTCACCGTGGCGTCGTCCCCATCGTCCAACAGGGAACCCAAGTCCGCAGCTGTGGTCTCCTGAACGTCCTTAACTGCTTCCATGATGATTCTGGGTGATTCTGAAACACGGCGTCACTGAGCAGTCCCTTGACCTTACACACCACCACAATACTGTATGATCCACACTCAGACCTGTGTCGAGCTGCAGTTAGTAAAAACTATCCCTCAAATATCAATTGCAACACCAGGATACCCTTGTGGAAATCCTTAATAAGACCATTTAAATGATGTCCTATTTGTTTCTTCTCGTTTGTTCAAAGATCGCCAGGAGGGATGGAGATCTCACTTCCCTAATTTCTTTCTGGGCTGCACTGTTACTTCATCAGGAAGCCATTAGAAACAGAGATCCACCATAATACTGATAAGACCAGAGAGTACTATAATACTGTAGTACAGGGTGATTACAACTAAACATTCGCTACTTGAGCTAGATGCGGAAGAAACTGGTACAGGCATGCGTATTCAAGTATAGACATATGTAAACAGACAGAATACAGCACTGTGGTCCGCTACGCCTATATAAAAATGGTTCAAATGGCTCTGAGCACTATGGGACTTAACTTCTGAGGTCATCAGTCCCCTAGAACTTTAACTAACCTAAGGACATCACACACATCCATGCCCAAGGCAGGATTCGAACCTGCGACCGTAGCGGCCGCGTGGTTCCAGACTCTAGCGCCTAGAACCGCTCGGCCACCACGGCTGGCCGCCTATATAAGATAACAAGTGTCTGGTGCAGTTGTTAGATCGGCTACTGCAGCTACAATGACAGATTATGGAGATTGAAGGGAGTTTGAATGTGTTGTTACAGTTGGTGTACGAGCGGTGGGACACAGCATCTCCAAGGTAGCAATGAAGTGGGATTTTCTTGTTCGAACATTTCACGAGTTTACCGTGAACATCAGGAATTCAGTGAAACATCAAATCACCGACATCGCTGCAGCCCGAAAAACATCCTGCATGAATGGGACCAGTGATGACTGAAGAGAATCGTTTGATGTGATGGAACTGCGACCCCTCCACAAACTGCTGCAGATTTCAGTGCTAGGCTGTCAAAAAATATTGGGTCCAAATGAAATATTATCGATCATCGATATGGGCTTTCGTGGCCGAAGTCCTCCCTGTGTACCGTTGATGGACTTCACAACCCCTTTACACCTCGTCTGGGTCTGTCAACACCAACACTGGACTGTTGATGATCGGAAACATGTTGCCTGGCTGGACGAGTCTCGTTTCAGATTGTATGGAGAGGATGGACGTGTACAGGTATGGAGGCAACGTCACGAATCCATGGACCCTGCATGTCAGCAGGGCATTGTTCAAGCTGGTGGAGTCTCTGTAATGGTACTGGGCATGTGCAGTTGGAATGATATGGAACCTGATACATCTAGATAAGACTCTGATGGGTGACATGTACGTAAGCATCCTGTCTCAACACCTGCATGCATTCATGTCAGTTGTGCATTACAACAGACTTGGGCAATTCCAACAGGACAAGGCGACACCCCACACGTCCAGAATTGCTACAGAGTGGCTCCAGGAGCTCTCTTGTGAGCTTAAACACTGCGGCTGGCCACCAGACTCTCCATACATGAACATTATTGTGTATACCTGGGATACCTCGTGTTGTTCAGAAGAGGTCTCCACCCCTCATACTCCTACAGATTTATGGAGAGCCCTGCAGGATTCATGACATCAGTTCCCTCCAGCACTACTTCCGACATTCTGCACATTATAGAGGAATGTATGGAAATTAATTTAAAAATGTACACAACTACTGTAGATATGCAGAAAGCATTTGATGAAATACAATGGCAAAATCTACTTAAGGACGAATTAACTTTCACATTGTGTGTTGCTGCCAAGTAGCACAGCTTGAAGAAACAGGTACTGTGTAGACAAACAACTGCAACAGTATAGTAGAGAAGGTAACAAAGAAATGCCCAGTGATACAAAAAAGTCCTTCTATTATTCACAGATAACAGTTACGTTGAAGGTACCAGGAACAATGCCAGTGCCTTGGATATTACAAAAAGGAGGACTTCGTTCTTAATAGGGTGTGTGATCACCACAGATGGCAGCATAAGCTCTGCAACGGATTCCCATACTGGCCACTAGATTGGGGAGGGGCTATGTAAATTAAAGGAGAAAGGGGGAGGGAGGAAATGAAAATGACTATTGATATCAGCTGCCTCAAGACTTTGTGCAACATCAGTGGCAACGAGTGAAAATGTGTGCCAGACTGGGATTCGAACCCGGGACCTCCTGCTTACTAGGCAGTTGATTTAACCACTGTGCCATCCAGACACAGTGTTTATCGCAGTTGTGCAGGCTGTCTCGTCACGCTTCTTGGCCGACCTATCTGCCGTGTTTGTGCGCATCCTCCATGATCATTACTTTGAGATTCTCACAGGAGGTTGGATGTAACTGTGCATCAGCACTGAATGTGGTGAATACACTGCCGATGAAGGTTAATTAACTATATGGATGTGTGGCTTCTGATTTTTCGGACATGTCTGAAGGAACAGACACCACATATTGATATAATCTGGGAGGATTGCTTGTGGTACGACATTCCACTCCTCTACCAGCGTGGCTGGCAACTGCTGGCTGGCCATTTGTGCATGTTGCACTACAATATGTCTTTCCAATGCCTCACACATGTATTCAATGCAATTTAAGTTGGGGGAAAGGACAGACATGACCATCTGCTGAATATCCTCTCGTTCCGAGAGCTTCTCCAGCTACACTGTTCGATGCAGTTGTGTATTGTCATCCATAAAATAAAGGCAGGACCGAATGCACCTCTGGAAAGACACACGTGGAGAAGGAGAACAATGACACAATAACATTGATCAATCAGTGTACCCTGTTCAAAGATACGCTGGTCAGTACATACAAGCAACGTTATCCCTCTCCACACCAAAATGCCTGAACCATGAACATGACCATGTTCCTGGGTGCATTAGATGTTCACACTTCTCGCCATGTAAGTGTCACTATGCAGACTAAATCTACTCTCATCATAGAAGAGCGCGTGCCTACTCTCCTCATGGGTCCAGTACTTATGCTCTTGGCACCACCAGAAACGGTGTGGCCGATGTAATGGTACCAACGGAACAGAATGCACTGGTTGTCAGTCAAGGAGACCAACCCATGCACTTGCTGTGCTACTGTGGAGTGCGGGATTGTGTGCCTTGCAGTGCTTTTAAGTGTGTTTGCAACAGCAGTCACGGTTAGCCTTGAGCCTCTTCTTGCATGTTGCACAATGTGAAGTGGTAGCTGACCACGGTTGGCCACCTCGTCTCTCTCGGACAGCAATGCCTGTGGTTTGGAATGCTCTCTATGCACTTGAAACAATGCTGTGCACAGTACCAAATTCTTGAGCTACACTCGTCACACTTTATCCTTTTTCTAGTTACCCAACGATCCTTCCCTGAGTGAAGTAAATCAGACATTCCCTCTGGTCCATCTCTGACAACGCTTCCCTGTGTCAAGTAATCCAAATATTGCCTCCAGTCAATTCTGTAACGAAGAACATGACCACCACCACCACAGTGCACCGTAACCAACAGATAATTGGCACACATTGTATATTCCTGTTCCTTCAACATCCCCATTTGGGCTGCTGGTGTCACAGTGGCCTCACTCTGTGTTAATGTCCAGCTTTCTATGCAATATCATGGGACCTCTGGCAACATGCCTCTGCACTTTCATTCATTTCGATGGAGTATTAATTTGTTATATGACTTTATCCACCTCACCCTTAAGTTTTGCAGAACAGTTTAGCTTGAGGTAGTGTACTGTGAAGAAAGTAGAAATGAAGCACAGACACCAACAAAACTTTATAAAAACTAGACAGACGTTATTGGTTTGCACTCTACATAGGCAGATGTACGCTGCATAGATAGGAGAGATATGTTGATACACAGATGTCCACAGAGATTAATCAAGGGTGGGGTAAGAGTGTAAAATTTCCATTTTTGATATGATGAGTTTGTCACTCTACAAAAACTAAATTTCATAGGTGACATGAAAACTTAATATATCTTAATGAACTGATGGTAATGCTCACAATATAGAAATTAAATCTCTCTATTTCAGATTTCTGATAGGGGGAAGGGTGACAAATACCCTCTGTTGCCTACCTCTCTTACGGATGGGTTTCTGATGATGTCACAAGTGTTTTAAGTGAAGCTGAACAAGATCTTGAATTCATGTTAAACAAAAGGAATAAGGTTATCTGCAAAAAAATAAGTCTGAATGACAGAGCACAGTTTGTGACGAAGGAGGACAAAAGAATATTGCTTACATGTATGTGACAATCTAGTGGAGAAAGGTGACTCATTTACTTATTTACGTATCTAAGACAAGCAGCTGAATTGCTCAAGGAAGCAGTTGTTTCAATAAAAAAAGAAGATATTAACGTCTTAAAGTAACAGCCTCAAACGACTAGTTGTTGTTGTTGTTTTCAGTCCTGAGACTGGTTTCATGCAGCTCTCCATGCTAATCTATCCTGTGCAAGCTTCTTCATCTCCCAGTACTTACTGCAACCTACATCCTTCTGAATCTGCTTAGTGTATTCATCTCTTGGTCTCCCTCTACGATTTTGCCCTCCACGCTGCCCTCCAATGCTAAATTTGTGATCCCTTGATGCCTCAGAACATGTCCTACCAACCGGTCCCTTCTTCTTGTCAAATTGTGCCACAAACTCCTCTTCCCCCTAATTCTGTTCAATACCTCCTCATTAGTCATGTGATCTACCCATCTAATCTTCAGTATTCTTCTGTAGCACCACATTTCAAAAGCTTCTATTCTCTTCTTGTCTAAACTATTTATCATCCATGTTTCACTTCCATACATGGCTACACTCCACACAAATACTTTAAGAAACGACTTCCTGACACTTAAATCTATACTCGATGTTAACAAATTTCTCTTCTTCAGAAACGCTTTCCTTGCCATTGCCAGTCTACATTTAATATCCTCTCTACTTCGACCATCATCAGTTATTTTGCTCCCCAAATTGCAAAACTCCTTTACCACTTTAAGTGTCTCATCACCTGATCTAATTCGTCTACATTCCATTACCATCGCTTTGTTTTTGTTGTTCATCTTCCATCCTTCTTTCAAGACACTGTCCATTCCGTTCAACTGCTCTTCCAAGTCCTTTGCTGTCTATGACAGAACTACAATGTCATCTGCGAACCTCAACGTTTTTATTTCTTCTCCATGGATTTTAATACCAACTCCGAATTTTTCTTGCTCAATATACAGATTGAATAACATCGGGGACAGGCTACAACCCAGTCTCACTCCCTTTCCAACCACTGCTTCCCTTTCATGGCCCTCGACTCTTATAACTGCCATCTGGTTTCTGTACAAATTGTAAATAGCCTTTCGCTCCCTGTATTTTACCCCTGCCACCTTTAGAATTTGAAAGAGAGTATTCCAGTCAACATTGTCGAAAGCTTTCTCTAAGTCTACAAATGCTAGAAACGTAGGTTTGCCTTCCCTTAATCTATTTTCTAAGATAAGTCGTAGGGTCAGTATTGCCTCACGTGAAACGATAGCTCTCTGAAAGTGTGGCCTGGACTTTGGGGCTGAAGAAAGGAGAAGACTGAATTTTTTTGAGGTCTGTTGTTACGAGTGGATCCTGACAATCACATAGCCTCATAAGATAACAAGTTATGAAGTCCTTACAAGAGTGGGAGATAAGAAGAGTATAAGAAGTACTACTGTAAAGCAAAGGTCAGATTCTATAAGGATAGAAACTGAAGGAATGAAATACTATTTGGGACTTAAAACCGGGTCCCGTGTTTACTAGCCATTACATCTTTCACTGCTTCCGCTTCTTTCTCTATCGAGGATAAAGTTGAGACCCATATATGTCCAGAAAAACGCAGTTCCATCAGATCAAAACATCAGATTGTTGGTTACCTACTGAAACATGATGAGATCCAAAACCGAGTCATAAATGGATATGTCAATGAAAAAAATAGAGGAACACGACAACTGAAAGACATCGATCGTAACACATGGGAGTGAAGAAGAAGGAAGAAAGACATGACGACGAGATCTTCTGCCAACCCATCCTAGAACTGACCACTGAAGAAAAAGTTCTTGCAAACACTCTAGAGCAGGCATCTAAGTAACTGATATTGCAGTATCTTATCTCTCAATTCCCTGTATCAACTTTACGTATCGTATGTCAGCATTTCAGGTTATCTCAGTCATATCACTTTAACAGTGATGATCTGTACGTTTCTAACAGTCACACTGTTATACAATCCTGCCGGCGGAACATCTGCAACTGAGCACTATACCAGAGGTTGGAAATACCGCAGGTGTTGTAAGGTTCTTTTATTTAGATCACGAGCGGAAAAACATGCTTTGCGCTTGCTCGTAAACCCCCGCGTTCTGTACTCGTCCACCGCGGCGCTCTGGGGTAACAGCACGAAGTTATAACACCTGATGATGGGCGTATAAGAGCCCGAAACAGGTCGTATTCCAAATAAAATAACCTTACAA
This sequence comes from Schistocerca cancellata, assembly GCF_023864275.1. Lineage (NCBI taxonomy): Eukaryota > Metazoa > Arthropoda > Insecta > Orthoptera > Acrididae > Schistocerca > Schistocerca cancellata. The sequence goes on along the minus strand of NC_064636.1, from coordinate 38,448,453 downwards.
CTGTAGCGGTATTTTCAACCTTCAGTCACACTGTTATTTATCGTAGCCCACGCCGTCTTTCGGCTTAGAGCTTTCCTTCTCACTCGGTTATTACCAGCGATTGTTATTTTGCCACATGCGTGATTTCAACCTGGCACAGCCGATGCGATATTTGATGTGCACTGCTTCACAACAGAAGCCAGGCTGTTCTGTCCACTCGCTGTGGCAACTGTGAACTGGATGGCATTTACTCGCCCACGCCAAGCTTTTGAAAGCCAGACACAAGGCATGTCAGGACAAACATAGACCAATGTGCAGTGCCGAAAATATGCCGCTGTCCTAGATTGAAGCCTTAATTATTCAGTTCCTTGCAACAATAACTATTCAGAGTCCAAGAAATAAATTCCACGTTGTCTCTGTATTCACAGCAACTTTCACACGCTGAACCCCTTTAGTGCGAGGTCGCAAAAGGCAATGATGTTCGCGGTAGTAAGCTCCTCACATACAACATGTGAACAAAAGTATCCGGACACCCCCAAAAACGTAAGTTTATCATATTACGTGCGTTGTGCTACCACCTACTGCCAGGTGCTCCATATCAGCCACCTCAGTAGTCATTATACATTGTTTTCTAATACATATAAAAGAACATGTAACACATTATTGAGCTCTCTACCTTCAGTTATCGCGATCGGGCTAGTCGATGAAAAAGTGGTACGCGACTGCGAAATTCGTTAAGGAGATTATTTAAAGACTCTTCAAGCACGTTTAAAATACATTACGTGTGACGAAGTGATCAGAGACGTTTATTGTCCGGTGAAGTGAAAATGTTTCCGACAATATAATTCGAACTTTGTGTTAGCTGGGAAAAATACTCTTGGGAAACTATTATGGTTGTGGAAGCCACGAAAGTTGTACGCAACGGAAAGCTATAGTTTACGTAATTCCGCATTTTATAAAATTGTGAAACGCGTGTGCGCGGAACATTAAGAGAATCTTATCCTTGGACGGTTGCGGGGATAACTAATACAAACAACGCGTCAGCATAAAAATAGTAATCTTGTTAACTACCATATATTAATTAACGGGGACCTAAAATACTAAAAACAGTCCATGCACCGATAAATTGAACCCTGCATGTGAAAGACAATCACATCGAACATTTCGAGAGCGAAGAATAGACATTTAAGTGCCGAATTGATAGCCTGGGTCGTGTCGATATTTGGACGTTATATGACACGCGTTATTCAAAACACGATATCGACCATTTTAATACTGAAAAGAAAAATAGGATCATCACCCCCAATCCCGATTCATATTTCATATTTAGTTAGTGAAAAGAAATGTGTTAATAAACAAACTACATTTCAATTTTATCCACGATTTTGGCTTCATTACATAGTCTTGAGTACATGATAAACAATATCTGTGCAAGTTGTATACAACGTATCGCCATTATACTTAGCCAACCAATATTGTGGGACACCAAAAATGCAAATGCATGAAATGGTCCTTACAGCGGATGTATAATGTGTGTGTGCGACGAACTATATTGAGAAACTGAACATCCATTACGTACTTGCATGTTTAGCTGCGAAAATGGTCCTTGTCGGTACATCAGCACAGAGTTCGAATAGAATCGCTGGAACATTGCAAACCATTCAGATTAATCGAACATGTAAATACGCATAATGCTGGTATCACCAGGATGTGTTCTTTCTCCTCACCCCCGTGGCAGTAATTGAATTAAGAGTCGGCCGGGAATAACATTTAAATCAACTGACGCCCATTGAGCTAGCGTCACGAATTTTCAAACGTCCACTGCCACGTATGAATGCGAGTGACACAACGAGTGATAAAGTCGATCGAGGGGTTTCTTCGTCATCGTATTGAGTGACACTGAGCGGTCACAGTACCAAGAGGATTTCAGAAGTAGAAACCAATGGTCTACAGGAAGCAGTTAGTGGTATGTGTATGAGTGAGGAAGGCATCAGACATTAGAAAAACTTGGACACCATGACTGCGAATCTGACGACAGAAGAAGTCTGGTGGAAGCCATCGCACAAGGTTCCTGTGCCAAGTACAGAGCTGCCACATACAGACTTAATTCGCTGCAGAACTGGGAGAGGAATTAACGAGTGAGAGAGAAATATAGCACGTGAATGAGATTTTCACTCTGCAGCGGAGTGTGCGCTGATATGAATCTCCCTGGCAGATTAAAACTGTGAGGACGGGGCGTGAGTCGTGCTTGGGTAGCTCAGTTGGTAGAGCGCTTGCCCGCGAAAGGCAAAGGTCCCGAGTTCGAGTCTCGGTCCGGCACACAGTTTTAATCTGCCAGGAAGTTTCATATCAGCACACACTCCGCTGCAGAGTGAAAATCTCATTCTGGAAACATCCCTCAGGCTGTGGCTAAGCCATGTCTCCGCAGTATCCTTTCTTTCAGGAGTGCTAGTTCTGCAAGGTTCGCAGGAGAGCTTCTGTAAAGTTTGGAAGGTAGGAGGCGAGGTAGTGGCAGAAGTAAAGCTGTGAGGACGGGGCGTGATTCGTGCTTGGGTAGCTCAGTTGGTAGAGCGCTTGCCCGCGAAAGGCGAAGGTCCCGAGTTCGAGTCTCGGTCCGGCACACAGTTTTAATCTGCCAGGGAGTTTCATATCAGCGCACACTCCGCTGCAGAGTGAAAATCTCATTCTGGAAACATCCCCTAGGCTGTGGTTAAGCCATGTCTCCGCTATATCCATTCTTTTAGGAGCGCTAGTTCTGCAAGGTTCGCAGGAAAGTTCCTGTAAAGTTTGGAAGGTAGGAGGCGAGGTAGTGGCAGAAGTAAAGCTGTGAGGACGGGGCGTGAGTCGTGCTCGGGTAGCTCAGATGGTAGAGCGCTTGCCCGCGAAAGGGAAAGGTCCCGAGTTCGAGTCTCGGTCCGGCACACAGTTTTAATCTGCCAGGGAGTTTCATATCAGCGCACACTCCGCTGCAGAGTGAAACTCTCATTCTGGAAACATCCCCTAGGCTGTGGTTAAGCCACGTCTCCGCAATATCCATTCTTTCAGGAGCGCTAGTTCTGCAAGTTTCGCAGGAGAGTTTCTCTAAAGTTTGGAAGGTAGGAGGCGAGGTAGTGGCAGAAGTTAAGCTGTGAGGACGGGGCGTGATTCGTGCTTGGGTAGCTCAGTTGGTAGAGCGCTTGCCCGCGAAAGGCAAAGGTCCCGAGTTCGAGTCTCGGTCTGGCACACAGTTTTAATCTGCCAGGGAGTTTCATATCAGCGCACACTCCGCTGCAGAGTGAAAATCTCATTCTGGAAACATCCCCTAGGCTGTGGCTAAGCCACGTCTCCGCAATATCCATTCTTTCAGGAGCGCTAGTTCTGCAAGGTTCGCAGGAAAGTTCCTGTAAAGTTTGGAAGGTAGGAGGCGAGGTAGTGGCAGAAGTAAAGCTGTGAGGACGGGGCGTGAGTCGTGCTCGGGTAGCTCAGATGGTAGAGCGCTTGCCCGCGAAAGGCAAAGGTCCCGAGTTCGAGTCTCGGTCCGGCACACAGTTTTAATCTGCCAGGGAGTTTCATATCAGCGCACACTCCGCTGCAGAGTGAAAATCTCATTCTGGAAACATCCCCTAGGCTGTGGTTAAGCCATGTCTCCGCAATACCCATTCTTTCAGGAGCGCTAGTTCTGCAAGGTTCGCAGGAGAGCTTCTCTAAAGTTTGGAAGGTAGGAGGCGAGGTAGTGGCAGAAGTAAAGCTGTGAGAACGGGGCGTGAGTCGTGCTTGGGTAGCTCAGTTGGTAGAGCGCTTGCCCGCGAAAGGCAAAGGTCCCGAGTTCGAGTCTCGGTCCGGCACACAGTTTTAATCTGCCAGGGAGTTTCACATCAGCGCACACTCCGCTGCAGAGTGAAAATCTCATTCTGGAAACATCCCGTAGGCTGTGGTTAAGCCATGTCTCCGCAATACCCATTCTTTCAGGAGCGCTAGTTCTGCAAGGTTCGCAGGAGAGCTTCTCTAAAGTTTGGAAGGTAGGAGGCGAGGTAGTGGCAGAAGTAAAGCTGTGAGAACGGGGCGTGAGTCGTGCTTGGGTAGCTCAGTTGGTAGAGCGCTTGCCCGCGAAAGGCAAAGGTCCCGAGTTCGAGTCTCGGTCCGGCACACAGTTTTAATCTGCCAGGGAGTTTCATATCAGCGCACACTCCGCTGCAGAGTGAAAATCTCATTCTGGAAACATCCCCTAGGCTGTGGTTAAGCCATGTCTTCGCAATACCCATTCTTTCAGGAGCGCTAGTTCTGCAAGGTTCGCAGGAGAGCTTCTCTAAAGTTTGGAAGGTAGGAGGCGAGGTAGTGGCAGAAGTAAAGCTGTGAGAACGGGGCGTGAGTCGTGCTTGGGTAGCTCAGTTGGTAGAGCGCTTGCCCGCGAAAGGTAAAGGTCCCGAGTTCGAGTCTCGGTCTGGCACACAGTTTTAATCTGCCAGTGAGTTTCAAATATAGCACGTGCGAAGGCCACCAAAAAAACGCGAGAGATTAAACAGAAGTATCAGAGCATCCACTCACCTTAAAAGTCAGCAGCGGAGACTCGTCAGGCAGGGAAACGCTCTGTCAGCTGGCGGACTACCAGTGTAGGCTGCAGCAGCCCGTTCACCCGCTCCTTATGTACACAAGTCAGAGGACGCCGCGGCCACGTGACGTCACCTGGCGTGACGGTAAGCAGGTGTCGCCTGCCTGCTCACCGCTTATCTGTACTGGTTACCGTCAGGTGTGACAGTCTGACACCACGTGTGCGCCTCGTGAGTACAACTTGCGTAATCCGTCTATCGACTCACACACGGATATTTGATTTCCAGGAATCCGAAATATGATGAGGGCTGCATGACTGAACATTCTGTCCCAAAGTCAGTCTGAATCATATAAAACGATGAAGGTGAAAGGATGTCGATGATACGATTCGCTGAGTGAAAGTGAAGAAGAATTATGGTACTGCTGAATGGAGCGGACCGTCTAACGAGAACAGAATATGGATTGAGAGTAAATCGAAGAAAGACGAAAGTAATGAGAAGTAGCAGAAATGAGAAGAGTGAGAAACTTAACATCAGGATTGATGGTCACAAAGTAGATGAAGTTAGGAAATTCTGCTACCTAGTTAGTAAAATAGCCAAAGACAGATGGAGCAAGGAGGACGTAAAAAGCAGACTAGTACATGCAAAAAGGGCATTCCTGGGCAAGAGAAGTCTGCTAGTGTCGAACGTAGTCCTTAATTTGAGGGAGAAATTTCTGAGAATGTACGTTTGGAGCACAGGATTGTATGGTGGTGAAACATTGGTTGTAGGAAAACGAGAACAGACGAGAATCGAAACGTTTGAGTTGTGAAGCCACAGACGAATGTTGAAAATTAGGTGGACTGATACGGTAAGGAGGTTCTGTGCAGAGTCGTAGAGGAAAGGAATATGTGAAAAACACTGACGAGGAGAAGGGACAAGATAATAGGATAACTGTTAAGACGTCAGAGAATGAATTCTACGGTACTAGAAGGAGCTGTAGAGGGCAAAGACTGTAGAGGAAGACAGAGATTGGAGTACATCCAGCAAATAATCGAGGACGCAGGTTGCGAGTGCTACTTTGATAGGAAGAGGTCGGCAGAGGAGAGGAATTTGTGATAGGCTGCATCAAACCAGGCAGAAGACCGATGGATCAAAAAAAAAAAAAAGTGTTTTCGAATTATCCGTATATGGACGAGGCTGTATTGGAGATATTTGTTGATCATTTCTGTTTGGCTCGACTGAGTAGTGAGTACCCTGGTGTGAAACAGAGAAAATAGGACATGTATTGCTAAATAATTTAATATTTTTTCCATAAAATTAAATTTTTTGACACTCTGGTCCAAAAACTCCTCATCAGGAATGTCACAAGATAAGGAAAATTATCATATTGTGACTGTAAAGTATAGTAGAGAGCATATGATATTTTTAGTTGAATTTGGGCTGTACGTGTTGCGAAATTCAGCAGACAGCGCTGGCACCTCTGACTCTATCCTGATTGGATAAAAAAATGTGCCAACACGAGAGATGTATGGGTATGTCATTCCAGCCCGCTTCAACTCTACGTGAGAAGTCATCATTGGTCGTGCAGGACTTTCGACGATCCATGACCAAATGATTTCAGTGGTTCAGGAATTTCGACACGGACTGTCCAGGGCAGTACCCAAATACCCTCTGTACTGCGGAAGGTGAAAAATGCATTAGCAACATCTGGTGTTGCTTTATCTTGTTGAAAGACAGCATTACAGATGGCTCAAAAGTTGAGGACAGACACAGATCTTAAAAGTTCACAAATGCGGCACCTGCTATCCAATTTACAGACTATGCGAACCAGAGCTGATCGTGTTGTCTACTACGCAAATGTACCCCATGCCAGCTCGCCAGGTGCTGTATCCGTATGATGGTGTTTGTTTTCCTCAGAGAGCCCAGACAGCGATACGTCCATCGTGGTGTTATGCGCAGAACCGGGATCCGTCTGAAAACATAACGTGTGCAGGCTAGGCAACTCTCTTTGCTGCTTTGTCAACGACAGCTGCGACAACGCTAGCTGTGACAGCCAATCAGTGGCGCTGCTGACGTCGTCGCTTTGGTCATGCTAATACGCGTCGTGCTGCAAACAGGTCCACCCGTGACACAAGGTGAGATGGCTGCACGATGCTGCACAACCAAGCGAATGCGCCGACGTTTCTCCTTTATACAGGGCGAGTCACCTAACGTTACCGCTGGATATATTTCGTAAACCACATCAAATACTGACGAATCGATTCCACAGACCGAACGTGAGGAGTGGGGCTAGTGTAATTGGTTAATACAAACCATAAAAAAATGCACGGAAGTATGTTTTTTAACACAAACCTACGCTTTTTTTAAATGGAACCCCGTTTAGTTTTGTTAGCACATCTGACCATATAAACAAATACGTAATCAGTGCCGTTTGTTGCATTGTACACACGTGGTTTCCGTTTTCAGTTACGGAGTGCAATAGAGTGTGTCCCGACATGTCAGGCCAATAGATGTTCAATGTGGTGGCCATCATTTGCTGCACACAACTGCAATCTCTGGCGTAATGAATGTCGTACACGCAGCAGTACATCTGATGTAATGTCGACGCAGGCTGCCACAATACGTTGTTTCATATCCTCTGGGGTTGTAGGCACATCACGGTACACATTCTCCTTTAACGTACCCCACAGAAAGAAGTCCAGAGGTGTAAGATCAGGAGAACGGGCTGACCGATTTATGCGTCCTGCACGTCCTATGAAACGCCCGTCGAACGTGTACCTCACCCCTCATGGTAATGTACATGTGCGTCAGTGAAAAAGACCAATAAAAAGGTGTTAGCATGTGAACGTAATGTGCTGTTCCAGTCTCTTCTGTACCTAACGTCCATCACCATTCCCTTTGGATCCCTACGTAATTCGGTGCTCTCCGATACACACGATCGAACAGCGGAAGTGTGGTACTCAAGCGTCAACTTTAGGTTACAATATCTCCGGATCTAATTAACATTTCACAATGCAACAAACGGCACTGATTACGTATGTGTTTATATATTCAGATGTGCTAACAAAACCAACGGGGTTCCATTTTAAAAAAAAAACGTAGCTTTGTGTTAAAAAACATACTTCCGTGCATTTTTTTGTGGTTTGTATTAACCAATTACACTAGGCCCTCTCCTCACGTTCGGTCTGTGGAATCGACTCGTCAGTATTTGATGTGGTTTACGAAATATATCTGGCGGTAATGTTAAGGTGACTCACCCTGTATACGAGGCATAACGCAATCTTGTCACAAACAACAACATTCAAATGCGTTTTCTGAAAGGTACATCTGGTGGATACCGTTCAGCGTCCGCTGTCAGATCCGGTAGACACGGATCCCAAACGCTGGAGCAGTAGTCCAGAACAGGACATACGACAGTGCCACGCATGGTGTCCGTAACAGAATCCTTTCAACACACGCGAGGGTTTCATAAAAAGGCTCTGAGCACTATGGGACTCAACATCTTAGGTCATAAGTCCCCTAGAACTTAGAACTACTTAAACCTAACTAACCTAAGGACATCACACACACCCATGCCCGAGGCAGGATTCGAACCTGCGACCGTAGCAGTCCCGCGGTTCCGGACTGCAGCGCCAGAACCGCTAGACCACCGCGGCCGGCAAAAGCAGGCGCTACTTCTCAGCCAAGCAGCTCCTCAATTGGCCTCACAAGGGCTGAGTGCGCCACACACGCCAACAGCTCTCGGTGGACCCGGACAGTGACGCAAGCAAGTGTTATCCCAGCCGGCCAGCGCTTAATCTCGGTGATCAGACGGGAACCAGTGCCGTCACTGCGGCGAGGCCGTTGGCTTTTATTCGCCTCCCATACTAATGTGACGTGTCTTCTCTTTCATTGCGATTCGTTGCATTTCCCTCTAGTCTTTTTGCAATGCGAGTATAAAACTTGCTGGCAGATTAAAACTGTGTGCCGGACCGAGACTCAAACTCGGGACCTTTGCCTTTCGCGGGCAGGCGCTCTACCAACTGAGCTACGCGAGCACGACTCACGCCCCATGAGAAAGGATGGGGCCCCTCCACGCCCACACCAACGTGGTGACCAAACCAAAAGTTCTACTGTCACCTCCGTAAACATGTTAGTTTTTGAATCAGGCGTCACAGGATGCGGGCTGTGATGTTATCCATGCGTCTGGGTAAGACTACTCATTAACATGGTCCATCAGGAGATAGAAGTGGTCGAAAACGATCGAAGGGTAGCGGTTTTAAGAGCAGAGGAAAAAAAGTGCCAAGGCCAACGCCAAGGGAAAAAAACCTCTGCGACAGTAGGACGGGTAGTAAGGGCAGTAGCGGCTTGCTAGCTGCGACAGAGCATGCAATGTGAGGGAAGGTTAGCGTGAGGTATCCGTGCATCGTTACCTATGTGCTGCGTGGTCGTTAGCTGGGTCAGTCCGGTGCTGCGGCGGGGCTCGCTTGTAGTCTCCTGGGCCGGCCGCAGTGGCTTCCTCCGTGTAACATAAGAGTCCGGCGCGGCAACGCATGCGTCGCTGTTAGGCCCTCTGCAGCGCCTTGTCGTCAGTGGCTCGGTGCAGCTTCATCAGGCTGGTGCAGAACGGCTGCGATCGGCTACCGTTCAGCGTCCTCCTCTACTGCACGGCCATGGAGGTAAAAATAAGAGGAGTTGTCATGACGTCACAAACTTGAAGCCAACCCAAGTGAAGATCCGCCATGTTACCTACCCCAAAACATTCGCTTCTGGTGGTTTGATTCCGTGTAATTGTGAAGTGTTTTGATAAAAAACGCCAGCTTGTGTCGCTTATGGGTGTACTAATCGTTCTGATTGTAGTCTAAAGTTTAAACAAATCACGTTTCATTCGTAAGTGGACTTATTTAAGCGCTATTTTCTTATATATATTTGAAATTCTGATGCACTGTAAGCTATACAGTATGGTTTTATTTATGTGATTAGACTTAAGATTTCCTATCAATCCAACACAAAGAGCTATCTAGAGGTGAGCAATACACTTGGTTTTCATTGTTTTGTTATTCCCAAGTAACTGAAAAGTCCTGGCAAGGAATATCCTGGAAATGGGGACTAATGTTTTAAAATTCGATAATTTAATATAAAAGTAATGTAACTACATGTAGTTAGTTAAATCTTAAGTAAAATGTGCGAAACACCTGTTACAGTGGTTAAATATATATTTATTAAAGCAAATTCCCTGTCTAAGTCTAGGCTATTTAGATCATTATATTAATCACTGTGTTGTCGTGTTACCCTGAAAATTGCTGTTATTTGCCACACTGAATGTCACTTGGTAGGTACAGTTTATGAACAAAGCAGATGTGTAAACTACAATGGTCCTGACAATCTTAAATTCCGTTCTATTACTTCGTAATTTAACGAATCTTTCACTTTGTTGACATGACAGCTGTCTTGTTTATATCATCCCTGCAGACATCTATGGGACACCAAAGGAAATAAGGTAAGTTTCTTGCAAACTTGAACATTTAAAATTTGCATTCGACTTGAAAATGCAACGAATGCAAATCGGTGCCTCTAAACTATCAATAATTGCTTTTGGAGTTCTGGCTCTATCAATTATCGACACAAACACAATGAAAGTGAATAGAAATGGATTAAGAAAGCACGCTATTCATAGCACATACTTCTCTTCTCGGTTATTCGAAGTGTATAAACAAAAAGGAATTACAGTACTGAGACCAGAAGCGTCATGTTTTCGTGTCGTAGTACTGTATCGAATACGCATTTAAGACCAGAAAAACGTATGAAGTTGCGTTCCTTATGCTGTGTTGTTCACTAAAACAGTGTAACATTTACTATATAAAATAAATATCGCGTGCACAAGACAGAAATAACGAACAAGAAGCAATTGTAAACACTCGTCTGCTAATGTTTTGGGGGATCCAAGATGGCGGCAGGCCCCGCCCACTGGCTTCAAAACAACTTACAGCGTAAGTCTGTAGTAGAGATGGGCAAAGCTGTTCTTTTCAGAGATTGGATCAGAACTGTTCACTCCCTGAAATGAATTAGCTCTTTTTCATGACTCACCACTCATTTACAATAGAAAATAAATGGAAGGCACATTGCCCTTTAAACTTGGTTTATTCCAGTACTATACCTGTATTTTGATCTTATTTGATCCTATTTTGAAGTAACACAGATAATGAGTAAGAATTTTGTATTGTTTATTGAAATTTCCACGATATGACAAAGTTTTTGATTATTGATTTATTTTGCACTATCGTGGTTTTTTGGGTGATCGGAAAATGTTGTAACTTGAGATTTACATTAACAATATATTTGGCTATAACATATTAAAATTTCATTAACCTCATACAAATACATCGCAAGCCATATATTTTTAAAGTGAACGTTTCCTTTCGAAGACGCCTAAAATCGCAAAATCCGTACCAGAATAAGAAAAGAAAATATAAATTTGACTGTAAAACGAAAGTGCTGCATATAGCCTTACGCAGAATAAAACAAGGAAAATATTGGTGTATCACATTTTGCGATACGTTTATCGGTTCGCTCGTAATTAAAGCGTAAATTCGAGTGTCTATAATAAAAATCCTATAGTAAGAGGAGTCATCAGGAACCTAATCTAATCAGTTTAAACAAATAAAAATAAAATAAAAACAATTGATGTATACATAACATAATAATGTAATATACATAGCGGCATTACTACGAAGAACAATATCCAGTGGGGACGAACTCCGATGCAGAGGCGCTGAGTCGAGCAGGTCGAGCCGCGAGCTGTATTACTGCGTGAGCTGAGACCGCAGAGACCACAGTGACACCTGAGTCGCTTTGCTCGACGCTCTGGCTAGAGTCGAGACGGTGGGGCGAGCGATGAGCGGGCGAGTTCCGAGGGAGGGGGTAGCGGTGAACTCACCCGCTCCGAGACAAAATAGTTCGTTCCCTCGCGAGCGGGTTTTTGCAAGTAGTTCCTATGTTATCCGCTAGGTGGCTCTCTGTCCTGTTGCTCGCATCAACTGCCCAGAGGGCAGGACGTGCGACTGAAACGATCGCCGACAGAGTGCGATGCGAAGTTACGCTGCGCTAGACACTGCGCGGCAGACGACGCACATGTGAAACACAAAATCCAATGGGGCACTGCACATTGCAGGCAGCCAAGGTAGAAGCAGGGCAGAGGCCGGCGCTGGCTGTGTTGCGTGGCGTGCACTGTGCTGTGACCAGCAGAGGCGCTGCTGATATGCTCCGTCTCTCTCTCTCTCTCTCTCTCTCTCTCTCTCTCTCTCTGCCGTGGGAAACGTTTGGAGCTACCGTTCTTTTTTTCTGAATCACTGATTGTTCACTCCTTTCAAAGATTGAACTCTATGAATTAGTTCAAGAGCGGATCCCCCATCTCTAGTCTGTAGCGCCATCTCCCCTTATTCTACCTCCACGTGCACGGCGCAGGACTTCTGCACAGCAGCTTCCAGCAGATCCGCTTGCTCAGTGAGCTGCGCCGCTTCAGCGTCGGAGAAATGCACGCCGTTCGCTCTCGCTGTCGCGATGAGGGTCGTCCCCGCCGTCGTCGGCGTCGCCACCGGTTCCGCTGGGGCGGCGGTTGTCTTCTCTGCGCCTCTCACCTGCGGTGCTGCTGGAACAAAAGCTGGGATAGGCGCGCGAACGTCCTTCTGCGAGGTCGCAGGAGTGTTCGCAGGTACGACTGCGCTGAGGCTTTGGGCGAAGACTGCACGCAGTTGCCCCCCGTCCTCACAGCCTTCTGCCAGTACCTCGTCTCCTACCTTCCAAACTTTACACAAGCTCTCCTGCGAACCTTGCAGAACAAGCACTCCCGAAAGAAAGGATATTGTGGAGACATGGCTTAGCCACAGCCTGGGGGATGTTTCCAGAATGAGATTTTCACTCTGCAGCGGAGTGTGCGCTGATATGTAACTTCCTGGCAGATTAAAAGTGTGTGCCGGACCGAGACTCGAACTCGGAACCTTTGCCTTTCGCGGGCAAGTGCTCTACCGTCTGAGCTACCCAAGCACGACTCACGCCCCGTCCTCACAGCATTACTTCAGTCAGTACCTTGTCTCCTATCTTCCAAATTTCACAGCGAAATTTCCGGCGAAACCGTGGGACTTGGCGCAGTGGTTACTACACTGGACTCGCATTCGGGAGAATGATGGTTCAAACCCGCATCTGGCCGTGCCCATTTAGATTTTCTATGATTTCCCTAAATCGCTTCAGGTAAACACCGGGATGGTTCCTGTGAAAAAGCACGTCCGATTTTCTTCCCCATGCTTCCTTAATCCGATCGGACCGATGACCTCGTTGTTTGGGCCCTTCTCTCGAATCAACCTACCGACGGATCTCCTGCGAAATTTGGAAGACTGCCACTCCTGGGCGAAAGGACACTGCGGGGACATGGCTTAGCCACATTGTGGTGGATGTTTCCAGAATGAAATTTTTCTCTCTGCAGCGGAGCGTGCATACACTCCGCTGTAGCGCCAAAGTTTCTTTCTCTAATTCTTTATTTTTGGAAAGAAGAATGACACAGTATCAGTTACTGATATATGAAGTGAGAAAGATTAGAAAACGAACATGCCATAAAAACTGTGCAGTTTCGCTTAATTTACGTCGCTTATCAGATAACGGCGTCTTTCGAGAGCGTTTGCACGTGACTTGCATCAGATTTCTGTAGCAAACAAGTCAGTTACCTTTATCAGACAATCCATCAAGCATCTCAAGTACCAGACACGTTATATTTTATCTTTCGACAATTTCACTTCTATCACAAGGAAAACAGTACGAGTTGAGATTAACTGCAGCTTGCACAACATGTTAACTCCAAACCTTTGATACCATGTCTGGTTTTATGTTCTTCTTTTTAGTAAAAGAGGTTAAAAAGAGTTCATAGAGACGCAAGCCTGAAGCAAAATAAAAGAAGAACCGTAATGCCATAAAACTAGACGGTGAATTACATGTCTGAAGTTTCAATATTGCTACTCTGAAGTTAATGTCACCTGCATGTAGCTGGAGGAATCGTGAAAAAGAACAGTAAGGAAAGGCGTGTGTTTTAAAACCCGGGAACCCTCCATGAACCGTATTTCACAAGCGCTGCCCTAGCAGGTCAACAGAGATGTGGCGTTGTTTTGCGGTATCGGAGCAAAAGTCGGAGCAGGAGGCCGGTCAGCAGTTTTTCTGGAGTGGTGTTTACGTAATTAAAGCTTCTACATAACCACAGTAGTATGTAAAATAATCTTGCTATGTAGTTAGAAAACAAAACATTGTTTTATTGTAAACTGTTTATGTAATTAGCGATTACAGCACACATTACTGAAAATAAAAAGGAGTGCTGTTCTCTAAACTGATAGTATGCCAAGTATAGTATTAGACATTGTATTAAGCGTCGAAAGCTGCAATCCTTCACGAACTTTGGAGGAGTCGTTTCACAAATCAGTTTGTCAGTTTCTTTTGATTTAATACATAGTCTGTGCTATTTCATATTTCCCGTCAAGAATCGTATCAAAGTCATCATTTCTTTGGTAGCTCGTAGTGTGGCTTGATTGGTGGACTGTGAAGTGACACTCATTTCATGTTCCGAGTTTTCTGAATTCTTCATAGCCGGCCGCTGTGGCCGAGCGGTTGTAGGCGCTTCAGTCCGGAACGGAGCTGCAGCTACGGCCACAGGCTGGAATCCTGCCTCGGGCATGATGTGTGTGTGATGTCCTTCGGTTAGTTAGGTTTAAGTAGTTCTAAGCCCAGGGGACTGATGACCTCAGATGTTAAGTCCCATAGTGCTGATAGGGAGGGACATGTGGTCAGCACACCGCTCTCCCGGCCCTCTGTGAGTTTACAAGGCCGGAGCCGCTACTTCCCAGTCAAGTAGCTCCTCAGTTTGCCTCACAGGGGCTTTTGCACCCCGCTTACCAACAGGCACTTGGCAGACCAGACGGTCACCCACCAAAGTCCTAGCCCATCCCGGCAGCGCTTAACTTCGTTATTAACTTCGTTACACTGACGGGAACCGGTGTTACCACTGCGGCAAGGCCGTTTGCAGGGCTATAGACACAGAGATGCTGAAAGAAACACAATTTTCTGTCAAGAGCACAATACTTGAAGCTTCGAATGACTACTGTAACGGAATATTATCAAAGGAATTTTCGCAAAACTCGATAAAACTCTGGTCATATGTACCTTATGTGGTACCGGACACTCACAGGTCACTGTCATTGTCAGAGAGAGTGTTATCATTCTGTCCTGTGTCGGATACTTTGCATGGATGGAGTTCAAGTCTGGAAATTGTCTGCCTGGTCAGTGTGTACGCTCTCTTTTCTCTGCATTGGAGCATATAATAGATGATGTGTAGTGTTAGCCTGTCTGTTGAGATTTGCCTTTTATCTGGCTCTCTAATGGATTCTCGGATGTCGTCGTGTGTCAATTGTGTTCATGTCTCCATATCTCTGTGCATTTTAGAAAGAAATGGTCAGTATTGTGGTTCAGATGGCTCTGAGCACTATGGGACTTAACATCTGTGGTCATGTCCCCTAGAACTTAGAACTACTTAAACCTAACTAACCTAAGGACATCACACACATCCATGCCCGAGGCAGGATTCGAACCTGCGACCGCAGCAGTCGCGCGGTGGTCAGTATTTTCCCCATAGGACCAAAGTCAGCTGAATGAGAAGCATTCGATGCGGATGCATTGGGTAGAAGTCGTGTCGCGTTAAAAAGTGTACTATGCCTCGACTCGAGTCTACATGGCTTATTTGGAACCGCTCCCGGATGTCGGGGAGAAATGAGAACACTGTACCGCCTTTGACACTGACTGCCCCCCCCCCCCTTACACTGCCATCTACTGATTCGCCACTGTTATAGTTGGCGGCTGTCCCTGAAATCTTCCCACATAATTTCCATTATTTCCACTAGTCTTAAACTTGGCTGGAGCCAGCAAGTGTAATGTACCCTTCGTGTAGTAAAAGGTGAAAACACGTGCTGAAAGCCCCGTACAGTCGGAGCAGGGCCCTCCTTTGCCCTCCCCTAACCACTGTTCTGTTCTGATCGCTGTGAGACAAAGTCCGTAAAGTAGTGACTCCGAATTTTTCACGCGAAAACTCTGAATTTTTTTAAAAATAAAACAAACATTATTAACATTCTGTATACCACACCACACACGAGCACCACGACATCTGCATCAATCTGATGCCTTGGATTCATTGTCATCGATCATCCTCCTTTCTGTCCCGACTAGGCCGCAAGCGGTTTTTATCTGCTTCCAAAAGTTAAAGAGCACCCTCAAGGACTTCGCTTTGATAGTGAAGAAGTGATGGATGCAGAGGTGAGGTTATGGAACAATCAACAAAGTCAGACATACTACAATGACGATCTCAACAAACTGTTCTCTTGTGGAGAGAAATTTGTTTGTCGCCATGGCGACTATAGTGAGAGTTGAATATGCAGACGTAAAGAATAAAGCTATAAATTATTAGTAATGTTTGTTTTCAAAATGAGATTTTCACCCTGCAGCGGAGTGTGCCCTGATATGAAACTTCCTGGCAGATTAAAACTGTATGCCGGACCGAGACTCGAACTCGGGACCTTTGCCTTTCACAGGCAAGTGCTCTACCTACTGAGTTACCCAAGCACGACTCACGCCCCGTCCTCACAGCTCTACTTCTGCCAGTACCTCGTCTCCTAACTTTACAGAAGCTCTCCTGCGAACCATGTAGAACTGGCACTCCTGAAAGAAAGGATATTACGGAGGCATGACTTAGCCACAACCTTGGGGATCTTTCCAGAATGAGATTTTCACTCTGCAGCGGAGTGTGCGCTACTATGAAACTTCCTAGCAGATTAAAACTGTGTGCCCGACCGAGACTCGAACTCGGGTCCTTTGCCTTTCGCGGGCAAGCGCTCTGTCAACTGAGCTACCCAAGCACGCCTCACGCACCGTCCTCAGCTTTACTTCTGCCAGTATCTCGTCTCCTACCTTCCAAACTTTGCAGAAGCTCTCCTGCGAACCATGTAGAACTAGCACTCCTGAATGAAAGGATATTGCGGAGACATGGCTTAGCCACAGCCTTGGGGATGTTTCTAGATTGAGATTTTCACTCTGCAGCGGAGTGTGCGCTGATATGAAACTTACTGGCATATTAAAACTGACGGGGCGTGAGTCGTGCTTGGGTAGCTCAGTCCCGAGTTCGAGTCTCGGTCCAGCACACAGTTTTAATCTGTTAGGAAGTTTCAATGTTTGTTTTATTTAAAAAGCTTTCACCCTACCAATACCAACGTGTTTTCCATAACGCATACTGCCAAGGAGATGTACTTTATCCCCACCACAAAAAAGACAAATTTCGTTAACTTTCGTCAACTTCATTAATAACGTCATTTTTAAATAACGTTCTGACATATAGGTACGGCCAAGAACCTGAAAATTTTTCGTAATGTGTACACAGGCAGCACCACAAATTAAAAAAAAATACGGTAATCGTTAACAATCATTCACTTTTGTTGACACCATACTTTTTAAAAATATGCAGTATATTTATGTAAGAGAGATCCTGAACATCAAAATATGAAAAACAAATTCGCTGCGTAAAGCCACATCGCGTATTAAGACTTAAATTTTTGGGTTACGTTCTGCCAAAAAATACAAAAAAAAAGAAAAACATACAAAGCCCGATATAAAAAAGTCATCAAAAGCAATAAATATTTCTTTCAATATTTTAAAGTATACAGTAGGTAGATGAGTAGATTATAATATTTTCATATTTTTAAAAGTTAGGCTTGAAGACCCCCTCCCGGTGCCGCCCCCTCCCCCCCTCCCTCCCACGATGTTACAAGGGTTACGAGTTTTCACATAAAAAATTCAGGGACATCACTTTTCAGTACGCCCTCCCACTATTGATTCAAACAAATCTGAGTGGTAGATTCGTACAGTTTGCAGCTGCAGTCTAATTCTGCTGATGCGTGCGAGTTTTCAAGATTTCCTGCTTGATCAGTTGCATGTTTTAAATGTCGGTTAAACGTCAGCCGATAGCCAGTATGTATCCCTAAGTATCATATTACGTGCTTTCTGTGATTACCCACATTGTGCAGTTTTACTATAGGGCTGCACTGTAGCTTTCCCTTCAGTAATACGTCTTCTCTGGAGGCACAGTGTACTTGCTTTTCATGCATAATCTCCCCATTCCGTGTAGAATGCCACCGGATTTGATTTTTTCTCTTCTTGAGCTGGATGGCACCACAAGCAACGAATGATAAGCGTCGTAAGTAGGTTGTTTAGATTTGTATGTTGGTAGCGCATGCAGCACTCGCTATTGAAATCACTGACTGTGCCGTGTGCGGTCTGTGGCTGGCTAGACTCATTGTTGGAAGTTATTCGCCAGTTGGGCAGTTGGATGTGAAGAGCGCGTAGCGTTGGGCAGTTGGAGGTGAGCCGCCAGGAGTGATGGATGTGGGGAGAGAAATCCCAGAGTTTTGAGATGTTAATATGAGCTGACGATCTTGACGTGCGTCCGTCGGAAAAAGGAAATCTGTTAAGCTGGATGTCAAGAACTTAACACGAATCCGAAGGGACCGAAAAATCAGGAGTTCGTGTTAAAAAATTCGTGTTAAATGAGAAACACAGATTTTAATAAGTGTACATGTACAGCAGTACACTAATGTGTAATACACTACACTATGAATCACGTTATTGTAGACTTATAACACTATAAATCATCATCATCATCATCATCATCATCATTTAAGACTGATTATACCTTTCAGCGTTCAGTCTGGAGCATGGCCCCCCTTATACAGTTCCTCCATGATCCCCTATTCAGTGCTAACATTGGTGCCTCTTCTGATGTTAAACCTATTACTTCAAAATCATTCTTAACCGAATCCAGGTACCTTCTCCTCGGTCTGCCCCGACTCCTCCTACCCTCTACTGCTGAACCCCTGAGTCTCTTGGGTAACCTTGCTTCTCCGATGCGTGTAACATGACCCCACCATCTAAGCCTGTTCGTCCTGACTGCTACATCTATAGAGTTCATTCCCAGTTTTTCTTTGATTTCCTCTTTGTGGACACCCTCCTGCCATTGTTCCCATCTACTAGTACCTGCAATCATCCTAGCTACTTTCATATCCGTAACCTCAACCTTGTTGATAAATTATAAAGTGATTGTAAAATCCAAGTACTCGAAAATTATGTACGTTCCTTTCTTGGAAAAAATTCGGTCATGGTTCGCTGACGTTCATGGGAACCCTAATATTTTGTAATTTCACAACCAGATGTAATGATAGCATCCGTAAACCCAGCAGTGACGTCGGATGTCGAAGCGAACCGTTCTAAACAGTCCAAGGCTGTAAACATCTCCTGACGGGTAGGTGGAATGGTATCTATATTCTCTTCTTTCTTCTGATGGCCCTTCTTGCACCTCGTTCACAGCTTTTGGCACATCCGATTCCACAGAAGCACACACGGCAACATCGTCAATGAATTCTTCGAAACTAATCCCAGGGTTCGCAACGTCCTGCAGAACTGTCCATTCTTCAGGTGAAGTGGCATCTTCTAACTCGTGGACATCTTCAGTGTTGCTATGTCTCCAAGCTCTATTAAAGCACTCCCCTATATGATGTGGCGATACTGAGCTCCAGGCTGCCGCGATGGCTTTTATTGCATCAAGCAGATTCCAATTTGGGATTGCACTATTGTTTTCAGCAGCACGAATTGCAGCTCTTACAAGTCGGCTACGATAAGCTCTCTTTATGAGAGAGATTATGCCTTGGTCCAAAGGCTGAAGGCGGCTTGTGCCGTTGGGTGGAAAAAACTGAACCTTTATGTTGGACAGGTTCAGATTATGAACGTTATGGGCAGTAAATCTGCCCAATGTAAGAAGAACATGTCTATTTTGGGTAACCATTCGACTGTTGAAACGAAGAAGCCACTTGCGAAATGATGTGCCATCGATCCAAGCTTTCTTGTGGTGAGAGTAATGCAAGGTAAAGTGTCCATATTTATGTTTTTGAAACAACGTGGTTTCTCGAATTTACCAATAACCCAGGGACGAAACTTCTCACTGCCGTCAGCATTACAGCACAGTACAACAGTCACACGTTGTTTGCTTCGTTCTCCACCGTGACACTTATCACCCTTTTATCCTTAGGGTGTGATTTGGAAAAAGATTGTAGAAAAATCCAGTTTCATCCATGTTAAACACATCACACGAGGCATACTTTTCCCTCACTCGGTTGAATTCATGCAACCAGCTGTTCGCACTTTCTTCATCAACTTCATTTGCTTCACCACAAATTTGTACAGGTGAAATTGAATGTCTCTTTTGGAACCGATACAACCAACCAGCAGAACAACGAAAGTCTTCGATGCCCATATCTTTAGCAATATCATTTGCTTTTGACTGAATCACAGGGCCAGTTAAAGGTATGTTAGACGCACGCATATAATTGAACCGTTCTGGCAGTAACGTATCAATGTCGTCATACTTGGTGGTACGAAGTCGTTTAGGTTTGTTTCCAGAACCTCATGCCGCAGCATTAATAATTTTTTCTCGATTCTTAATAATCGTAGATAAAGTAGATTTAGGTATTCCAAACTGCTCTGCAATTGCTGTTTTCTTGATACCACGGTCCACTTCATCTAGAATCCTAAACTTGTACATTTAGAGCTGTCTGTTTCCTCTTCGGCATTTTCGCGTGCTACGGCACGGTTCTAACTGTAGTTTTTATTCAGTATTCCAAATCTATACGGCGAAGACTAAGGCTCGTTTCACACTGGGACACTTGTGACGGTCACCGGTGACAGTCACTGATAGAGATACATTCGTTTGAATTGGAGCATTCACACCGGGACACTGCACTGAGTCACCGCGTCACGGTGGCCCAGCAGTGACTCTCCCTCGCCACATGTGACGGACACCGACACTGTGATCGCAGCGGTCACCGCCGGACACGCATTAGCCTGTATTGGAGTGTTCACACTGGGACACCGATCACAGGCACAGCATTGCAGAGTTGCCAACAGACAGGCAGCCGTTGCTGAGCCCAGTGGTTCTCCACACAGTGCAGCCATGAGTTTAGAGTTCATCAACACAGGAGATTTTATAAGTGAAGTGGAAAGTCGTCCCGTTATTTGGGATATGAAAAGCAATGACTACAGTAACAAAGTCATGAAAATGAAAGCGTGGCAAGAAATTATTACGAAGTTTGTGCCTGATTTCGATGAAAAGAGCATAGATGAAAGAAACAAAATTGGTAAGTTCTATATTCTTTTTTCACTTTAATACCGTATTTTTCGGACCAGAAGAATAGCGAAATATATTTTCCACCCCTGTACGAGGCTCGGAGGTTAATAACCTACAAGGAGAATGCTAGTAGTTCATCAAGTGAAGTTTTTGACATTCGAAAATACTGAAAAAACTTCTTCTCAGATTGTCTCAGATCGTCATAAAGGGTGTAATACACTCCTGGAAATGGAAAAAAGAACACATTGACACCGGTGTGTCAGACCCACCATACTTGCTCCGGACACTGCGAGAGGGCTGTACAAGCAATGATCACACGCACGGCACAGCGGACACACCAGGAACCGCGGTGTTGGCCGTCGAATGGCGCTAGCTGCGCAGCATTTGTGCACCGCCGCCGTCAGTGTCAGCCAGTTTGCCGTGGCATACGCAGCTCCATCGCAGTCTTTAACACTGGTAGCATGCCGCGACAGCGTGGACGTGAACCGTATGTGCAGTTGACGGACTTTGAGCGAGGGCGTATAGTGGGCATGCGGGAGGCCGGGTGGACGTACCGCCGAATTGCTCAACACGTGGGGCGTGAGGTCTCCACAGTACATCGATGTTGTCGCCATTGGTCGGCGGAAGGTGCACGTGCCCGTCGACCTGGGACCGGACCGCAGCGACGCACGGATGCACGCCAAGACCGCAGGATCCTACGCAGTGCCGTAGGGGAACGCACC
This sequence comes from Schistocerca cancellata, assembly GCF_023864275.1. Taxonomy (NCBI): domain Eukaryota; kingdom Metazoa; phylum Arthropoda; class Insecta; order Orthoptera; family Acrididae; genus Schistocerca; species Schistocerca cancellata. The sequence continues at coordinate 38,427,016 of NC_064636.1, read as the reverse complement.
GCCACTTCCCAGCAAATTAGGGACACTGTTGCTCCTGGGGTATCGGCGAGGACCATTCACAACCGTCTCCATGAAGCTGGGCTACGGTCCCACACACCGTTAGGCCGTCTTCCGCTCACGCCCCAACATCGTGCAGCCCGCCTCCAGTGGTGTCGCGACAGGCGTGAATGGAGGGACGAATGGAGACGTGTCGTCTTCAGCGATGAGAGTCGCTTCTGCCTTGGTGCCAATGATGGTCGTATGCGTGTTTGGCGCCGTGCAGGTGAGCGCCGCAATCAGGACTGCATACGACCGAGGCACACAGGGCCAACACCCGGCATCATGGTGTGGGGAGCGATCTCCTACACTGGCCGTACACCACTGGTGATCGTCGAGGGGACACTGAATAGTGCACAGTACATCCAAACCGTCATCGAACCCATCGTTCTACCATTCCTAGACCGGCAAGGGAACTTGCTGTTCCAACAGGACAATGCACGTCCGCATGTATCCCGTGCCACCCAACGTGCTCTAGAAGGTGTAAGTCAACTACCGTGGCCAGCAAGATCTCCGGATCTGTCCCCCATTGAGCATGTTTGGGACGGGATGAAGCGTCGTCTCACGCGGTCTGCACGTCCAGCACGAACGCTGGTCGAACTGAGGCGCCAGGTGGAAATGGCATGGCAAGCCGTTCCACAGGACTACATCCAGCATCTCTACGATCGTCTCCATGGGAGAATAGCAGCCTGCATTGCTGCGAAAGGTGGATATACACTGTACTAGTGCCGACATTGTGCATGCTCTGTTGCCTGTGTCTATGTGCCTGTGGTTCTGTCAGTGTGATCACGTGATGTATCTGTCCCCAGGAATGTGTCACTAAAGTTTCCCCTTCCTGGGACAATGAATTCACGGTGTTCTTATTTCAATTTCCAGGAGTGTACAATCCTTTCTGCAGCCGATCACGTAGCAGTGGATGTATGTGTAATGAACGTTTTGTCTTCATTCTCCTCCTCCTCCTCATTACAAGTACTAACAATAGTTCCTCCTCGCTCGAGTCCATTTCACCAACTAATCAGTTGGCAACAGCTGCAGTGTGGGACACCAGTGGCCAAGGAGTGTTCGCCACAGTCACCGGTGACCGTCACAAGTGTCCCAGTGTGAAACGAGCCTAACAGAACACCTGTCAAGTCTGCCACTAAGTACATTCTTAAATGCCGCTGCACACATTATTGAATGTCTTACAATGTACAGCATACGCTGATTGTCGATGTGATAATCGCGGCTACCGACCTGCAATACGTTAAAAACGAGTCAACAATAAGTATAATTAGCTTTGTAGCTACATTTCCTACATTCATTTCTGGAAAAGAATACACTTTAGAATACTCTAATGTCGGAAGTTCGTGTTACAGTGAAATTTAATTACGCTAAGAACTGAAACAGAGTTCGTAATTCGCTTTAACCGAAATTCGTGTTAACCGATAAAACATATCATAAGAAGTAACGTATTCCTGGCGGGACCAATATTTCTTTTGCGTTAACCGCGAGTTCGTCTTATGCGCTAACGAGGTTATACTGTATTATGACTTTTGAACACTATTAAGGTAAATACATTGTATATTCCCTATCGAAATCTTTCATTTGCTAACTATTTGTGTATCAGTAGTTAGTGCCTTCAGTAGTTAGAATCTTTTATTTAGCTGGCAGTATTGGCGCTCGCTGTATTGCAGTAGTTGGACTAACGAAGATTTTTGTGAGGTAAGTGATTCATGAAGGTTATAGATTATTGTTAGTCAGGGCTATTCTTTTGTAGGGATTATTAAAAGTCAGATTGCGTTGCGCTAAAATATTGTGTGTCAGTTTAGAAATGATGAGGATAAGTAAAGAGAAAACAGTCTCAGAAAGTTCATTTTCCATCTGGTGTTTGAAAATCAAGTAACGTAGAAGTTTTACCAGCACAGTCATTCTTTGCATTCACAGGGGAAGTTTCAGCGTACGCGGCAATCCCTTTGAAAGCGCTCGGTCGATTTCTTTCCCTATCCTGCACACTGTCCGAAATTGCATTCCGTCGCTAATGACCTCGAAGTCGACAGGACCCTAAGCCTAAATCTTCCTTCGTCTGAAAATTACATTTAGCAAACTACGGTGCAGGATACAGACCAGGAAGCAGATGTGCAGCCAATACGAGGCTGAATCGCGTCGAGGAAGAAGTCGTACTGTCGAGAGGTTATCTCGGGTTGAACGGTCGCAGATACGGTCACGGTCACCTCCTGCTTCTGCAGCGAAAACTCTGGGCTGCGATTTACGCAACTCACACTCGACAGCTGAATGTTTCGCGTAGTGTGGCTGCAGTACCCGCATTTCTACCCCAATAACCGGTGACGTCATCTACATCTACGGTGTGCGCCAGAGGGTGCTTCAGCTACAATTGTCTCATGCCTCTTCCCCCTTCCATTCACGAATAGCGCGATAGAATGTTTCACAGTAAACTTTCACATTTGCTCTAATTTTCTCGCTGCTGTCATTTCGCTAGACGTATGATGGAGCGACTGATACGTTAGCTGACTCCTCCTGGAACTCTCTCTCTCTGAATGTCAACAGGAAACCTCAACACCCCTCTTGTAGCGTCGCCCACTGGGGGTTGTTGGATGCCTCTGCAACGACCGCTCTCCAACAGTGTGACCGAGTGACGTCACGCACCGCTCTTGTTTGGGTCCTGTCAACTTCTTCTGTTAATCCGACTTGGTAGGGATCCCACACTAATAAACAATATTGAAAAATAAGTCGAAAAAGTATCCTGTAAGGCACTAATTTCGTGAATGAATTGCGTTTTTTCAAGACTCGTGTGAATATGAGTCAGATATCTGCTTTGCCTACTGTTTTTTTTCTATATGTTGCCACTCCACTTAAGGCCGTTCCAGGTGACTGTATGTATTAAACTGGGAAACTAGAAACGACGGAGACGCTTCGTCCCCGCCGTAGCCCTCAGTGGTTCACAACCCCACAACAGGCTACAGCAGTCCACCCACACCACCGCCGCCCCACGCCGAACCCAGGGCTATTGTGCGGTTCCAGACACCCCCCCCCCCCCCCCGGATTGTCTCATACCAGACGTGTGCAACCCCAATGTTTGCGTGGTAGAGTGATTAGCGGAGACAGTGTCCAGATGGTTACTGCATTATATTTTACGGTAATAACAGTTTCCAACAGTTTGTCAACAATAGTCCAATTGCACAGCAGTAGATTTCTTCTCCTAAGTATGCATAATGCGTTACATTCATCAGAATTTGACAGTCTTTCGGAGTCGTTACCTTCTTATACAGGAGAGCACCATCCGCGAATGGAGCTGCCGACGTTATGTACAACATCATTTTTGTACATATTGTAAACAGTAACGGTCCTATCACACTCCATCGGTGTACTCCTGAAATTACCTTCAGATCTTTCGGTTCTGTTCCATTAGAAGCGACGTTTTTTCTGTCTGCAAGGAGGTCGCGAATCCAGTCACAAATCTGGTCCCAGACGCGCTAGGCTCTTACTTTTCTTCTCGCTAAACGGCAGTGGGGTACTGTGTGAAGAGCATCTCTGGAGTCGATTACCGGGCCATCGCAGCTGCGGCGGTATCTACGGGGCTGTGGACACTTTATAGTAGCGACCAGTTAATCTCAGAAAATGTCCAGCTTATATAAACAGATGTGCTTCGAGTGCAGCGTTTTTGTGACGTTAGAACCATCTGTTAGCGGTATATACAGGGTGAGTCACCTAACATTACTGCTGGATATATTTCGTAAACCACATCAAATACTGACGAATCGATTCCACAGACCGAACGTGAGGAGAGGGGCTAGTGTAATTGGTTAATACAAACCATAAAAAAATGCACGCAAGTATGTTTTTTAACACAAACCTACGTTTTTTTTAAATGGAACCCCGTTAGTTTTGTTAGCACATCTGAACATATAGACAAATACGTAATCAGTGCCGTTTTTTGCATTGTAAAATGTTAATTACATCCGGAGATATTGTAACCTAAAGTTGACGCTTGAGGACCACTCCTCCGCTGTTCGATCGTGTGTATCGGAGAGCACCGAATTACGTAGGGATCCAAAGGGAACGGTGATGGACCTCAGGTACAGAAGAGACTGGAATAGCACATTACGTTCACATGCTAACACCTTTTTATTGGTCTTTTTCACTGACGCACATTTACATTGCCATGAGGGGTGAGCTACACGTTCGACGGGCGTTTCATAGGGCGTGGAGGGCGCATAAATTGGCCAGCCCGTTCTCCTGATCTTACACCTCTGGACTTCTTTCTGTGGGGTACGTTAAAGGAGAATGTGTACCGTGATGTGCCTACAACCCCAGAGGATATGAAACAACGTATTGTGGCAGCCTGCAGCGACATTACACCAGATTTACTGTGGCGTGTACGACATTCATTACACCAGAGATTGCAATTGTGTGCAGCAAATGGTGGCCACCACATTGAACTTCTATTGGCCTGACATGTCGGGACACACCCTATTCCACTCCGTAATTGAAAACGGAAACCACGTGTGTACGTGTACCTCACCCCTCATGGTAATGTACATGTGCGTCAGTGAAAAAGACCAATAAAAAGGTTTTAGCATGTGGACGTAATGTGTTGTTTCAGTCTCTTCTGTACCTAAGGTCCATCACCGTTCCCTTTGGATCCCTACGTAATTCGGTGCTCTCCGATACACACGATCGAACAGCGGAGGAGTGGTACTCAAGCGTCAACTTTAGGTTACAATATCTCCGGATCTAATTAACATTTCACAATGCAACAAACGGCACTGATTACGTATGTGTTTATATATTCAGATGTGCTAACAAAACCAACGGGGTTCCATTTTAAAAAAAAACGTAGCTTTGTGTTAAAAAACATACTTCCGTGCATTTTTTTATGGTTTGTATTAACCAATTACACTAGCCCCTCTCCTCACGTTCGGTCTGTGGAATCGATTCGTCAGTATTTGATGTGGTTTACGAAATATATCCAGCGGAAACGTTAGGTGACTCACCCTGTATAATGTCACATATGACAACTTGGCGAGAGGTCCAACTTAAAATGAACGCGATTCATAAGAAAAAGGTTTTTTAACACACGAAGATGACAGAAAAGTCTGTCGAAACCCGTTGTTTTAAATAGAGAAATATTTGTGCGATCTTTGTTTTTAGCAAGTACAACAGATCCCTCCTTCTGTCTTCTCAAAACGAGAAAATTCGATCAGACCTCAATTTCTAGAATCCATGCTCATTTTTATACAGGAGATTATTTGCTCTCAAGAACAGACCTAATAGGTGAGCATAGAACACGTGCCATAATTCCACAACAGATAAACGTCGGCAATGTGGGGATGTAATTTTGTGCATCTGTCCTACGGCACTTCCTGGAAATGGGAATGGTTCAAATGGCTCGGAGCACTATAGGACTTAACATCTGAGGCCATCAGACTGAAGCGCCTAGAACCGCTCGACCACACCGGCCGGCGGAAATGGGAGTGACCTACGATTTTTTCTTTTCACTACGCACTGTTCGTTTCTGTAGCGACCAATGATAAACTGCTGTAGCAGGGGAGCAAGTTCTTTTGCGTAATGTCTGATTTCGTCCGCATGCCCTCCTACTACTAAGCGTTTGTACCTGTTCGGTTCCTCGATCGCTTATCCCAGTATCTAGCATTTCGGCGTTCGTACGATGCTAGAAAAGAGGGACCATGTCACTATCTTCCGCCGTGAAACTCTTGCGAAAAACGAATTCAATATTTTGGTCTGTTATGTCATTTCCCACTATAGACGTGGTGTGGTCAGTGAGTGGTTTCATACAAAATTTCGATACAATTACTTATTATATGCAAGAACAAAATATTCTTAGGACTTTTGGTCAGATCGTTTGGACAAACTTTACCTTGAAAGTTAGTGAACGCCACAAAAGTCACGCGTCTTTGGCGTTTGTTACTGTCAGACATCGCGTAGCAAGACTTCGGACGTCAGACGCGCTTACGCGTTATCACTGCAGGAAAGGGGCAGGGGAATGTGGACTGGGGTATGGAGTAGAGGGAAATCGGAGAACAGAGTGGGTGGGAGGTGGCAGCCCTGCCGGGCCGTGCACAGCCCAAGTATAAAAGGAGCGACTCGCGACCGCCGACCGTCATATAGCAGGCTGCTACGGCGCGGACCAGAATAACACGTGTCTGGTAAGTCTCTACGTGTTTTCACCATTACTGTGCCGTGTGCTTTCTGGAATTTGACACTATCCTGTTCTCTGTCCTTTTTTTTTTTTTCTGACTGGTTGGATGCGACCCGCCACCAATTCCCCACCTGCGCCAATCTCTTTCATCTCAGAGCAGCACATGCAACCTACGCCCTCCATTATTTTTTATGTTTACCCCAATCGTTTTTCTCTACAGTTTTTGCCCTCTACAGCTCCCTCTAGTGCTATGGAAGACACTGAAGTCACTTCCTGATGTTTTAACAGATGTCCTATCATCTGGTACCTTCTCCTTGTCAGTGTTTTCCACATATTCCTTTCCTGTCCGATTGTGCGCACAAACTCCCCATCCCTACCTTATCAGCCCATCTAATTTTCAACATTTGTCTGACGCACCACCTCTCAAATGCTTCAATTCCGACGGCCGGTGTGGCCGTGTGGTTAAAGGCGCTTCAGTCTGGAACCGCGTGGCCGCTACGGTCGCAGGTTCGAATCCTGCCTCGGGCGTGGATGTGTGTGATGTCCTTAGGTTAGTTAGGTTTAATTAGTTCTAAGTTCTAGGCGACTGATGACCTCAGAAGTTAAGTCGCATAGTGCTCAGAGCCATTTTGAGCTTCAATTCCCTTCTGTTCTGGTTTTCCCACAGTCCTCGTTTCACTACCACACCCTATTTTTTATACTACTAGGCTTCTCTTGACTAGGAATCTCCTTTTTGCCGGCGCCAGTCTGCTTTTGATGTCCTCTTTGCTCCACCCACCATTGGTTATTTTGCCGCCTAGGTAGTAGAACCCCTTAACTACATCTACTTCGTGAGCAACAATTCTGATGTTAGGCCCCTCACTATTCTCATTTCAATTACTTCTCATTAACGTCCACTTTCTTCGATTTACTCACAATCCATATTCTGTACTCATTTCACTGTTCATCCCATTCAGCAAATTATGTAATTCTTCTTCACTTTCACTCAGGATAGCAGTGTCATCAGTAAATCGTATCATTGATATCGTTTCACCTTGAATTTTAATTCTACGCCTGAATTTGTCTTTTCTTTTCTTCTTCGATATGCGGATTGAACAGTAGGGGCGAAAGACTACAGTCCTGTCTTACACTCTTTTTAATCCTAGTACTTCTTTCTTGGTCGTCCTCTCTTATTCCTTCTTGGATCTTGTACTTATTGTATATTACCCGTCTCTCCCTATAGGTTACCCCTATTTTTTCAGAATTTCGAACATCTTGTTCCATTTTACATTGTCGAACGCTTTTTCCAGGTAGACAAATCCTGTGAACGTGTCTTGCTTTTTCTTTAGTCTTGCTTCCATTATCAACCGGAACGTCAGAATTGCCTCGCTGGAGCCTTTACATTTCGTTGAATCCAAACTGATCGTCATCTAACATATCCTCGATTTTCTTTTCCATTCCTGTCAGCAACGTGGATACATGAACTATTAAGCTGATTGTGCGATAATTGTCGCACTTGTCAGCTCTTGCAGTTCCCGGAAGTCAGATTGTATGTCGCCAGACTCATACTTTCTACACACCAACGTGAATAGACGTTTTGTTGGCATTTCCTGCTATGATTTTAGAAATTCTGATAGAATGTGGTCCATCCCTTCTGCCTTATTTGATTTTAAGTCCTCCAAAGCTCTCTTAAATTGTGATTCTAATACTGGATTCCCTATCTCTTCTAAATCGACTACCGTTTTTTCTTCTATCACATCAGTTAAATTTTCCCCCTCATAAAGGCCTATTGTGTACTCTTTCTACAATTCGCTCTCTCCTCTGAATTTAACAGGGAATTCCCGTTGCACTCTTAATGTTACCACCCTTGCCTTTAATTTCACCAAACATTGTTTTGATTTTCCTATAGGCTGAGTCAGTCCTTCCGACAATCATTTCTTTTTCGATTTCTGCACAATTTTCATGCAGCCAATTCGTCTTAGCTTCTTTGCACTTCCTGTTTATCTCTTTCCTCAGCGACTTGTATTTCTGTATTGCCGAAATTTCCTCAACGTTTTTGGACTTCCTCCTTTCGTCGATGAATTCAGGTATTTCTTCTGTTACCTATGGTTACGGCGGGTGTA